>NW_019154111.1:14674264-15176919 GCF_002288905.1 Enhydra lutris kenyoni | reverse complement strand
TTTATTTATTTATTTATTTATTTATTTATTTATTTATTTATTTATTTGTCAGAGATAGAGAGAGAGAGAGAGAGAGAGAGCACAAGCAGGCTGAGTGGCAGGCAGAGGCAGAGAGAGAAGCAGGCTCCCTGCCCAGCAAGGAGCAGGACCCTGGGATTATGACTGGAGCCGAAGGCAGCGGCTTAACTGACTGAGCCACCCAGGCGTTCTGCCACACTTCATTAAGTGCTGTGTCTTTCATGAAATCTTCCCTTAAGCCAAAACTAATTTCTCTCTCCTCTGGACTTCTGTAACTAGCCAGAGTTCTCTGAGACCATCACCTCCTTTTGCATTAGAGCTAATCTGTAAATGAATATTCCTTAAGAGTAATGATAGTGAGTCACTTATGTTTGCATCTCCCATAGTGCATGTCAAAGATATTCAGTAAATATCTTAATTGAATTAAAGATGCAGACCATGACCTCAAGAAATTTAAAATATTTCAGAACAAGAGAATGGAGAATCTTCCTTCAAATGAGAAAAATGGTCCGAATGATTAAGAAACATGGACTTTCTCCAATAGTTTTTTTTATTTGCTCCCAAATATTGCTAAAATCCACTTTATTCCAAAAGTAAATTCCCTCTCAGTTTTTTTTTTTTTTCCTGAACTCAAATAATTAATGAGAAATCAGGCTAATATACAGAATGTAACAGCTATGGGCCTTACTGGTTTGAGTAATTACTTCAAGAAATATCATATCTTAAAATATTTCCAGCCAGTGCATCCTTTTTATTAGCACTCTATAAATTTGCTGTCACTGTGATATCTTCAGGGAATGCCTGTAAATTAAAAAATCAAATAACGAAAATGACATTGCCACAATTTTTTTTTTCCAGCAATCTGTTCTGAAGGATCTAAGTAGATGCAGTTGAAATATGGACATGGAGCACAAGTGATTAGAACTTGGAGGGAAAACACTGTTATTTCTACTTGTTTTCTTTTGCATTTATTTGTTATTCTCCTAATCTTGTCTGAGGTAACTTCAGAGATGAATTCTGTTACGTGGTGAGATCTTCCTTTCTACAACAAAGTTTAGAAGTCAATGAGACCAGTAAATAAACAAGTAAGTAATAAATAACAAGTAAATAAATGCCTAGCCCCGTGATGTAGATGAACCAAGAAACGTTTTAGCTACCTCATTTGGGGGTGATTTCTTTATGTGAAAATTCAGAAATGGGAGCAAATGTAAACACTCACCACCAAAACTAGGCAATGATGCAATTTTAAAGCCCTCAGATTGGGGCACCTGGGTGGCTCAGTGGGTTAAGCCTCTGCCTTTGACTCAGGTCATGATCTCAGGGTCCTGGGATCCAGACCCGCATCAGGGTCTCTGCTCAGCAGGGAGCCTGCTTCCTCCCCAACCCCCTCCCCCACCACAGCTCTCTCTCTCTGCCTGCCTCTCTGCCTACTTGTGTTCTCTGTCTGTCAAATAAATAAATTTTAAAAATCTAAAAAAAAAAAAAAACAAAAAAACAAAACACATAAAAATAAAGTGTAAAGCCCTCAGATCAGGGAGAAGTTGTAAAGTTCCACACTGCTGTGTAATTCTTGTTATGGGGAACACCCATTGACCACGACATATTATCTACCATAAGATTCTTGCATTCTTTTATCCCATCCTATAGGAGGTAGTCTTCTTGGTTGGGTCAGTTAGCTCTTGTCTTATGGTGTTTGGGGAATAAGCATGCTTTTCTTCCTTTCCTTTAGGAAAGTTCTCTCTGACTACATTCCTGATGCACAGGTCTTAATGATAAGCAAGTCCTTTGTAATTGCATGGCCCATATACTTTCTTTCTTGAACAAGGAGATCTTTACTCAAAGGACCTGGATTTTTTTACCTAACCATTTATCAAAGAGAAATAATGTCTTTTCTAGAAGAAGACACGAGGGAGAAGTACAAATAATAGGAAAAATTCTGTGCACTACCACAACCAGTTCCAGGGATGCTATCTGCTTCTAAGGGTGCCTAGAAAAGTCTTCAAAATTTTAGAAAGCCTCTGAACTGAATGGTGCTATTGCATATGATTCTACAGGAAGAGGTGCCAGCTGCATTTATATATATAAGCAACCATTTCTACTTAGTTACCCAGGTAAAGAGAGTCCAGATGTTGAGTTTATAAAATACTCAATAGGGGGGAAAAAAAGGTGCAATGTGGGACCCACTGATAAAGGAAATGCCTCAATTCTGACAAGAGCAGTGAGCCATCTTCCCTTAGCACCATTATTTACTCCTGAGAAACTGGTCGTTTTCTTCCTCATACAAAAATGTTCTAATACTGTATTAGAAGTTTAAAAAACAAAAAAATTCCAGGCTTGACCCTACAGCTACTTCTACCCACACCATTTCTATTCTTTCCTTCAGATTAAAACTCATCAGGTGAGTGGTACTACCTAGGTCCTCTTTGTTTTTCTGCCTTATTTGTCCCAGGTCTTAAATAAAATTGTGTATTACTGACTCTCAGTTTTCATCTCCAGGCCACACATTTCCTCTGCACCTTACTTCCCCATAGGCAACATTATCACTACATGAATGCTGGGTAGGTATCTACAACTTAACTTGCTCAAAATAGAATTTCCCACCCTGTGTACACTTAAGTCTGAGTTTCCTAGTCTTTTCCACTAAAGAAAATAGTACTTCCAATCTCCCACTTCTTAAAGTCAAGCACTTGGTAATTAATCCATTCCCCAGCCCTCACTGCCAAAGAAGAAGCTGGATCTTTCTCATATTTGGCAGTGACAGAACTTGCATGGTATCTTGGTGGTTTGGATATGGGGGTCTGCCTGAATCTACAACTCGACTACAGTTTATTTCCTACAGAGCATAAGGCATCATAGTTTCAACACTTAAATCAGGCCACTCCTCTATTCAGAATTCTTAAAAAAAAATTTTTTTAAAGATTTATTTATTTATTTATTTGACAGGCAAAGATCACAAGTAGGCAGAGAGGCAGGCAGAGAGAGGAAGGGAAGCAGGCTCCCTGCTGAGCAGAAAGCCAGATGCAAGGCTCGATCAGATCCGAGGACCCTGGGATCATGACCTGAGCTGAAGGCAGAGGCTTTAACCCACTGAGCCACCCAGGCACCCCTCAGAATTCTTTATTCGTTCCTATTAGTCTTACAGCAAAACCCAAATTCCTAATCACGGCCTACAAGTATTTACATGATCTGACTCTCGCTTGCCTCTCAGACTTACCTCTTATCTGTCTCCCTCTTACTCAGGATGCTTAAGACACACTGGCTCCTTTCTGTTCTTTGAACGCACGTGCCATACACTTTCTCCTTAGTGAAGGCCTCTGTCATGTCCTCCGCCTTGGGTGCCCTTCCCTGTTCTTCACATGGCAGACGGTCTACTGTCCCGCTCTCTCTGATACCACATCATAAATGGCCTCTTCTACAGCAGCTCAGCTGGTTTTCATCAGGGCACACACACCTCTCTCAGTGCTGTTCCATCTCCCACAACCACCCACACCTATGATTTAAAATCTTTGTACATCTTCTCATTGCTTTGTTGGCTTACTTCTCTCTCTGGTACACAGCAGCTCCAGTGCCCAGTACAGGTTCTGGTACATAGTGGGACTTTAATTAAAATTTACTACAAAAATGAATAAAAGCTGGGCTTGTCCTGACCAAATATGAAAAAATGAAGCCAGCTCCACCTCATAAGCCCTGCATTAGGCTACCACACATTCCCAGTGAATTAACTCATTTTTAAGACTAATTGACCAACATAAGTCATTCTTGCACTTTAATGGTGGGGAAGGACGGGGAAGATTTTTTTATGTATGTGCAATTAACATTTTGGAGTTGGAAACTTAGTTTATCCTGATGTGAAAGGTATTACAGATGATCCCCAAGAGCACATTTTTTTTTATTTTTTTAAAGGATATGCCACTCATGTTTAAGAGCCAGTGCATATTAATATTTTAGGAGATCATGGGTTCTTTGACAGTCTGAAGCAAGTCTGGATGGAAACATCTGGAAAAAATTCATATACAGAAAATATTTACACAGTTCTAGAGAAATCTATCCATTATGCACCCTGAAGACTCTGAGTCCTAAATAAGTAAATCTTCTATTTACTACATGAAAAACAAGATTCCATTGTCTCCCATGTAAATCTTGAATCATTGTTGGTTTTGTTTATAATTCCTCCTTAAGCAATCTAAAATTCCCCATTGCCTTATAAACTGAGAAGAAAGAATTAGTAAATTGGGAGGAGTGAAAGGAAGTAATACATTTACTGGACACTAATGTGTGTCCAGCTGTGGTGTAAAGCCCTGACAGATGGGTTTTCTTTTTTGTAATGGAAGTACCTGACTTGGGCTTCAATTGCCAGGCGTCCACTTCAAAAACAGCTCCCTCTCAAATAAACACATTGCCAGCCACACAGCAGAGAAAGAACCAGGCACACCATTCCCCTCCTTCCCAGGCTCCTTTGTTTTAGTGATCTTGGTTAGTTTCAATAACTGACCTGTTTGGGCCTTGGGGTATTTCTTTTTTCCTCTTCTGGTGCATTAAATTCCCACTCTCATATTGTAAGTTCACCAATAAGAAGTGAGCACAACAAACCCTAGACCCCACCTTTGACCACAACAAAAGCACAGACGCAGGCCCCTCCCTCTCTGACCTCTCACCACACTGTGTGGCCCCAGATGTGTATTTCCACGGCTTGTAAGTAATAAACCTTTTGTTTTTTCCAAGTTTCCTGATGATGATTACTAAAAGGCATCTTAGGTTCATAATAAGAACCACAAGGGCTGGTCCAGCCACAACACTGGGTATGGACAGGCACCTAGCACCAGCACTCTGAAATATATTTTCCATGGGTTACTGCCTTTAATTCTCAAAACAACCTGTAAGGTCAAGGAGTCCCATTTCTGCAGTCTGGAAACTGAGGAAAAATGAGGGTAAGTTACTTCCATGTAAGAAGTCCATGATGGAGCCTAGATTCATATCCAAATTATAAACTGCAGTCTCTATCATGCCATGTATTCTTATTTTTTTAAATGGCTCATTCATTATTTCATTTAACTAATGATCTGCACACTTCCCCTTAACTCTCTGTCTTCATCTTCTGTTACTCTTACCTGTGCTCACTTCTTGCAAGGCTCATGAGCTTTCTTGCTACTCTTTAAAGTGACTTCCTTAAACAAAAACCAGCTATGAAAGCAATTAATAGACGTGGTAGTACTACTGTGAAATATAATTTATATGTATAATAGGGAATCTAGGGCTTCTTAAGAAATGTATTTTGGTTAAAGTTTTATTTAGGTGATGATGACCTCAACTAAGATACTTGGTAATACAGTTATATTTGTGAAATTCAAGTATATTATCAAATATGGAGAAATAAATACAAATTAAAATGATTATAGAATAGTGTTACAATAGAAGCATAAATATAACCTCATTAAAAATGTGCTAATATTTTTCCAGTTTGTAGATATTAATTCCAATTCTTTCAAACTGTAAAAGATTTATTTGTGGAAATAGCAAGTCTGTGGAGTACAAACATTCTACTCCACTCTGCATGACACCCTTACCTGCCGAAACATGTGTGTCAAATTGGGAATACTAGAGAAATGCTGCACTTTTTAAAATATATTTGTGCCCTTTTGCTTTTTCAAGTGTATTTTTTATATATTGAGATCCTTTTGCTTTTTTGAAAACAAAATCACTTTTAGACTTCATGACCTGTGAATATTAGTACATAACTGAAAAGACTTATAAATAATGAAGAATGATATGGTAGACATGTTAAGATTGCTCTATGGCTTGTGACTGCGGCAATTATTATAAATCTTTTATTGGTGAATTTTCGTCTATGGCCTTCAGTCATGCTCAGACATGTCTTTCTCATTCTATACCAGCCAGTTCTTTTCCTGCTGTTTGATCTTAGCAGCTCAGAACGACACCATGCTGGCTGGGACTTTGTTAATGTGAAATATTTTTAACATGCAAAAATACACAGAGAAGGTTATATGAAAAATCACATACTGACCACCAAGCACTTAAAATCCCCATCTTTCCTCCCCAGAGATAACCACAATATTGAAGTTGCTGAATATCTTTCCCCATCTGTATTTGTATTATCCCTCATATGTATCTATTCATAAAGAATAGAAATATCATACATTTACTTTTTCTATCACCAAATGCTTTCAAGATTTGGCTAATGTTGATATATTAAGATCTACTTCATTTATTGAAGTCTTATGTAATATACCACAAATTATTTATCCTTTCCCCTATAAGTTGTCATTTATGTTGTTTCTAATTTTTCACTATTAAAATCAATGCAGCAATGAAGACCCATGGGCCCTTATATGAGAATTTCCCTATAGTGTATGCCTAGAAGAATTACTGGCACTAGTGTAGAATGCAAATTTTCAACATTACTGGGTATTGTTAAACTGCCTTCTAATGTGGTTTTACCAATGTATTCTCCCACGAATAGTGTGTGGAGTTTCAAATTTCCTACAACCTCTCCTGTATTTGGTACCAACAATATTAAAAACAACAACAACAACAAAAACCTTATTTGATGGGCATAGAAGTAGATGTCCTTGATTTTTTTTAAAAAATCTGTTATCGTCATTACTGGTGAGCTTAAGAACTTTCATGTTTATTGGCCACTTACTCATCCTCACTAATTACCTGCTTGTTCCTGTTCTTGGTTTTTGTTTTTTTTTTATTCAGTGACTTGCTTTTCATTTCTCACTGATTTCTGGAGTTATTTATATAGACAGGAACCTAATCTTCTTTTTTTTTTTGTCTTGTTGTACTTTATTGTATAAAAAGACATAAAATGCAACTATCATTTCTTGGTGTATAGCTGACCTTTTAACTGTTTTTAAGTAGTTTTGGTGTTGTCAAATTGATCAGTTTCTCCCTTTTGGTTTGTGTCTTTTTTTGGTGGGTGTGGGGAGTTCAAATAAATTTATTAAATAAAATTTTTTTAAAGATTTTATTTATTTGACAAACAGAGATCACAAGTAGGCAGAGAGAGAGGGGGAAGCAGGCTCCCCATCAAGCAGAGAGCCTGATGCAGGGCTCAATCCCAGGACCCTGGGATCATGACCCAAGCTGAAGGCAGAGGCTTTAACCCACTGAGCCACCCAGGCTCCCCTAAATACATTTTTTTAAAAGGGTTCGAATAAATCACTTGCTACTCCAAGGCAGAAATGTATATATAAAATGTTTCCTAAAAAATTTAAGTGTTGTTTCCAAATATATGTTTATATCTGTCTGGATTTTATTTTGCTTTAAAATGTGAGATATGGGGGCACCTGTGTGGCTCAGTGGGTTAAAGCCTCTGCCTTCAGCTCAGGTCATGATCTCAGGGTCCTGGGATGAGCCCTACATTGGCTCTCTGCTCAGCAGGGAGCCTGCTTCCTCCTCTCTCTCTTCCTGCTTCTCTGCCTACTTGTGATCTCCCTCTGTCAAAAAAAAAAAAAAAAAATCTTAAAATGTGAGGTATGAACCTAATTAATTTTATTTGTCCATTTATATAGCAAATTACTTTAAAATAATCTATTTTCTCCTCACTGATTTTTTTTTATTAATTTTACTTTTTTTTAAACATATAATATCTTTTTATCCCCAGGGGTACAGGTCTGTGAATCGCCAGGTTTACACATTTCACAGCACTCACCATAGCACATACCCTCCCCAATGTCCATAATCCCACCCCCCCAACCCCCCTCCCCCCATTAACCCTCAGTTTGTTTTGTGAGATTAAGAGTCACTTATGGTTTGTCTCCCTCCCAATCCCATCTTGTTTCATTTATTCTTCTCCTACACCCTTAACCCCCCATGTTGCATCTCCTCTCCCTCACATCAGGGAGATCATATGATAGTTGTCTTTCTCCGATTGACTTATTTTGCTAAGCATGATACCCTCTAGTTCCATCCACGTCGTCGCAAATGGCAAGATTTCATTTCTTTTGATGGCTGCATAGTATTCCATTGTGTATATATACCACATCTTCTTTATCCATTCGTCTGTTGATGGACATCTAGGTTCTTTCCATAGTTTGGCTTTTGTACACATTGCTGCTATAAACATTCGGGTGCACGTGCCCCTTCGGATCACTACGTTTGTATCTTTAGGGTAAATACCCAGCAGTGCAATTGCTGGGTCATAGGGTAGTTCTATTTTCAACATTTTGAGGAACCTCCATGCTGTTTTCCAGAGTGGTTGCACCAGCTTGCATTCCCACCAACAGTGTAGGAGGGTTCCCCTTTCTCTGCAACCTCGCCAGCATCTGTCATTTCCTGACTTGTTAATTTTAGCCATTCTGACTGGTGTGAGGTTGTATCTCATTGTGGTTTTGATTTGTATTTCCCTGATGCCGAGTGATATGGAGCACTTTTTCATGTGTCTGTTTCCCATTTGGATGTCTTCTTTGCAGAAATGTCTGTTCATGTCCTCTGCCCATTTCTTGATTGGATTATTTGTTCTTTGGGTGTTGAGTTTGCTAAGTTCTTTATAGATTTTGGACACTAGCCCTTTATCCGATATGTCATTTGCAAATATCTTCTCCCATTCTGTCAGTTGTCTTTTGGTTTTGTTAACTGTTTCCTTTGCTGTGCAAAAGCTTTTGATCTTGATGAAATCCCAATAGTTCATTTTTGCCCTTGCTTCCCTTGCCTTTGGAGATGTTCCTAGGAAGATGTTGCTGCGGCTGAGGTCGAAGAGGTTGCTGCCTGTATTCTCCTCAAGGATTTTGATGGATTCCTTTCTCACATTGAGATCCTTCATCCATTTTGAGTCTATTTTCGTGTGTGGTGTAAGGAAATGATCCAATTTCATTTTTCTGCATGTGGCTGTCCAATTTTCCCAACACCACTTGTTGAAGAGGCTGTCTTTTTTCCATTGGATATTCTTTCCTGCTTTGTCGAAGATTAGTTGACCATAGAGTTGAGGGTCTATTTCTGGGCTCTCTATTCTGTTCCACTGATCTATGTGTCTGTTTTTGTGCCAGTACCATGCTGTCTTGATGATGACAGCTTTGTAAGAGAGCTTGAAGTCTGGAATTGTGATGCCACCAACTTTGGATTTCTTTTTCAATATTGATTTGGCTATTCGAGGTCTTTTCTGGTTCCATATAAATTTTAGGATTATTTGTTCCATTTCTTTGAAAAAAATGGATGGTACTTTGATAGGAATTGCATTAAATGTGTAGATTGCTTTAGGTAGCATAGACATTTTCACAATATTTATTCTTCCAATCCAGGAGCATGGAACATTTTTCCATTTCTTTGTGTCTTCCTCAATTTCTTTCATGAGTACTTTATAGTTTTCTGTGTATAGATTCTTAGTCTCTTTGGTTAGATTTATTCCTAAGTATCTTATAGTTTTGGGTGCAATTGTAAATGGGATGGACTCCTTAATTTCTCTTTCTTCTGTCTTGTTGTTGGTGTAGAGAAATGCAACTGATTTCTGGGCATTGATTTTATATCCTGACACTTTACTGAATTCCTGTACAAGTTCTAGCAGTTTTGGAGTGGAGTCTTTTGGGTTTTCCACATATAGTATCATATCATCTGCGAAGAGTGATAGTTTGACTTCTTCTTTGCCGATTTGGATGCCTTTAATTTCCTTTTGTTGTCTGATTGCTGAGGCTAGGACTTCTAGTACTATGTTGAATAGCAGTGGTGATAACGGACATCCCTGCCATGTTCCTGACCTTAGCGGAAAAGCTTTCAGTTTTTCTCCATTGAGAATGATATTTGCGGTGGGTTTTTCATAGATGGCTTTGATAATATTGAGGTATGTGCCCTCTATCCCTACACTTTGAAGAGTTTTGATCAGGAAGGGATGCTGTACTTTGTCAAATGCTTTTTCAGCATCTATGGAGAGTATCATATGGTTCTTGTTCTTTCTTTTATTAATGTGTTGTATCACATTGATTGATTTGCGGATGTTGAACCAACCTTGCAGCCCTGGAATAAATCCCACTTGGTTGTGGTGAATAATCCTTTTAATGTACTGTTGAATCCTATTGGCTAGTATTTTGGCGAGAATTTTTGCATCTGTGTTCATCAAGGATATTGGTCTGTAGTTCTCTTTTTTGATGGGATCCTTGTCTGGTTTGGGGATCAAGGTGATGCTGGCCTCATAAAATGAGTTTGGAAGTTTTCCTTCCATTTCTATTTTTTGGAACAGTTTCAGGAGAATAGGAATTAGTTCTTCTTTAAATGTTTGGTAGAAATCCCCCGGGAAGCCATCTGGCCCTGGGCTTTTGTTTGTTTGGAGATTTTTGATGACTGTTTCAATCTCCTTACTGGTTATGGGTCTGTTCAGGCTTTCTATTTCTTCCTGGTTCAGTTGTGGTAGTTTATATGTCTCTAGGAATGCATCCATTTCTTCCAGATTGTCAAATTTGTTGGCGTAGAGTTGCTCATAGTATGTTCTTATAATTGTCTGTATTTCTTTGGTGTTCGTTGTGATCTCTCCTCTTTCATTCATGATTTTATTTATTTGGGTCCTTTCTCTTTTCTTTTTGATAAGTCTGGCCAGGGGTTTATCGATCTTATTAATTCTTTCAAAGAACCAGCTCCTAGTTTCATTGATTTGTTCTATTGTTTTTTTGGTTTCTATTTCATTGATTTCTGCTCTGATCTTTATGATTTCTCTTCTCCTGCTGGGTTTAGGGTTTCTTTCTTGTTCTTTCTCCAGCTCCTTTAGGTGTAGGGTTAGGTTGTGTACCTGAGACCTTTCTTGTTTCTTGAGAAAGGCTTGTACCGCTATATATTTTCCTCTCAGGACTGCCTTTGTTGTGTCCCACAGATTTTGAACCGTTGTGTTTTCATTATCATTTGTTTCCATGAATTTTTTCAATTCTTTAATTTCCTGGTTGACCCATTCATTCTTTAGAAGGATGCTGTTTAGTCTCCATGTATTTGGGTTCTTTCCAAATTTCCTCTTGTGATTGAGTTCTAGCTTCAGAGCATTGTGGTCGGAAAATATGCAGGGAATGATTCCAATCTTTTGATAACAGTTGAGACCTGATTTAGGACCGAGAATATGATCTATTCTGGAGAATGTTCCATGTGCACTAGAGAAGAATGTGTATTCTGTTGCTTTGGGATGAAATGTTCTGAATAGATCTGTGATGTCCATCTGGTCCAGTGTGTCATTTAAGGCCTTGATTTCCTTGTTGATCTTTTGCTTGGATGATCTGTCCATTTCAGTGAGGGGAGTGTTAAAGTCCCCTACTATTATTGTATTATTGTCGATGTGTTTCTTTGATTTTGTTATTAATTGGTTTATATAGTTGGCTGCTCCCACGTTAGGGGCATAGATATTTAAAATTGTTAGATCTTCTTGTTGGACAGTTCCTTTGAGTATGATATAGTGTCCTTCCTCATCTCTTATTATAGTCTTTGGCTTAAAATCTAATTGATCTGATATAAGGATTGCCACTCCTGCTTTCTTCTGATGTCCATTAGCATGGTAAATTCTTTTCCACCCCCTCACTTTAAATCTGGAGGTGTCTTCGGGTTTAAGATGAGTTTCTTGTAGGCAACATATAGATGGGTTTTGTTTTTTTATCCATTCTGATACCCTGTGTCTTTTGATTGGGGCATTTAGCCCATTCACATTCAGGGTAAGTATTGAGAGATATGAATTTAGTGCCATTGTATTGCCTGTAAGGTGACTGTTATTGTATATTGTCTCTGTTCCTTTCTGATCTACTACTTTTAGGGTCTCTCTTTGCTTAGAGGACCCCTTTCAATATTTCCTGTAGAGCTGGTTTGGTATTTGCAAATTCTTTCAGTTTTTGTTTGTCCTGGAAGCTTTTAATCTCTCCTTCTATTTTCAATGATAGCCTAGCTGGATATAGTATTCTTGGCTGCATGTTTTTCTCGTTTAGTACTCTGAATATATCATGCCAGCTCTTTCTGGCCTGCCAGGTCTCTGTGGATAAGTCTGCTGCCAATCTAATATTTTTACCATTGTATGTTACAGACTTCTTTTCCCGGGCTGCTTTCAGGATCTTCTCTTTGTCACTAAGACTTGTAAATTTTACTATTAGGTGACGGGGTGTGGACCTATTCTTATTGATTTTGAGGGGGGTTCTCTGAACCTCCTGGATTTTGATGCTTGTTCCCTTTGCCATATTGGGGAAATTCTCTCCAATAATTCTCTCCAATATACCTTCTGCTCCCCTCTCTGTTTCCTCTTCTTCTGGAATCCCAATTATTCTAATGTTGTTTCGTCTTATGGTGTCACTTATCTCTCGAATTCTCCCCTCATGGTCCAGTAGATGTTTGTCCCTCTTTTGCTCAGCTTCTTTATTCTCTGTCATTTGGTCTTCTATATCGCTAATTCTTTCTTCTGCCTCATTTATCCTAGCAGTGAGAGCCTCCATTTTTGATTGCACCTCATTAATAGCTTTTTTGATTTCAACTTGGTTAGATTTTAGTTCTTTTATTTCTCCAGAAAGGGCTTTTATATCTCCCGAGAGGGTTTCTCTAATATCTTCCATGCCTTTTTCAAGCCCGGCTAGAACCTTGAGAATCATCATTCTGAACTCTAGATCTGACATATTACCAATGTCTGTATTGATTAGGTCCCTAGCCTTTGGTACTGCCTCTTGTTCTTTTTTTTTGTGGTGAATTTTTCTGCCTTGTCATTTTGTCCAGATAAGAGTAGATGAAGGAGCAAGTAAAATACTAAAAGGGTGGCAACAACCCCAGGAAAATATGCTTTAGCCAAATCAGAAGAGATCCCAAATCATGAGGGGGAGAAAGGGGATAAAAAGAGGTTCAGAAAGAAGAAAAAGAAAAAAAAAAAAAAGGAAGAAACAATTAAAAAAAGAAAACCAATAAAGAAAAAAATATAAAAAGGAAAAATATATATATATATTAGATAAACTAGTTAAAAAACGTTAAAAAAGAAAAGGGTAAAAGTTAAAAAAATTTAGCAGAAGAAGAAAAATAAATTGAAAAAGAAAAAAAATTAAATTAACTGCAAGGCTAAAGAATCATGGGGAGAAAGCCATGAGTTCCGTGCTTTGCTTTCTCCTCCTTTGGAATTACGCTGCTCTCCTTGGTATTGAAACTGTACTCCTTGGTAGGTGAACTTGATCCTGGCTGGGCTTCTTGTTGATCTTCTCGGGGAGGGGTCTGTTGTAGTGATTCTCAAGTGTCTTTGCCCCAGGCAGAGTTGCACCGCCCTTACCAGGGGCCGGGCTGAGTAATCCGCTCGGGTTTGCTTTCGGGAGCTTTTGTTCCCTGAGCGCTCTCCGTAGAGTTCCGGAGGGCGGGAATGAAGATGACGGCCTCCTGGTCTCCGGCCCGGAGGAGCCGAGAGCCCGGGGCCCCACTCCTCAGTGCGCCCTCAGAGAACAGCTCCGATTTACTCCCGTCACCCTGCCTCCGGCCGCGCTCCGAGCTGACCGAGCCTGCGACCGGTTCAAGGTAACCCCGAGCTTAGAGCTTACTCCTCGGCTCTGTCTCTGTAGCCGGCTTCCCTGTTCTAATACTTGTAAGCTCTGCGACACTCAGACACCCCTGATCCTTCTGTGACCCTGCGGGACCTGAGGCCACGCTGACCCTGCGTGGGCTTCACCCCGGTTAAGCCTCTGGAGCGATGTCCCTCAGCGGAACAGACTTTTAAAAGTCCCGATTTTGTGCTCCGTTGCTCCGCCGCTTGCCGGGAGCTGGCCCCTCCCCCCGCGGTCTATCTTCCCGTCGCTTTGGATTCACTTCTCCGCCCGTCCTACCTTTCAGAAAGTGGTTGATTTTCTGTTTCTAGAGTTGCTGTTCTTCTTCTCTTCGATCTCCCGTTGGATTTGTAGGTGTTTGCAATCTTTAGATAAGCTATCTAGCTGATCTCCCGCTACCTGAAGTAGTCTCAGCCTGCTACTTCTCCGCCATCTTGACTCCTCCCCCTCCTCACTGATTTTTAATACCATTCCGTTCATTTGATCTCCCATATGACCTGTTCATGAGATCTCTCTTCTGTTTTGCAATAAAGGTAAAAAATAAGTTAATAATTAGGTATCTTATAGGTATCTCGTAGCTATTATTGCCATTTTGAATTTTTTAGTGTAATGGCATTTGTTTCTGTAGTATGAAAAAGTTCTTAAATAATTCTTATACCCAACAAAATTACTACTTCTAAAATCTGTCAGTAAATGCTCTTGGATAGTCTTACACATACACTTATATTCTGCAAACAATAACCTTATTATTTTCTAATCCTTATATGATTTTTTTTATTCTAATCTCTATATGCTCCTCTTGTCTTACTGTATAGGCTAGGACGCAGCTAATAAATAACTGATGGCATGTACACTTAAAGAAGAGGGAAGCATATTTACTGTCAATGTTTTAAACTGTTATGAGTATATTCAGATTTTCTCTTTCCTCCTCTGTTGATATTGGGAATTTACATTGTCTTAGAAAAGCATTCAGTTAATCTAAGATAGCATGCTGTTTATCTGGCATAACATGTTCAGAATCTTGTCTCAAGATTTAAAAATCTTCACTAGATCAGAAATTAGATCATTTTTATTGCTCATTGCACTGTATGTGTTTATGTGTCCCCTTTTTTATTGATAAATTTTGCCACGGGCTCACCTATTTTTTTTAACCTTTTTTTTTTTCAAAAAACCATCCTTCGTGTTCTGTTAGTAATTTCTGTGCTGTTTTTGTTTGCTATTTTATTACTTTGTGCTCCTTTTCATATGATTTCCCTCTTCCCATTTCTTTGTGGCTTTTCTGCTGTTCCTTTTCTAACTGCTTATGTTAAATCCTCATTTGTTTATTTCCAAGTGACTTATTTTCTAATATATACATCTATAACTAGAAACCTTCCTTTAAGAGATTACCACATCCAATGAGTTATTATACATTCTATGTTTACTGTCACTCAATTATAAATATTGTATGATATCTACTTTACTTTCTTCATTAGCTCTTGAATTATTCAGAAGTCTATTTTTCAGTTTCCAGCTAGATGAGAGAGTTTGAGCTATTTTTTTTATAGTTCATGCCTAATTTTGTTGAATTTATTTCATGGAATTTAGCGCTAACATTTTTTGGGGACCCGCGTAATGATAATACCAACACACATAAGTCAAATATTGACCATGTGTTAGACATTATTCTAAACAGTTCACCATGTTTTAACTTGTTAAAATTCACAAAAGTCCCAGGTATTATTATTACCTATAATTTGTCAGTGAGGAATCTGAGCCATAGCAAGGCAGAGCAAGACTTAACCACCTTGCACACCTAGCATACTGTGGTGCCAAGACTCAGACTTGGTCAAATTCCAGAGTCTGAGCTTATACCCTCCGAAACAGACTGGCTCTTGTAGCATGCTCAAAGAGAACAGATGTTCACATTTCCTGAATGCACAACTGGATATACATCTATGAGATCTGTCTTGCTAATTGAGTTATTCAAATCTAAGTCCTTGATCATTTTGATTACTTTTTCAAATGATATAAGCACAGTAGTATTTTCTTTTTTTTTATGATTTTATTTATTTATTTGACAGACAGTGATCACAAGTAGGCAGAGAGGCAGGCAGAGAGAGAGGGGGAAGCTGGCTCCCCGCTGAGCAGAGAGCCCACACAGGACTCGATCCCAGGACCCTGGGATCATGACCCGTGCTGAAGGCAAAGGCTTTAACCCACTGAGCCACCCAGGTGCCCACACAGCAGTATTTTCTTAAGGTGCTACCACCTAGAAAGTTCTTCTCTAATCATTAATGATCTGACCAAAAAAAAAAAAAAAAAAAGACAGATTTGGGATTATTACACATAATTGTTATCATAGCAATACTAGATGGTTTTATTAGATATTAGGTATTATTAGAGATTTTGATCTCTCTAAAAAACATGGAATTATAAAATCTTAGTACAGAGATAGTGATTTTTTTACAAATTTCAGGGTATGTATGTTTCTCTACGGTCCACAGAACTAAAAAGAGCCATCATTACTCCAATTTTGATAAAAGAGGAAGTACTGAAGCACCAGGATGTACAAAGTTCAGTGAACTTTAACCAACGTGAATCACTAGTAGAATGGGTTCTAAGGAAATTAAAAACTCATTTACATAGGCTGATTTCTTACATTGTCCTGATACAGCCTTGTTCCAAACTCTCACTGCTGTGATTTATAAGAAATGAAGGAAAGTAATAAATTGGACATTTTCTTACCAAAACCACTGGAGGTTTATTTTGAAATTTAGATGTATTGACTGGAGACTTTTATGAATTTCTGGAAATTGATGTCAATATTTTCAAGTAATGAATCACCAGCAAAGGAGAAAGAATAGGAATTCTTTATAATATGGTAAAGCCTAGTAAGTAATTCTTCTCTGCATTTCTCTCTATATTACAGTATCAGGGGAAAAAAGAGAGAGAGAGATGTAAAGGGTGAGGAAAAAATATCCTATCTAAAGCTTTGCTCAGTGTGAGAAAAACAAAACAAAACAAAACAAACAAAAAACTAGTAAGAATGTTCCCAGAGAAATGAGAGGAGCAAAAGGTAGAGCAGAAAGCCAGAGAAGAACAGAGACAGGAGAACATGGAAACCAAGGTGAAAGGAGAAGCAAAGACAAGAAACGGGGAGGCGGGGAACCACACGTGACAAAAACTATTACTATCCACCTGTATTTAAAAAGGATGCAGTCTGAGAATCAGGGACAAGATCCTAAATGGAATTCAAGAAAAGTAATCAATCAGCAACACATCTGGAAGTATTTATAAAATGACTCAATCTTACTAACAGTGTGCAGCACAAAATCATATGATAAGGATTTAAGGTATTTATCCATTTGGAAATGTTCATTAGAAAATAATGAAATACAGGAATAAAGGTGTTCTACCGGAGTGTGGCAATTAGTGGGATGCAACTGGAGGGCAGGCCCAATCCCTGAGGCAGCAGCACCCTGCCCACCCCTGGGAAATGCCTGTGACCTCCTCACCCTTTCACCCTTATGAGTCTGAGGCCACCTTAGGCGCCCAAGGCCCCACCTGGCTGAGAGGAATATATATATATATATGACATATATATATATAAATAACATGTCGTGTATAACTGAAAGTTGCTAAGAGATTAGAACTTAAGCATTCCCACCCATAAGTATGTGTATGTATACGTGCATGTGTGTATAGTGACGGATGCATTAACTCAATGGGGGGAGCCCTTTCACAATGTACAGATACACCAGATCATCATTATGTACACTTTAAATATCTTACAATTTTGTCAATTATACCTCTACAAAGCTGGATTCCTTTCTTTCTTTCTTCCTTTCTTTCTTTCTTTCTTTCTTTTTTACAGATCCTTATTTTGCTACACCTGGGCCTTTAGGTGTAAAAAAGGTCTGATGTATGGTAGATCCCACATCTTGAAAATGGCCTTTTGAAAGAATAAGGAAGAAAAAAATCATAGACAAGAAATGTCTTCTGAAAGTGACTTTGGGAAATGGAACTTTTAGACCACCTCTAGAAGAGATACCAGGAGCCACACAGGTCCACATTTGCTTAGGATGTTAGAGGTGCTGAAGCCAAAGACAATGAAGAGGAACAAGACGGTTCCCTGGGCTCTACGTGCCATATTAGGAGACATTTTCATGCTTTTCCCATCATACTGTGTGCCTCTAATTCCTCACAACTCTATAGTTAACAACACTAAGTACTTTTTTGAAATAGCTATCCTCTCTAGATGTTCTGAAGTACCTGATTTATGTTTAAAGTAGAGATAGTAAAATAACACATTTTATAAATATCCTTTTGTTAAAATTCATATGAAATTTGTCTTTTGGAAATGGAATGACTAAACCGCCTCTTTGAGCAGTATGATTGCTTGTGTACACTGACTCAGGGGACAGGGAGAGGGAGTTGAAAAGAGCTCCAGGCCAATGATCTTATAGTAAGACAAGATTAACCATTGCTCTGTATGTCCTGTCCATTTTGTTTTACTTTGCTGCGTATACAATGAACAAACAAGGCCCAATATCGCAATATCTAGTCTTTTTAGAGTTACACATGTTGCCAGTGTATGGTAAAAGAAGAGTTACTAAATTATTTTGCACAGGGCTCCTGGGTGGCTCAATTGGTTAAGTGTCTGCCTTCTGCTCAGGTCATGATCTCTGGATCCTGGGGTTTGAGTCCAGCTGCTCAGAGGGGAATCTGCTTCTCCCTCTGCCCCTCTGCCCTGCTTATACTCTCTCCCTCTCCCTCCCTCTCTTTCTCTCTCTCTCTCAAAAATAAATAAATGAAATCTTTTAAATTATTAAATTATTTTGCACATTTTGTGTTACAATTTACAGAAATATGGCTCTAAAAACGACTTGTAAAATTCATTTCTTAATATTATAGATACTTATATTTGTCCATGAAGTGAACATTAGAAGTGTTAAATAAAAGGGTAAGTGTTAAATAGAAGAGACAATTTTGCAGTTGATCTTGATAAACTAAAATACTCATACATATGCTTCATAAGATATGTTCGTGGATCCAAATCATCCTTTATGCTTTATTCTTTGCATGAAGCATTTACCAACATTCTCAGCTCACACCAAAGAGTACTCAGAGTAAATCTGCATATGTCTTAAATGAGCTGGGTGCTTGGTCTGTGACTTGCCATGAAAACCTGCTTCTGCTCATAGTCTTTGTGTTTGCATAGGATGGAAGGAAGAAAAGCGGCTCTGCTGTTTGGGGAAATTGCAACTCTCTGTCCTTAGGCTTGAAGATGAGCAAACTCTTCTTAGAGTTGTCCTGCTCTATTTTTCTACTTTTCTTTTTTTCCCCTTTTTTCCTCTCCATTCTGACATGCCAAAGAGATTGGGGAAGGAAGATATCACATGGTTAGGATACCAAAGGACACAATCCCTCCCATTCCATTGCTTCTTTAGCCTAGACCTGCCTTACCTTCCAAGGAGGCCATTTCCCAGCACCAAAGGAAATATTAGGAGCCTAAACTCTTTTCACTGCTCAGATTCTGTTTAGGTCACCCTAACCAACAGTACTCTAATGGCCCCTCTGTTTTGAAATCAAGGTGATAGTAGTATTTTAACCTGTTCCATATAGTGTTATTAAAGTTGTATGGTAAGAAAAATAAAGACCTTCACCTTCTTTTGGGACTGTGTTAACATTTTTGAAATTGTGCATTATTCTTCTCAGTGGATAAAACACTTAAGGTCAGAACTACACTAGAATATCCAGATTCCCTGCAGTTGGTTTTCTGCCACTAAAACCTCAAAACTAGATATTCTCAGCAGTGTCCTGCATATATTACACAGGTGCATCAAACATTTATAACTCCTCTTGGTCCACCTCCGGGGAGCATTTCATCATCGAAGAAAATAACTAAACTCATTCGAGCCCTTCTTTAATTTTTAAAATGAAAATCTATATCCATCGGGCATATGTCAGAGTTTTCAGAGAGAAAAAAGTGAGATAACTTCTGCAAATTTCCTTTTTTAACACAATTACAAAGTACTCAGATTATTAAAAAAAAAAAAAAAACCTTTTACATTAATAGAAAGAATCTACCAAGTAATTACCAAGTCCCTACTATTATGCTCTATATTTAGACTCTCTACTACAGTTTAAAACACACACAGGAGCATGCCTACACACTCACACATACACACAGTTTTAGGGATTATTTTTCCTCTTCTGACATTTTTGCTGTTGTTTCACCTTTGATCAGTTTCACTGAGGAGCACTTCTCCCCCTCACAGTGTACTCAGTTTGGCTTTTCAATGAAAATGACAAGTCAAAAACAACCCCTTTTACTGTACTTTTTATCCCACACACGAGCAAATCGACTGAGCATATTAGTTTCCTTTAAGACAGAGAAACTTCTTTTAAATTTTAGCTTAATTAGAGCAAAACTTACTAAAATAAGTGAGGGGGAAACCCAGCTGATGCTTATAAACTGGTTTTTAGATATTAGCCAAAGTGTTTTGTATGTATTGTTTACACCTCAAAACCCTTAGAAAGTAGTACTGTTATTACCTCCATTTCCCATGTGGGAAACATTCAAACTTTTAAAGAGGGAAATAATGCTTTCAAAGTTACAGAGCTAAGATCTGAACGTAGGAAGTCTAGAGCCAGAGTCGAAAGCCCAACCACTGTAATGTACACTCCAGTCACTAAGACACACACACACAGGAGTATAAGCAGAGAACTATCATTAATTCACACTAACTGGTTGTAACTAAGGGTGAATAAGTCAAATATGTGAATATGTCATTTCCTGACCTCACCTTTCCCGGAGCTTTGCTTTATCTTAAGCAGTTGTCCATATATCCAGGCTCTCAACAGAGCCACTTCTTTGACTGAGACATAAAAAATTTCTTCCATGCTCTCAAAAAATAATTGGTTTCACCTATTCCAAATATGTCAAACATCTGCTAACTATTGTGACAAATATGTGGAAATTCAAATAGTTTTCAAGACTATAGATTTCCTCTAAGTCAGTATTTTGGGGAAAAAAATTGCAATTAATAAACAGCCCTACTTGAGCATTGATTATTTAATGGGTTATCCCTTTTAGGATCATTAGAAAATAAATAAATAAATAAACAGAAATTTGCCTGCAAACTTTGTCTGTTGATTGGTTTCTAAGGAGGCGTTAATCACTTTTGATCCTTGAGTATCATTTGTGTTGTTAAATTCTCATGTTTTTTAAGCTCTGACCTCTTCTCTGAGTTTCATCTCTGATTGCCACATGGAATTCTTCATCTGGAGACCTAGCAGGCTTTGCAAATCAACAGGTCACCATTCTTGAAGTTTCTAAATCTGTTTAGATTAAATATATTGCACTGCTCATATAGGAGTGCATGACTCGGGGTAAAATAAAACTTTCTGAGTGATACATTTTCTGACAAAAATTCAGATGTCACTCTATTATAGTCATCAAATCCTAACCCCAGTCATTAAATTTAGAAATCACCCAATCCACCTGCATCATTTTACAGTTGAGGAGGCTCAGACCCTGAGAGAAAATGTGACTTGTCCAAGATCATCCTGAGCTGTAGTTGAAGCTAAACTAGAATCTTGAATCCTGATTTTTTTGTGTAATTGCTGTTATTTTTATACTGAGCATACTGTAAGCTAGCCACCAAAGGGACTGTTTTACATGTATTATCTCATTTAATCCTCAAAACAATCATATAAGGGAAGCATTATCCTGCAAATGAGGCAAGTGAAGCCCAGGGTGCTAAAACCATTCATCTAACTTTATGGACTGACAGCATCAGAATCCCGAGATATGCCTTTTTTGCTCCGAATTCCCTAGTTTTAATCAGTTTCTCTAGATCAGTGCTCCTTCTGCGTCACTCACTTTCCTCTGATGAATGCAAACTGTATAAACATAGAGATACATTTGACCATTTAACCATTAACCATTAACGCTTCATGCTATAGTGTTTTTCACAATAGAATTAACATATTAAAATGTGTTAACAACCACATATTTTGCATAAATGCTTTGAATCCTTAATTCCAACTTGTAGGATATGACTACAAATCATAAGGTAACCACGTATTTTATTATGCCTTGTATTCTATTAGTCAGCAATTGGATGCCATGTGTTTGGATTCTATTAAACTGTGTATCAAGAAGTCTAGCGCCTCTTTTCCTGAGTCACCACAGATATTATCACTCTAAATCAGCAACTTTCAAATTTTGTTTCAATGATAACTCAAGATACATTAAAATATTTTAGTGGGTGTCAAAAAAATCTCAAAAATATTTCATTGATTTCACTTATATTTTGGAAATCTACATGTTCTATTATATTAATTTAAATTCAGAATGGGTTAAAAAGAGTTCTAAAGTAAGTTTTAAAATGGAATAATATTGAGGCACCTTGGTGGCTCAGTTAGTTAAATGTCTGCCTTCAGCTCAGGTCATGATCCCAACGTCCTGGGATCAAGCCCCATGTCTAGCTCTCTGCTCAGCATGGAGCATGCCTCTCCCTCTGCCTGCCACTCCCCCCGCTTATGTTCTCTCTCTCTGTCAAATAAATAAATAATCTTAAAAAAAAAAATGGAACAGTATTTTAACTATAAGTAGCCACAGAGGGAAAAACAAACAGGAGAAAGTAGTAAAGAGTAAGAATGCTAGGAAGAATTTAAATAAGTAGTAAGCAATATGAGCTTCTTCAACTACATAGAGTCAAAGAATTTGAGATATCCACAGAGGCAGCTGTGTAAACCTCTATAACTCCTCTAGATTGGTATGGTTCCAATACTGGAAACCTTGCCCAAGAACCATCCAATTTAAACAATGACTGTAACTATGAATAAGCACTTGCTTACATGTTCCTCATCTGGCCCAAATGCATCATGTGCACAATCAGTTGTTCAGCAATTCACCTCGTCTCAAGAAGACATTAATAAAGAATTAGGTAAACTAATATCTGGTTATATCTGCATAATAAATCACCGACTAGTTCTCAAAATTGTCCTCTCCATTCTTTCTCTGTGGATACTGACCTAGGTCAGACAACGTCACCTCTCACCTCGATTATTGCCTTAAGCGTTTAATGGATCTCCCTATGTCCAATCTCATCAATCCCACGCTACACTTTAATGACTTTTCATCACCTGAAAAGAACTAGATACTCCTTTTTGTGCTTGGCCATTGCCTTCATCTCCAGCCACAATCAGTCACTCTCTCATGGGAAGCCTGTTTTCCAGCCATGTGACTTGAGTGCTATTCCTAGACCCAATAGACTCCCTCTCTTCCGTCTTCATATGACATGTCCCCTGAACAGAATTTTTCTCTTTCCTTCTACATTTGGATGACTTCTCCTTTTATACCCTACTCATTCTTTATCTCCCCCAAGTTAAGCTTTCCATGACCTTCCCCAGGCTGGGCTGATTTTCTTCTGTGCCCCCTTCACATCATCCATCAAACTACTTCATCTTCAGCAGCATTTACCATCTCCACAACAGGACAATTTCTTGAGGGCAGAAACTGTCTTACTCATCTTTATGTCCCAGTATCTAGCTGAAGGCCTGGCACATGGAAAACACTTAATGGATATTTGTTGAAATGGTAATAAATGAAATAGATTAGTATTTCCCCATGGTGCCTGATCTTAAGAATCACTTTGGTCCTAATTAAAAATGCACTTCCCAGGGTGCCTGGGTGGCTCAGTGGGTTAAAGCCTCTGCCTTTGGCTCAGGTCATGATCCCAAGGTCCTGGGATTGAGTCCCACGTCGGGCTCTCTGCTCAGTGGGGAGCCTGCTTCCTCCTCCCTCTCTCTCTCTACCTGCCCCTCTGCCTACTTGCAATCTCTGTCTGTTGAATAAATAAATAAAATCTTTCTTTAAAAAAATGCACTTCCCCAAACTAATCCCTTAGAGATTCATATTGACCAATGTGGAATGGGGCAAAAGATTTTGAATGTTTATCAAGTATTCTAAGTGATTTTCAGGAAGATGAAGAAAGAAATGGGAGAATCATTACAGTCATTTAACCATAAGAATTAAGAACATCTGTGTCTTTCACAAAAGAGCTCTGTCCTTGGGTTGCATCTCTTTTGAAATATCCATGCGGACATGCTTCCTCATTTACCTGGTACCTAACTATGTTGTAAAAATTTAAAAAAAAAAAGTTTTCATCAGGCAAAAATAAGGGCATGAGAATAATCTATCCTTAGTTCAGAATATAAACTCAGCAAGGGGCTTGGTTATGATTTCAACATTGTTTGTATTCTTTCAGCCAGTGTTTTGGATGTGGCCTAAAAATGTCATGACTCAGAGTAGTTCTTTGTAGAATTGCTTTAAAATTTTATCTAAACCACTGTAATTTTACACCTGGTATTGAAGCTACCTAGTTTGCCTGCATGAATTCCACTTACTTGATGATGACACAGTACTTGTGAAACTACCTTAGTATATAATGTTTTATTCTTTAACTCACAAACTTGTTCAAAGAGAAGACTTTGGTCCATATTGCCAGCTACTCAATATACCTCATTCCTTAATCCTGGCAATAATCTTTTCACCTCCACCACTCAATGGAAACTTTTTCTTTTAAAGATCTCTAACAATCTCTGAGTTGTCAAATGTAACAAAATTTAGCAGCACCGGTGGGCTTCTGGACTAACAGTACAAGGCAAGCCTTTCTTCAACCCTCATTCCATACTGGCTTCCTGGTTTTTTCCCACTCTGCTACTTTGGGTCTCCTTTGCTAATTTTTTTTTTCTTCTCTTGCTTCTAGATATGTTTGATTCCATTTTGGAATCTAAACTTGTTCATCTGGTAATTCTTCCAAATTTGGCAAGTTGTTTGGGTGTTACCACACAACACTTCTCTCCATGTATCCTATGGTCTAGGCCAGCAACAGTCACATGTGGCTTTTAAATTAATAAAAATTTAAAGAAATTAAAAATTCAGTTGCTTTGTCACATGATACACATGTCAAGTGCCCAATAGCCACATGTAGCTAGTGGCTACCACAGTGCACAGCACATTTTTAGAACTTTTCCATCATAACAAAAAGTTTTGTTGGGCAGTACTAATGTAGATGGCTAGACTACTGGTCTATCTCCTCTCTAAGTTTTAGCCCAGGCCTCTCCCTTTTTGGGGAATGCTGTCCACCAACCATATCTCTTCCTATGAAATGACCCCCTTCTTTAAGATTCACCCTAAATATTTAGCTGTCTCCAAAATCTTTACCAATCACTCCAGCTAAAAGTGTTTACAGTTCTACTATGAAGTCCCAAAGTTCTTTGTGCTACCCTTTCCTATGTTCCTTTGCTCTATCATTATTGGTGTGAACATCTGCTCTCCCTGATTATGATGAAAACCTCTGAAGAGTTGATATTTGCCAGTTGTCACAGAGTACTTTCCATGTGCTAAGCTAAATGCTTAATATTTCTCAGATCCTTACAACTCCCCTGTGAAATATATGGTGTTTTACTATCTTAATGTTAAGGAAATGGTTGTAAGATGATGAAGTAATGGGCCAAATGAAAGTTTGAGATGGGAGGTGATTGTCCAGGGTCACAGAGTGGTGAGCCCTGAATTACTCTAACTTCAAAGTCCATACCTTCTAATCATGGGGACACACTGCTTCCTCTATCTCATTTACCTTATCAGTGCCCGCTCCATATGCCTAATACTATGCACAGCTCCACTGGCAAATGAGTGAATAAATGAATACCAAAAGAGAACATTTTCAAATAAACACTCAGAAGGAATACAGAATTAGGAAAACCTTTCAGCAATGATGGGGCTTTTATAGGATTACTCTTCCTAGGTTCAATAGTCTTAATGCATAAGCAATTTCCTTGAAGCCTATAATGCCCTTGGATTTCAAGTTGAGGAGCCTGATCATCTGGAAACAGAAAATTAAGTTATCTAAAATATTGTTAAATAAATAGATTGAACTGAAATTAGCCTCTTAGGACTTTAAGTGCTTCCACATAAAGTCCAAGAGCTAGAAAGGGGAATGATGTTCACTATAACCAAATACTGCCTAATTCCAAATTTAACTTCTGCAATTTGATTTAATGTTACATCAAGGCATATGGGCCCTCCACATGTGAAGAGCTTACACCAACCTAAAGCAAATGCATCACATGGGCAAGAATACAAACTCAAGTAGTAGTGACATATATACATTTTTTGCTATATTTCATTCTTTATTTCCCATACCTGTAAGCCACAGTCCAAACCCATCTCGAGTCACTTTACCACTGGCTTATTTTAAAAGCTTTGTAGCTCTTCTCCCTGCCATCAACTTTTCTTCCCACTTCCACTCTTCCTGCAAATGGCTGCTAGAAAAATCTTCCCCAAAGACAGCTTTTATCACAAGTTCAAAACCTATCACAATTCTCTAGTGCTTGCATACAACAGTCTCTTAAAATCCTTCCCCTCTCAGCATCTTAGTCTCTTATGTCTCCTTGAGGCAGATTCTACATTAGTTAAAAAAAAAAAAAAATCAGCTTTCTTATCTGTGCCTTTTGGCATGCTGGCAATCCTAATATAGAGCTTCTAAACCTACTCTGCAAATTATCTTTGACATATTTTCATCTGGGTATACTATTAGTCTCTATATTAATCAGGTCCCAGAAGGAAACCGAACTCATCCCAGATGGTTCAAATGAAGAGATTCTAATGAAGGAGTTATTTACCAAATTGTAGACAGAGTTAAGGAACAAACAAGATGGTGAACCATCCAGAGACTAGCAACAGTGAGAAGACAATACTACTGATAGGGATGAGAAGCAAAGAAAGGCAGCAGCATTTCCCCAGGACCCCAGTTAAAGCAGGAGGCATGGAAGAGGGCAGCCTAGAGGGAATGACAGCCTAAAACGACACCACCACAGTCAGGGCACAGGGTCAAAGCAGGACGTAGAGAGGAAACATGCCGCCTCTATCTCCTCTCACCATCCGATATCCTTCTAGTGCCTTCCATTGGCCAAGCCCAAGATGAAGATAAAGGGAAGAGACTCCTGGTTGTGCAGTCTTCAAAGGTGAGCTTTCCAGGACTCAGGGAAGACACAGAAAGGTGGAAGATGGGTGGGAGCATGGCAAGTGGAGAACCTGCATGGTCCCCAGTTAAGCTGTAGCCTTCCAGAGGGTAGTAATTTCAGAGTGAGAGAACAGCTACAAACCTCACTGAAATTGCAGCTGTGTTGCTTTGAGCAACTTCATTTACTTAGAGGCTAAGCTTCCTTATCTTTAATATAGGAATAATGCTCCATTTATAGAATAATTCTGAATATTAAAATAAAAATGTATATAAAATATCTGGCACAATAAGCAATAAATAAATGGTTACTACTTACTGACTAAATGAAGATTACTCGGTATAATACAACTGACTCATAAAACCTCTTATCATAAAAGAATGGGCCATCAAAGATAAGAATCAACGCATCTTAGTGGTCACCTTTGTAGCTCACCTCCCCCCACATCCCCTTGCCTTAAAAAATATGGCAGAACATCTTTAGAACTTGGCAGGCAGACTATTTTATTTTACACTAGTGACTTGGATGCCATTTCTCTTCCTCCACTCAGTAACAGACGGTGCCCTGGACAGCAGTGACATCTGCAGCCCCAAGGGAGAAGGGTCAGCACAAATTTTAATTTTGCTTTTGGTTTGGGGCTTGAAGTACACAAACAGATTTTTTTTCTTCCCTGTCAGTTTGCATTTAGGTTTGTGTCTGACATTTTTAATGCTTTATGTATTTGGATTAACCCAGAAATTTATAGCTCCAAGTGTTTGCTTGTTTTGCTTTATGTCTCTAAATTAAACCTCCTTGATTTAAAAAAAAGGCAAAGGAAAATGTGAAAACGTATTCTGGCTGTCATTTCTGTATTGTTAAACATGTTAGAAGGGGGCATTCTGCTTTCTGAGCTTCTTCTCATTACAAATTCTTAACATTTGAATATCTTAAATAATAAGAAATAAGAATACTAGGGAGAGCCTATCAAAATCTGTGGTCAATTTGACTCCACTAGAAAAAGGAACTTAAAAGCTGAGAGGAGAACATTTATAAAGATTATATGTCATGTTCACTGGAAAGGGATGAGATTCTTACTGATTTCTGTTATGAGAGGGGTATAAATAAAAAAAATATGTAGAGAACTAAAGAAAGAGGGGGGAGAGAGAGGAAGGAAGGAAAGAAGGAAGGGAGGGAGAGAAAGAGAGAGAGAAAGGAGGAAGGAAGGAGGGAAGGAAAGAAAGAAGAAAAAAGAAAGAGTCTTTCTTTTTTTTTTTTTAAATTTTATTTATTTATTTGACAGAGATCACAAGTAGGTAGAGGGGTAGGGGGTGGTAGGGGAGAGGGAGGAAGCAGGCTCCCTGCCTAGCAGAGGCTGGAGCCCAGGACCCTGAGATCATGACCCAGATCATAACCATAGCTGAAGGCAGAGGCTTGACACACTGAGCCACCCAGGCGCCCCAAGGTCAAGTGTCTGTACTGGGAACAGTTTGATCCTCCTGAGTGCAATTTTCAGGAGAATTTCTGTAATAGGAGACTTTCCTGATGTTTGAATGTTGTGGGTACATTTGGGACCATAAAAATTTCCTACTCTGGCATCCCACCGAGAAAAAGCATCTATCCCCAAGAATGCAAAATAGAATCCTCGTGATTGCAACACTATTCAACCTCAATGGCATCTGTAGCTTCCCTGTGCCCTGGGGAGTCTTCAAAAGTCAAGGAGAACACGAAAGCCATGTCCGTAGGATAATTAGATCAAAAGAGACCTGAAGGCTGGCCTCAGGTAGCTATGTCTAATGGGAAATCAATCACAGGACAGAAAAACTACAGTTAATGTCCAAATGTTCTCCTTGGTCAGGTAGGAACTGACTAGATAGAATCAGGACTCAAGGGTCACTCCTGATTGGCCTGAATCCAGAGCACCACAACAAAACTCAAGAGTCTTCACAGACAAATAATTACACAGCTAATTTAGGTGTTTGGATTAGATAGATGATTCAGAGTCCCCTTCATATTCTTAGACTTGATTATTCTAAGCTAGATCAACATTCTGAACTCACAATAGAATACTGAGCCTCACTTCAACGTGCAATGGGTAGAAGAAAATAAAACTAACTGGGCCTCCTTTTATTTTGATGCCAGAAAGACAAATAGACTAGTGTGCCTAAGTCATTCAAACTAGTAGATCGCATTAGCAGCAATTCACTGTAAGATAAGGAGATAAGTGGGATTTCTGGTCCTGAGTCCCTTCTCTGAGACAAATTACTTATTTCCATTGATTCCAGTTTCCCAATCTGTAAAAAAAAAAAAAAAAAAAAAAAGAGGATACCAGATAAATAATCTCTACTATTTCTTCCATCTCTACAAAAACAGTTGTTGCTTTCATACCGAGAAGGATAATTGCAGACCTGTATTCTGATGAGGTTGCATTTCAGGTGGACTTGCAGTAGCCAAATGAGTACAAAAAAACTCTAACACCAGCTAGAAGGAGGACTCAGCCAGAATCATACCAAGTTGAAGAAGCCAAGTCACAGAGACAAAAAAAATCCTTTAACCAAAAATAGCTCATGTCTGAAATTATGTTGATGTACTCCACACCTATTTGTTGGATATAGATCCAAAAACTTGGTTTAGAGATAGAAAGATAGATCTATAGAGAGATAATCAATAGAGAGATAGAAAGAGAAGACATTTTCCAACCATATTTTCTAAAAAAGACCCCGGTAGTACAAATATATATATATACGCATATATATAAAATTATATATATACACAATACATATATTGTGTGTGTATATTTAAGATTATATATTTATATATACATGTATTATATATAATATTAATTTATATATATATAAATATAATGAAAACAGAAAATCAGATTAGAGACAATACAGATAGTTTAGTAAGAAAGAATCAAGGGTGAAAAAGAGTACTCAAATATATCTGCCATAAGATCTTACACAACAAGAAAGTAAGTTGTGATTTTTACTTTTAGCTCCCTAGAATTTAGTTAAAAATCATCATCTTCATGAGCACTAGTTACCAATATGATAGAAATCATTTACATATTAAGAACAAAACAAACAATACAAGATTGTGTTCAAACTAACTGAGTGGGGACATCTGGGTGGCTCAGTGGGTTAAACAACTGCCTTCAGGTCAGGTCATGATTCCAGGGTCCTGGGATTGAGCCCCAAATCAGGCTCCCTCCTCAGTGGGGAGCCTAGTTCTCCCTCTCCCTCTGCCCCTACCCACCCTCCCACCCCCACTCATGTTCATTTATTCCAAAGAAATAAAATCTTAAAAAAATTGAGTCATTTGGTAACATTTCCTTAAAAGGGGGAGACATGGGGTCACTGTGCACAACCAAACACTGAATGCCACTCACCAGAGAGATTAAACGAGTGGATTAAACAAAGAAAATCAAAGAAAAAAAATGAACAGCCAGATTAACTGCATAAACTTTGGTCAAAGATAGAAATATTTACATAAGAATTTCACAGGTAAATAAAATGTAAGCGACCTAAATACTTTCCCAACCAAGAACTGGATATCAGTAGCTAAATAAACCTTTCACTTTTTTCTTTGCTTTCTTCATCCTTATTCTCTCACTTTGAAGGAAAACAAAGCATGTTATTTATTGAAGAGTTTATGCACATATTGAGTCATAGTCTAATCTTGTAACTTTTAGAGTCCATGTAGCAACTAGAAATGACTTAGGAGATCATGTTCCACTGGAGAGAACTGTCTTTCACTGTAGGGTAAACTTAATAAATGCATTACCTACTATGTAAGTATTTTTAGGCTGTTATTCATTCAACAAATATTTATCCAGTGTCTTCTCAGTGGCAGACACAGTAGACATGAAGGTAAGCAACAAAGACATGCTCCTTATCCTCATGGAGCTTACAGCTTAACAGGGAATGAATCAAACAAATAATGCATAAATAAAGAATAATTAAGTAATTATGTAAAAGTGAGTACCGTTCTCTATCAGCATCTAGCAAGGAGTTCTGACCTAATCAGACAGGTAAGACAAGTTGGGGGTCTTTGTGTCCTGATCCTGGAGTCTCACTCATCAGCAAACAGGTGAGAAAAGTATTTCCAAGAACAGAATGTCTTTCTGAATACCCAAAGTCCTGTACTATGGACAGCTACTGACTATATACCTCTGTATCCAAAGCTGACTCTTGCTTTTCAACTGCCCTTCCTGAGAGTGAGCTCAAGATGTCATAAGCGATGAACCAACACCTCTGCACAAACCCCACATTATCCAACTCCTCCTTCAAATACAGCATCCCAGTTTGGGTCCTTATCTATTAGTGATGATTACTGCAGCACAATTGGCTTTGCAGGGACCCCAGTGGGATTCATCACTCCTCCCTAGCATGTTCCTACAGTGACATGCTAGGTAGTTTAAAAGCCTAGTGAAGAACTGGATAAACTCAGAATTTCCTAGAGTTGAGATGTACACACAACATCCAACCACAAACTTAGTCCTAACTTCTAAAAATAGACGTTCCTCAAGAGGCAACCATCAACATGGAAAGGAGTACAAAATCAATCCAAGATTAGCCCCCAATCCCACCCTGCTCCTTCCTGTTCTCTGTACCCTTAGAAAGGCCAGAGGAATAGCCTAGCCGTAACTATCTTACTCAGCACCTAAATGTCTTTGATAGACCTAGGAGATAGGGAGCAGAAAGAAAAGCCCAGGGGAGTCTTGTTGTTTTCTGTAGCGAAGATCATAGGACATTTAAGCATAGGAAACAGAGAATGAACTTAGCTTTAATAGAGAAATTCAGTCGAGATCACTTCATAAACACATCTGATTTAATTTTTGATTTTTTGAATACATTCACTAATTCAAGAATAGTTTTAAACCCTCAGGAAGCAGGAGTGACATGGGGATGTTTGGGCATTTCTAGCCCAACCATCTCTACCTTCAAATAAAACTTTTCTGAAATAAAACGAGGAAGCCCAATTTGTGTAATAACAAAGGCTCTTATCTGAATGTGAAGGCAGGTTTGGTTTTTTTCCTTGGAAATATAAGCATCTAAAGGGCAGGGGACTGCATTTTCTTATCTTTTGTGGCACTTGGCACAATATCATTTCTTTCAAGGTGCCTTATAAATAGAGTGGGGTGATGATAATGGTACAATTTTCATCCTACCCTTTATAACCACAATTAACCCAGGTAACCCTGTGCAGGTACAATGGTGTTCTGCTTTAGTTAAGCTGGCTAATTCCAAAACAAGGTCTCTATCATGAAGGCACAGTAGGTGTTGTAACACAGAGACATTGATGATAGGGTCATTCTGCTTATTCATATAAACTGAAAAGTTAAATCTGAGCTTTTGCACATTATTGACAAGAATTACATATACCCTTGTCATACCCATTGACCCATCTTGAGATCAACCAGTTAAGTGCTTAAACCAGCAAATGAAGAAAACAGGGAAGCAAAATTCCAGATAATTGTAGACCCCTTCTACCATTTTATACCTCTTTTTATACTACCTCTATAGTATAAACAGATTTCATTAATTTCTGAGCAGGCCACATGAATCCATTAATGCCTACAGAGTAAAAGCACAGTAACATAAATGAAAAGTCACTGAATACATACTTTTAAAAAAATCTTCATACTTAATTTATATTATAGAGTCAACATTTTGTTGTCCAAAAAATATGTGTATGGAGATTTCTTGAATAATACCCCCATCCTTAAGTTACTATAGTCCCTATGTAGCCAGCTTTCCAGGTAATAAAATATATAAAACACGAAGTTAAATGTTTTCCTCGTGTTTTCCTCGAGGATGTTTTCCTCGTGTTTATTCTGAGTGGCAACGAATGAGTGTCCTAGAGCAGCAGAGAAAAGGGCCAAAAGAAGGGTAGCTATATTTTGAAAGGATAGGGAAGCATCATTCTAGAAATGTGTCTCATCAAGGTGGACTCACTCAAGAGATGTGGTGCTAAGAACCTGATGGATTAAGATGTGGTCCATCTGGGTCTCTTGAAAAGGAAGCTTTCAATCCAGACCCCAAAAGGAGGATGGGATGTAACTGAAAATCAAACCAAGAAAGGCTGCTTTCTCAAGGAAAAAAAGTCAAAAGATAGATACCTAAGACTTAAGAAGTAAAACCTGTAGCCAATTTATAACATTTCATAAGGACAGACTGAATAATGAGATTATGTGTAGTTTCCAAATGCACACAGTGTTTGCCTAGAGATTTCCTTGATGTAAACCTAGTCTTGAATAATACTTGCCGTGTAAAAGATAGTACTGAACTGCCCAGAGAATCAACAGGCAGAGTTGCCTGAGTGAAGGGTTGTGGTCCTTGAGGAACACTGGAGCTCCTGTGTCGTAAGAAAGTCAACAGTGACAGAACACACCACGTGTGTCTGTCTTTGAGAGGGAGAGGTGGGACTGGTCATGGGGAACTGTGTTGAATTTTTCCCCTCTTTTCACAAGTTGTAGTCACTGGTTATTTATAGCAAAGGATTATCATCCTCAAAATCCTTACCTCTAATGATATCTGGGTCTTCCCAACTCTGTCTATACTTACCCCAAACACATACCAAAGTTATTAAGAGCCGGAAGAACAAATTGTTTGCCCATGCCCATAATCATCTGTCCTAAAAGGTCATTTAAACATTTAATCAAACCCAAGGCCCTTTGGGGAAGAATGTGAGTCATACAGCCAGCACAGCGGTCTGTAGTCCATTTTGTGTCTGTCTTTGGGAGGATGTAGATGGATCCCACAAAAAAATCAGTAGCAGGGACATTTTCTGCCAGTAGGCAGGGGAGAAAAAGCAAAAGAGTTTTCTGGAATATACCGAATTAAACCTTCATACCGATTAATAAAAATCCTCTGGGAAGCATCCAGCCAGAATTCCCAGAATGTTGGCCATGTACTGACATGTAAACTAATGCTCCTGAAAAAGAGGGCGTAGGTGGTCATCCTAAACTAATATGAATTATTTGTTTTTCTGCTACTGCAAATCAGCTACACCACTGCTCCCTTTCATTAGATACAAATCCACAAAGGAGGGCTTTTGTTTCACAAAAGTAGCTCAGACAAATGACACTCCTCAGGGTGCTGAACCCAAAGCTGGCGACCAGCCCATTCTCTGCACTCCAGTCCGCTGGTACCTTTCACTTTCACAGCTATCAGCCTGCTTCAGACCTACACCCTCGCTCTGACTAGGGACAAAGAGAAGATCACGATGGAAATCCTTCTATGTGCTGCTAATAAGCCTATTTAGAGTCAATGAGAAAGCCTCATTTTGCACCAATAAAAGCCTTCACAAGTTCTACTGAATCAGTAAAACTGAAGTGTTTCTGTGCACTCCCTGTCCTCATTTTACATCAGTCAGAGAGGTGAAGCTCAGCAAAACATTGGATACAATGACCTCTAAGTTTCCTTCCTTCTCTAATGTCCCCTGATTCTCTGTTGGCCAGTGGGATTTGAATTTTATTTAAAATTAACATTTATTCCGATGGATTGCCAAGCCCTTCTTCAGTTTTAGATAATCTCAGTGTGGTCTGCTGAGTTGGCGTATTTGGAATCCTGGATCTCTCTTGGCAAAGAACTGAATATTGCTCCCATCTAACTGCTTAGCTAACATTGCCTATATTCTTTCTGAAAAAGATCTGGGTAGGAGACAGATGTAGAGCATATTCTCATCTCCCATCGCAAGGCTAGGAAAAGCTTTGGCGTTTCATGAGCCTGAACAAAAGGGAAATTCAAACCAGCATTTTAATGTCCTTAGTGAAAGATATTAATCATTTTCCCCAATGAAAATCTACAGTTCTAACCATTGATCACAGTGATGTAAGCAAATGAACCTACGGCTAAAAGGTTCTGCACGGGTCAACGGTTTAATGGAAAGTAACACAGGGGTGAAATGATATCACTGTTGGTTAGAATACTATCTCCCTTCCCAGCAAATAGTCAACTATTTGGGACAAACATTGGGACAGTGGAAAGATGCAAAAAGACAAGAGTTTTCTAAAAACAGTACCAGTTACACATGTAAGCTCAATGTTTTTGCGACAGAGCATTTTGGTAACATAAGAAAGAACTAGAGCGATAGGAATGGCCTTCGTAAAAGGCAGGTCCACTGATAACAGCCACCACTAGAGACAGGAATAGTCCTACCTAGAGACAAGAAAAATTCCTATCTAGAGACAGGAAAAATTACCATTAGCAATAATTTGAAGAGGTTAAATTACATGTCCAAGATCACATAGCTAAGATATAGTATTTGAGTGTCTACCAGTGAAGCTGAGAATTCTACTAGACACAGACAATGTAACAAACATCTACTTCCTCTTAGGTCTTATGATTTGGTTGATAAACTTGCAAGCACTTTGAACAGGTTTTCACTTACACTGCAAAGAAAAATGCTTAGCTAAATTACTCTCTGTCTGGGTGGTAAGCAGCACACCACCACCATCTGTAAAATAATATTTTTGTAGACAAGATGGCATGTTGCTTAAAGGAACTCAGAGGTGAATTATTTTGATAAATTAAGGAGCATTCTCACAGAAATATATTAGTGAAATTGGGCTGAAAAGCTGTATATCATTTTAATTTTAATAAATCAAATCATATTTTATAGTCACTGACTGGGAAGTCAGTATTTAAGAAACCTGTGGTGAATCCATTTAATATAAACAATTTGTCTGTATTACAAATATTAACCTCCTGATTTCAGAATTTTAATTTTTTTCATATCTTCTTAAAATGAGACATGTTCATGTCATGTTAAATAAATCATTTTCACTTATTGATAATACATTATATTTGTTAGGATGCTTTCAGCTGCAAATAATAGAAAATGCAATACAAAACAGCTTTAAAATTGAGAGGATTTATTATTGTCTCATATCACAAGAGTGGAAGGGCATTCCAGGGCTGGTTAATTTAGAAGTTCACAGATGTTAGCAGTGACTGAGTTTCTTTCTATTTTTCTATCTTGCTATCATCAACATGATTTTCCTGCTGCAGGCCCAGGCACCAATTGTAGATATAACAATAACCAGAACAAAAAGACTTCCCTCCCTACACTTCCTTAAAGGTCCTGGAAGACTTTCCCTGCTATCTCTTTGATCAGAACTGTATTACAAGTTACCCTTTCAACCAAACACTGACAAGCAGGATAGGATCACCATAACAGGACCAGACCAATCAAACTTAACTGGGCTACATGGAGTATATGTTAAAACAAAATTGTTGCTCTATAGGTCTGTCAGCCTAGACCTCTACTCTCTGATGTTAAAGAGACTAGCTACAGGAGCTATTTACATTTAAATGTAAACCAAATAAAATTAAATAAAATGTAAAATTCAGTTTTTTAGTTGCATGAGCCACATTTCAAGTGACCAGTAGCCACATGTGGCTAGTAGTTGTCCCACTAGACAACACAGATAGAGAAAACTGTTCCCATCACAGAAAGATCTACTGGATAGTGCTGGCCTACAAGAAAGGGAAAGTGCTCTTGTATAAGCAAGCAACAGTACCTGCTGTACTCCCTATGCAGCAGGCAATGAAATTTATGCATACTATCTCCTCTCATCTTCCCCAGTATTATTATCAGATGCTGGTCTGCATGCTGGGCTGCTAGCTAAGGATGGAGAAACTTACTTAATTAGAAGCACCTTGAACTCACTCACACACCTGCAGGAAGAGCACGGGTAAAGTGTGGATCACAGAACTCTTCCATTTGTCATCTCTGTTCTGTCTGCATGTCAATATCAGAATAACACCAACTCCTCAGGGGGAAAAACTTGACCATCTCCCCAGCTTCACATCTCATAGCCCTGCCTCCTCTCACCCCCAAGAGGGACTGATCTTCCTCCTTCAGTTCCAGCTTTAAATAACCACTGGAAGGTCTCTGATGGTCCAGCTTAGTCAAACACCAGACTTAAACCAATCAATTGTAGCTCCAGAGACACTGGGGAAAGAATTAGGGTTGTAGATCAGAGGTAGTTCCTTAGGGGGTCCACCCATAGAGACAGAGGACAATTCCCAGAAAAACTGGAATTTCAGGGTCATCTCTTTTAACGTTCCCTAAAAGCCACGTCCTTTGACCTCTGTCTTGGGCTTCTCCAATTTGCTTTCCATTTACTTTCTGGGTCTATTCCACCCAGTTTTATTTATAGGCTACTGAGTCCCAACTGTCTCACTATAGCAAGGTCTCTTTTCTCAGCTTTGGACTCACATAATCAACTATTTCAATATCTTTTATGTTGTCTACTTCTCCCTATCCCCAGTGCAGTGTGGCCATCATAACCTGGGCCATTCTCATTTCTGGAGGAATTACTGTAATATCTAACTGGTCTCCCTTCCTCAGTCCTATGCCACACCAGCATTATGCTACAACAAGAATAATATTTCTGAAATGGAAATCCGATTATGTCACTGATCTGCTTAAAACCTTTTAGTGGCTGTTCACTGCCTTTCAAAACAAACTTCAACTCCCTCATGAACCATATAAAATCTTGCTTGATCAGTCCCTTGCCTATCCTTCTCTCTTACAGTTTTCTCACTCTACATTCTACCACAGCCATATTGAACTTAGTTCCTCAAGCCACCATCCTTTCTTTTGTCTGCTGGCCTTTGTGCTTCCCTATGTTTGAAATAACCTTCCTATTGATCACCTCCTCATCTTGTCTAAATTCCACTCATGTTCTAATCTCAACTTAAATGACATTACTCTTCTCCTCTACCCTACATTAGGTCTCCCTGATAGACACTCCCATTCACGAACCACAACATGGGTCATTGCAGAGTCATGACTCAATTATTTCTCTTCTCAATTAAACTATAAGCCCCATGAGGGCAAAGACCATTTCTGTTGTTCACTAACATACCCCTGACATCTAATAGACAGTGCCTGACAAAAAGAAGATAATAAATAAGCTAAACTGAATTCATTCTTCATTCCACAAATACCTCAAGGATGCCCTATTTGTGCCAGATGCCATCCTCTGCACCGGGATGCAACAGAGAAAAAAACAAAGTCCTTGCCTTCATGGAGCCTGTGTTCTTGCGGGGAAAGAAAACCAACAATATACTAACAAACTAATAAGCTTGATTAAATTGAATAAATGAAGATATTCTCAACTGATATTTTCCATCATGTTTTCCAAGTTATCTTTTCATTATTCTTTTACCTTATTGGTAGTAATATGGATATACAATACTTCCCCACACCCAGATAATATAAATGTAGTTTTTGTAAATACACTATAGAGTTATGGCATTTATAATCAGAAAACCAAATACTCTAATTAGAATTTGAATGATGGATACAAGCCTATATGTGTTTCTAGAACCCTATTCTCATCTCTCTATTAGCAGTATAGTCTGGAATTTAAAGAGAGATAACCTACCAGAAGAGTTAATTTTATTCTTATATTACGGTAAAGACCGTTTTTTAATATAGCCATTTGTATTGAGCTTTTTGTTTCATCAAAAATACATAAAAATTAATTCTAACAATTAAAATATTTTTCAGCTAACTGTGTGCCCTAACTGTGTGCCAAACTAGGCCCCATGCATCATGTCTGAATGATCAGAATGGAGAGCAAGACCATCACTTTTGACAAATTAACTAATTTAACAAATGTTTGATGCTAAGCATATTCTAAGTTCTGAGGATACAGGCCCTGCGTACTAAAGAGTCACAAACTAATCACTTAATGTTTGTATTGTCTTTTTTACAACATATAAGTTCCTTGAGGAGAGGGAGGGAGAAGTTTGGCATGATACAGTTTTAACAAATGACACAAGTAACCAAAAATAAGACTCTCCAGGAAGTTTTCTCAATGAGCCTTAGTAAACTCTGATCACACCTCATTTTATGCCTCTTTTGTCTTAATGTATCCAATTCATTATTCAACTACATAGTTCTTCTTGTTTGGATATGTTCTTAAGAGTTTATGGTAAATCTCTTTTATTTCAACAAGTCATAGTAGCCACAAGATTCCCTCAAATCCCATGGGTTTAAAGGAATCCCAAGATAAAGCTTTTTTTTTTCTTAAGATTTTATTTATTTATTTGACAGAGAGAGAGAGAGACAGTAAGAGAGGGAACAGAAGCAGAGGGAGTGGGAGAGAGAGTAGTAGGCTTCCTGCCCTAACCCAGGACCCTGGGATCATGACCTGAGCCTAAGGCAAATGCTTAACTACTGAGCACCCAGGCGCTCTCCCAAGATAAAGCTTCTTAGAAAATATTCCTTTTGTAATACAAATAATCAGTCCCTTGTATGCCTTGTATGTAACTGTTTTGTACTCTTTTTTGGGAGTAGGGGGAGAGATACCAAATTCTCCTGATGTTGAGCCATTTGTATATTCTTTCTTTTTTTGTTTTGATGAATTGGTTCCTTCAATTGAGGTTAATAATCATTGAGAGAAAGACAGCTTCTTCTAATATTTTCTGAGCTTTTTCTCCCCCTCACCATCTTCACTGACCCAAGTCTTACTGTAACGTTTCAAATCATGGGTTCTCGAAAGTGCTTAACTGTCACTCGAATGTCTATATTTCCTTTTCTATTTCTTAGCCCTTCAGTGTAATATTCCAGAGACCGTGTTCACCCAGATTTGTGTGACTCCCAAACAATCAAGCTAACGTCAGAGTCCACTGTATGCTTTGCAGAAAGGGTTTCCTAGACTTCTAAATTCATTTTGTCTCTGTAGCATAGGTGTTTCTCTGTTTTAAGTTATTCCCTGAAAAATGGAGAATTTATGGATCCTTGAAGTTCATTCTAATCAGAGGGTATTTCTTCTGCTTCTACAGATGTAGCAGTATTAGTGCTTCCCAGACCACAAGCATCCATCTGACCTCCTTAGTAGTCAAGGAGGGTCAGAAAGAGGGGATACTTAAACTTCAGTGGCCATTGGGGAAACATTTAGGATACTATACCAGGAAAATATAGTAGAATGGATCTGTACAACTCAGATCCTTGCTGGCAAAGGCCTTCTGAGATGGAAAGGATCGAGGAAAGGACCAAGTATCAAATGATTTCAGTCCCACCATCACCTTCAGGTGGCTACAAGTCTTTGAAAAACACACTTAAACCACTTGAACCACCTCAATTTCCTTTTCTGTAAAATGAAAGGACAAAGCCAAATGATCTCTAGGAACCTTTCCAACTCCTTTACTCTATGTACACTTATGACTGATGGTATAATTTCTAAGTTTTCAGAGTACTCTTGGTTACTGACATGGCAAACTTTGTAATCTATTTTGCAGATTTTGAAGATACAGGTGCATCTGTGTACATTTCTTTAAATTTAGTAATTAAGCTTCCCACTTTCAAATTTCCTAATGAGGACACACACACACACACACACACACACACACACACCTGTAACTTTATACTTTATACTGATCTAAATACTTATTGAAGATTGTATATACAACATAGACTTTTGATTATAGATTTTTACGCTTGACAATTTAAAGCTTTATTTAAATGATCTTTTGTAGAATACCTTGGGTTTATCAGTAATCTTCAGCATATTTGAGTATTTATTCTGCTAACGAACATCAGGTGCTTTCGCTACCTCTATAAACTAAATGTAATATCACCTATTACTCAAAGTGTGGCCCAGAGCCCACTGGCATCCACATCACCTGAGACTTGTTAGAAATGCAGAATGCCTCACCCCAGACCTATGAATTTTAACCAGATGCTCAGGTAATTCATCTGCACACAAAAGTTCTAGAAGTGCTATTATACATTATAGTGCTTCTTGAACTGATTTAAAATAAGTGAGTTTTTTCTATAAGGGAATGAATAAATGAGAAAATTAATTTAGCAAAGTGAATTGCTATAACTCAGTATGCTACTGGACTTAGAGTTATAAAAACTTACAGTTGATAAGCTCTCCTATTTTTTAAAAATACAGTTTTAGGTCTACTTTTATAAAGGGCAGGAGGGTAGGAAATGGATAAAAAGTATATTCTGTCTAAGACCCACTCACAAATACTACATGTATAGTTGAAAACCAATATGAAGAATATTAAAATGCCATTTTCTATAGGATTAGGTAACAACCCAATGTTACTTCTGTTTCATTTCATAGCTGATTTTAAAATTCCATAATGCTTTGCTCTTATACGGTAAGTATTATGAAGAGAAAAAAGTATTTTCCAACTATGTGGTAACACTCTGAAATAAGTAAATAATAAAATAAAATGAGGATATAAAAGTCAAGGATAAATTTAAATAAAGCAGACCAAGATCCTAGTTGCTGCTCTGAGACTATGTGAATTTTCAACAATTCACTTAATCTTCCTGGGTTCCTGTTTCTTCATCTAGAAAATGAGAGAATAATCTTGATGTTACATCCAAGCTCTGAAATTCTGAAATCTAGTATGTCTGAAATCAATGCCTGTTTTACCATCTATTGAAATTCAATATGGAATCTCAGAAGTGGCATAAATAAGTCATTCTGGGGTTGCTGCTATTTTACTCACTAAGAACAGCAGCATATGGGCTAACAATGACCCCACGGTGCTCTTGTAAGGACACCATTCCCCAGAGTTTTACTCTAGGCAAGGGGCAAGGAGCATTTAAGAATGGCAGAACATATTTTAGCACAGGGAAAGTTATCTTAGTTTCCCTTCATCCTGAGTCACCAAATCAAATTGTCTAAATCTATCCCTATTGCTAACTACCCAACTCACTCACATGGTCTCCATGAGTCCTTGGTGAATGGGTGAAAGCTTCCACCTTCCACAGCCTCCCAAACCAAGAGAGGACTGTAGAGAGGTAGTTACACCTGAAAAGTCACCTAGTTAGTTATTCTGGCCCTAGATAATAAATTGGCAGGCCTTTCAGGGAGCTAATTATTGAGCCTGCTATTTGGTTCACTGACAAAATTGCTTGTTCGTGGGAAGAAACATATCTGTGCATTGCTTTTTCCATTACCACTATTTCTATCATCATAAATAAGAATCAATAGGCCATTTCAAGTAGCATATGCTCACCACCATTTAGCATCGGAGTGTCAGCCATATGCAGGCTAAGCAGCAGTGTTCTAACCTCCTGGCTAAGGATTAAAACCCAACAGACAAGGAAAGCACTTCAAATGCTGTAGGTAAGACAGTGCACATGCATGTGAGCAAAGGGCAAGGGTGGTCAGTTCTTTGTATCTGTAGCACAGTGTTTGGCATAAGAGAGGTCATCCAAAATGAATAAACAAGTAAATCATGATGAATGCATGGATGACTGAGGCAAGGGGAGGTTTTAAGATGCTCTGTGGGGCCGACTGAATATATTGGGTTGGTCAGGGATGTTGTTTTGATAAGGGCACAGAGAGCTCGTCACAATTCACAATGAAGAAATGAAGTCCAGGACACAGCATGAGCCGAGAGGGGGTCTGCCTCTGGGGAGCATAGACCTAGGATGACTTCCCACATACTCCAGGCCTGTAATAATTCACTATCAGGTTTCACCACGGAAGGCGAGAAATCAGAATGACAGCCATAAAAAAGTCAAGCAAGACCTCAAAAGAAAAACTCTCCACCACCGATGATATTCTTGCTGGACAAAACAATGGCAGATTAGGGACTGATGGGAGAAAGTATAGGAAAAAGACACAACGAGGCGGTGAAGGGGCACAGTGGGAGAGGAGCTCAGGCAGAAGCCCGAGTGGGGAAAGGGGTCTGTGAAAAACGTGCAAGGACAGGGAGAGATGATAAAAATCCACCATTCTCGGGGAAGGGGTGCTGTGGGTGTCTGGGTTGTGAGGAGTGGAGAGGCATGAAGACTGGGAGTGGAACAAGGGAGGGAGGGTGAAAAGAGAGAGAGATCAGATAAATGTCTAAAAAATAACACCCATCACCACGATAACAAGCACAAAAGAAGCCTTTTTTCTTCTCGAGAGAGACAAAGGGAATTTTAAGTAGGATTAAGTAGTAGTAGCTTTCAGAACTCAGCAGCTCTCAGAAGCAATAATAACTACATAAATAGCTAAGTGGATGGTAGGAATTGTTTCACTTTGGAATTTGGCCAGCATATCAAAGTTAACAGTAATATCACATCTTTTTGAAAGCTTTCCTGAGATTCTAGGGGGAAAAAATCATCTCAGAAAACTGTTAGCACCAAGTTAATTTTAGGAAGAGGGTGCTCCTCACTGCTTGAAGACATCTACCTCAGGAAAATGGGTAAGACAGAAGCCCTCCCCTACTGGGAAACACTCTCTTATCCATGTAAATACATTGCCAGTATCATTCCTAATGGAAGCAAACAATTACGTTCACAGATTATCATTGCCCAGTGTAAAATTTTACTCAGAACATAACCCACAAATGATACCCTAAACGCAGTAAAAAGGCCCCTGTCGATATCCTTTCTCACACAGTTCCCTAACTTTTTAACTCACTGTGGATGGTTAAACATGAACTCTGTAAGGGCCCAATTTTGAAACATGCACATCTGTATTCAGTCATTTCTGCATTGGATGGAATTAGACAAATTGGAAATATAAATAATTTTCAGGGGCACCCAGGTGGTTCAGTGGGTTGAGCCTCTGCCTTCGGCTCAGGTCATGATCTCAGGGTCCTGGGATGGAGTCCCGCATCGGGCTCTCTGCTCAGCGGGGAGCCTGCTTCCTCCTCTCGCTCGCTGCCTACTTGTGATCTCTCTCTCTCTGTGTCAAATAAATAAATAAAATCTTAAAAAAAATAATTTTCAAACCCTGGACACCCCTACTCATGAATATCCATAGGTTTTCCTTCTTAAGTACATTTGACCACTCATGTGCTAGATCACGTTTCCTCCCCAAAAACAGAGATGAAGACTGAGTGTTGATGGTAATGTGGGGCACACACATTTTCTCTCAACATCTGGAAATATTCACGTGTTACTGTTGAAAAAAAATAATTTGGGGGGTGCCTGGGTGGCTCAGTCAGTTGAATGTCCGACTCTTGATTTTGGCTCAGGTCATGATCTCAGGGTTGTGAGATGGAGCCCCCAAAGCAGGCTCTGCACTCATTGGGGAATCTGCTTCTTTCTCCCTCTCCCTCCTCCCTCTACTCCTCCCCTGCTTGCATGCAGGCTCCCTCCCTCTCTCTTTCTCAAAGAAATAAATATATCTAAAAACAAATTAAGCTAGAACATTGCCTCATTTATTTCTTTTCCACCCAGAAACAAGTTATTTCAGTATCACTCACAATGGAATTTGCCTGAAAATCTGTTTACTAATCCCATTCCCCAAGGGTGCACTTGCCCTAGCACTTAGAGTAAACACCATTTTCATCGCACTAGAAATAGTTCTAACTGGAGAGACTTTTCCAGTTGCTAGCAACACCCAAATCAATTGAAGGACTCTGCAGCAGACATGCCACCAACTCTGGACTGTACCATAACCCAGGTCAGAACTACATCCACGTATATCAACTTTTTTTTTTTTTTTGAAAACAGGAGTTTAGAGAAAATAAGAGTTTAGATTCCTAAAACAGTCTATTAAAAATTATGATTATGTAATAACTAATCTCCTACCAACTTTGTATATACCTAGAGAGAGAGAATGGTAGACTCTCATTCTTATGGTCTAAACAAGAGTGGGCTGTGAACATGGGTACACAATCAAATAGTAACACTCAGAAGTCAGAACTAAGCCCAATATAAAATATATCTGAGTGAAAGCATAGAAGTTACTCCATAAACTCCCCTTTCACATCTTTCTATAAACCAGACCCTCTTTATTTCCCATTATTCCTTAACATGCACCCTCTTTCCAATATACTCACCCCTTCCCTGTGCTTCCCATGTCTCCATGCCATGTCCTACTCTGTGCCTTTGCCCTGCTGGCCCACCTTTTCCCTCATCTTGGATGCTCTTTCTCAAATCTTTCTTGTCAAACACTTACCTCTTCCATGAAGTTTTGAATTTCATAACTTGAACTTACAGTTATATATTTCTGAAGAAATATCTACATCCAAATCTAGCTTTTAATTATAGGATTTTCCCCCCTCTACTTCTGTACAGTTCTGTGTGTATCTTTTTTCCCCAACTGAATCACATTATTTCAAGGTAACACCTCCCTTTTAATGCCTCTCCCTAAAGTATCTGTCAAGATCCTAACCCACAGCTAATTTCTCTTTCTCTATCTACTCCTTCTGCATATTATATTTCTCTGAAAACATGCTCAAGTTTGCCCTATTATGAAGAAAATTTCTGTAACCCTGCTTCTTTCTCAAGTTTTTCGCCAGACCTACTTTTTTTTTCTTTGCCAGACTTTTTAAAAAGCATTCTTTCCCCCATTTCCTCTTTTCTGGCTCTGTCTCAGCCCCTCACAATCTGAGTGTATCACACTTCTCATCCATCAGCCAGGCCTCTCAGCAGCACTGACATGCATGCCATCTTTTCTTCGGCTCACTGAGATGGCACCCCTCACCATGCTCACTGGCTTTTCCTGGCTCCTCCCCTAGAATCTTCCCTCAGCTCTGCTCCAACTCCTTTGGCAATTGCATCTCTGCCCTGGTCCTTAACTTCCAGGACTCCATCTGACAAGCAAGAGCTTGTATTTTTAGTGCCGGATTCTCTGTGGGGTCCCAGACCTTATGCTGCCACCTGCTGGGCAATTTCATGGGGCCACCTCAAAACCAAATTCAAGTCTCTCCCTTCCTTACCTACCATTCATTCTGTCTTCTCTGCTAACTAATGACATCCCTTTTCCTAGGCCTAGCTGGCAGAGAGTTCACGTTCAGAGCCTCCATCTCTTAACCCCACACCAGTATTCGCCACCACGTACTATCAATGTGACTTCCCAGGACTTCTTTCCTCTGTGTTCTGTCCAGACCTACGCATCCTTCTTCAGGCTGTGACTGTGCATCGCCAGGACTAGGAGAAGGGCCCTGACTGACCTTTCTCCTTTTTCTTTCCTGATCTCCAGCCCTCCTCACACCTCTGCCAGAGGAATCTGCTTGAAAACAGGTACCTGAGCAATGCCCTAGATCCAAAGCCTTGAGTAATCCTATCCTACAGGTAGGATAAAGCCTAAACCCCAGCCCTGCCCCAGCACTCGAGTTTCTAGAAATAACTTGAAGACCTTGCATGATGTGACCCCAGCCTATCTCTTTAGCCTCATTGGCCATCACTCTCCCTCTCACTTACTACCCTCCCTCCCTCACTCCAGCCACCTTGTTCCTCCCCACCCCCCATCACCAGTGGCTTCAACAAGGGAGACTTGCCCTAGATCCTGGGATAGTTTGCCATCATATCTTCATGTGGCTGACAACATCTTACCATTCAGGTTTCATGTCAAACGTCACCTGCTTGGAGAAGCATTCTGTGACTGCACAGCCTACTGGTCACCCTCCTGGCTAATACCACCTGCTCAGCTTTTCACATTCATTCCCTTGTATTTCCTGGAAGCACACCTTAGCATCTGGAAGTCTCTGTTAATGTATCTACTTCCTTATTTAGTGTCTGTCTCCTCACACTGGAGTGTAAGGCCCGTGAGCACAGACTTCATCTCTGTTCCAGTTCCTGGAAGGGTGCCTGGCACACAGGAAGCCTGAAGTCAGACCCCTCCACAGCATGTTACCCATTTTTCACACCCCCTCCTTACTCTGTGTATACGTCTGCTCTAGCATTGATCATATTATACCTTTTTTTTTTTAAAGATTATTTATTTATTTGACAGAAATCACAAGTAGGCAGAGAGGCAGACAGAGAGAGAGGAGGAAGCAGGCTCCCCGCCAAGCAGAGAGCCGGATGCAGGACTTGATTCCAGGACCCTGGGATCATGACCTGAGCCAAAGGCAGAGGCTCAACCCCCTGAGCCACCCAGGCGCCCCCATATTATACCTTCTATTGAGCAACCATTTCCAAAGGAAGTGATTAGAGGGATTACAGGGAAAGGAGAATCTATCAAAATATGGGTCTGAGGGGTAGACGAGAGAGGGGTATATGGTTATAAAAGGCTCATTCAAGTTTTGTAGTATTCAGTGTAGAAGATTTATGCATCTTTGTTAAAATTATCCCTGATGTTTTATGTTTGTTGATCTTGCTATTAACAGGATTCTTTAAATTTCATTTTCCACATGTTAGTTTCTATAAAAGAAACCATACAGAGAGAGATACATAGAGATATATATAGTTAAAAATGTTTTTTATATTTACCTTGTGTCTATGGTTTTGTTAAATTGAGTACTTAACTCTAATTTTTAAAATTCCATACATGGTTCTATGTACATCATCATGTTATCTTAAAATAAAAAATGTTTCATTCTTATATTCAAAATACATACATTTAATATCACTATTATTTTTAAGCACATGATATAGAAGATAAAGCATCAAAAAACTGTAGCTGCAAGAGCCATGCAGGACATGGGGGACAATTGTACTATAGGGGACATGGGTTGAAATAGTGAAAAAAAGGGACTCTCACATATCATGTATTATGATCATCAACTCACTACATGTTAAGTACCTGGAGACCAGTATCATTTCTTGCTGGTTTGTCTATATCTCTCCAAACCAATTAAGGTGTTCTATACATAGTAGAAACTCAAAAAATGTTTTTTAAATAGAATTCAAATACCCCAGTGTTGGGCACATTGCATGGGGTCAAGAAATACATGTCAACTCTAAGAACCAATGAGTACACACAGGATTGCTGAATGATCAGCATATGCTCAACCCTGATGAGAAACTATAGTAAGAGAGGTGAAGAAATAGATCATCATCCATACCGAAAAACTTCATTTCTCAGGTAATAATAAAACAAATGCACCAAGAAAAACATTTCAGTGGTTACCTGTGCATTTCTTTATATGACTGTTCCTCTTTCCGTGTGATCCTAACTTGCATCCAAAATTCTCCTCCCAAAATTCTGCAAACCACACATTTCTTCGATTATTGGCAAGAGTTCGGCTTCTAAAATAGCGATCAAACCCTATTTTAGAGAAGAAAGTTATGATTTTAATATTCTTTCAAAAGTAAAACCAAATACTGTCAAAGCTTTTGAATGGAAATTAAGTTATGTTGTGATCATTGCATGAGGGAAAAGAAAAAAAAAAAAAACACAAAAAACAAAAAGTATTAACAAATGGGAGGAACCAGTAGCCCAGAAATCAGTCTTCCCATATGGTAAAGGCCAAGGGTAATCCGTGGACAATATTATCACCCTTGCTGTTCACCATTTAGGCACCTGGCTCAACAGATAAACGGAAGAGGAGAGCCTGTTGTTGGTGTCATCCTAGCAACCTCCCCGCTCCTCTACATCACAGCCGCCAGCAACCTTCTGCTATATATTCAGAACCAACTCACACTTTTCTCATTCTTTTTTTTTTTTTAAGATTTTATTTATTGGTTGATTGATTTGACAGACAGAGATCACAAGTAGGCAGAGAGGCAGGCAGAGAGAGAGGAGGAAGCAGGCTCCCTGCCAAGTGAGCAGAGAGCCCAATGCGGGGCTCGATCCCAGGATCCTGGGATCAGGACCTGAGCTGAAGGCAGAGGCTTTAACCCACTGAGCCACCTAGGCGCCCCCACTTTTCTCATTCTTCTTCTGTCTCCTAGCGGAATCAATTCTCCAGGTTTCTATGCTTCTACTTCACTCAAAATGTATCTGTCCTATATGTTCCATTTTCAGCTAATCCAATAAACTAATCAGTGCTAATGTAATATTATGGGGTCAGGGGTAATGGGCCGAAGTGTCAGCCTGCTCAGGGGACCACCTCATTGAAGGGAGACCAGCTGGAACTAATGCCTTCTCCAGAAGATAATGGGGAAGGTAGGCATTTCAGTCACTGCTAAGACTGTTGGAAAGGCTATCTGCGAGACAGTCTTCCTTTCAGGGAGGCTCCGTATCTTTGCTGTTGCGTTCATGTACCCATAAGATCAGCCCAGCAGGTCTCCATTTTTTATAAAGCAGCCCTCTCCCCATGACGGTGCTGTACCCATCATCTGTGCCATAGAAATATGCAAGGTTAGGAGGCAACATCGTGGAAATAGCTAAAAACAACGCTAACTCCCTTTTTTAAAGAAAAAAATTCTAATGGGTACTCTTTTCTAATGAAAAGTATAAGCTGGGTTAAAGAGTTACTGTCTTGGTAATTCTACCATCAGAATTAAAAATTCTATCCAGAGTCATCAACAATGGGTGCATTTCATCCTATGGTGATACACTGGTTTTGCCTTTGAGCTTTGATTCAATTGGAATGAAACAAAGTTTCTATGGCTTGTCCTTACCATCAATTGATGCTCTTTTGGGCAAAATCGTCACAGCCCCTTCTGCAATGTCCTCTTGTTGATAAACAGGTGCTATTTTGGATCCCCAACTATCTGAGCCAATCCAGAGAAAATGACCACTTTGGTTTAATTTCTTTGCTGCTTCCAATATCCTCCTATGGGAATAAAAAGAAATAAACCATACCATATTTATCAAGAAACACTACACTTAGGAATGATACAAGACCAGTTATATCAAATTATATGCACTCAGTAAGTCACTGTTAAACTAACTAGTCAATCACTAACTGCTTGAATTTTATCATTTCTAAAGGAAACATACTGGAGACTTTAACTCCAGCACCTGTTAATCAGCCTCATCCTTAACCTCATTCACATCATTCTGGCTATCATCCTTACTTGTCTCATTTCTTTCAGTCCTCAGGTTTTACTCTATAGCCATTTCAGACTTAGAAACTAGAAGGCTGTTGTGTCTCTGCAGCAGAAGGGAGGTAGTCTGCAATTGCATGAGAATGTTGCAGTTCCTGTGAAATTTCATAAGATTATACATTGAATATGAAATATGTTTAAAAAAAAAAAGATGTATGTTGCAAATGTGACCCTACACCAGGAAGAAAATTAATCAGCACCTGATGTCATCTTCATTGGCAAACATAATCACTGCCCGAGCATTAGGTGTTTCTAGCAGGCGTTTGATAATTTTTTCAAATTCTCCAGGTCTTGGTTCACGTGGGATTTTCTGTGATTGAGCAATGCAAACACCACCTATTTAAAAAAAAAAGAGAGAGAGAATGACTGAGAAAAGGCACTTATTTAATTAACCAACTTAATGAGGTTAACTGCTTTATAAAAACATATGATTCAAAGTACATTGAATTTCAAAACGTGTCATTCTCATCTATTGAAAGTAATCATGTTCACATTACAATATATGTCAAATAAATGACATCAATCATTTAATCATACATCAGGGTTGTTGTTTTATTTTCCAAGTTTCAACACTAGTTTTGTGGATAACTATAATAAAAACCAAAGAATACAAAATGTGTAATGAGAGTCAAGGAGCACAAAAAAGAATGGCAATTTTGATGTACATGGAAAAACAAGTGCGTGGATTAATAAAATGAGTATGTCTTATAGGTGAGACCACTTATTAAGTAAAAAGACCCTTTTATTAGTAGACCTTCTTTAAAGTTAATTTCATTTGATAGCTCATAGTATTTATTACAGAAAAATTTTTATGTATCAGCAAAATGGTGTGTTATGAGACAAGTGGTATTTGAGACTGAGACATAGGCAAGTCCCAAAGATTTGAACCCTCAGCTGAATTTATGTCTCCATTGAGAAAATCAAAATGGCAGAAATCCCATCCCATTATCATACCAAAAAAAAAAAAAAAAGAAAAGAAAAGAAAGAAAGAAAGAAAAAGAAAAGAAAAGAAACAAAGGGAGAGAAAAGGAAGGAAGGAAGGAAAGAAGGAAGGAAGAGATAGAAAGAAAGAAACGAACTCTTTCTTTGGCTTCTCCTTCTAAGGCAATGAGAAACCAAAGAGAAAGTTTAGAAAAGATCTCTGCCACCTATCAAGGTTCCTCAATCTCAGTGGAATAGAAAGAGAACATATTCTAATATTAGAAGAAAAAGGAATATGAGCAATATGTTTCAGTTCCATTATGACTTAAATAGGGTTGTTGGGTTTTTTTTTGAGTCAAATGAAAATTACATCACCATTTATAACATTGCTTCAGTGAGCAAAGGCATTTTCCTTCCAAACAATTGCCAAATACATTCAGTCACCCAAATATTACTAGGATTCATCATATGTTATATATTGGGCTGGACACTGGGAATACACAATCTAATCCAGCAGTTACCGTCTAGTCTGGGAGACAGGCATCCCAATAAATTATCATAGAATATGTGGTAAATTTTAGAATAAAGAGGATATACCTGCACAATGGGAACACAAAGGAAGGAGTAACTCAGGTGCTTAAGAGAGCTGGATTTTAAAGAGCAAATATGCATCCATCTAGGGACAAAAGTGGGACATTTCTGGTAGAGGCCAAGGTATGAATCATGTTTGATTATGGCCTATGGTCAAGACCGGTTGGGGCTGAAGTTGAAAAGAATGGCCAGGCCCAGCTTGAGAAGGACTTTGTTAGACATGCCAAACAATTTGTACCTTATCTTAAAAACAATGGGAATACATTAAAAGTTCATATGCAGGAGAATTACATGATGAGTTTTATGCCTTGGGAAGAAACCTCAGATAGCCAAATAAAGAAGAAATGTCTGGTAGCCAAACAATGGGTGTCCAGTGTGTTGTGATCAGACTTGCCATGTGTGGCAATAATGTACAATAACAGTGTTAGAGTACTGAAGGTTATATCTTTCATAAGTTAGAGCATGGTCAAAGTTATTCCTACAATAAGCAATATTTTTACTAACCATTTTAGGGGGTGGGAATTGCCCAGAATCCACAGACAGATCCTGTAGATAGCAAGCCTACAGATATGCCACTAGTAGTTGTGATGATTGATTCATTCTTTCATTAAATATTTACTGCATGCTCACTATCTGCCAGTTATGGCATAGGGGCTGTGGATGCAATGGTGAATAAAACAGACACCGTCTCCACCTTCAGAGTTCAGAAACGTTGTAGGTGAAATAGGCTTAATATAGAACAAAATGACAAAAATAAGTATATAATTATAAATTATGGCAAGTCCCATGAGGAAGAGCACGGGCATTCAATTTACATTGAGGAGTGTTCAGGAAAAGTCTCCCTAAAGTGATGTTGGGGTCAGAAAGAAGAGAGAATGGGTGAAGGCAGCATGAGAAAGGGCAGGAAAGAGCAGGGCAGGAACAAGTCAGCAGAGCTAATGAGTGAGAGGGAGAGAAGTGTGAGACAAAGATGAGAGGTAGATGGGGGCCAGATCAAGCATGGCTTGTGCAGGTCCTGTGGAAGATTATGAATAATTAAAGTGCTTAACTGTCTCACTCAATGTTTCTATCTCCTCACTCTTTTAAGTAGCCCACAGAAAGACGTTTCATCTGTGAACACTGCATTTCACAGAAGAAAAATGGAGGCGGGTGCCTGTTGCACAGGACAACCTGGAGTGGAAAGGACAGAAGGCACTGAGGTCCATGAGGAGGTTATTGGAAGAGGCACTGGAAAATGATGCCTGAGACAATGTGACTAGGGCTGGTTCCAGTGACGGAACCACTGGAGCTGTTAGAATTTGAGTTAGAATCAGAGAAGCTTCATACTATTTTCTTCTGGCTTTATTGAGGTAGGAGTTACAAATAAAAATTCTATATATTTAGGCTGCACTGATTTCACCCAAGTAGTTAGGTAATGGGAAACCACTAAGCATGACACTAAGGTTTTGGCCTTTGTGACCAGGTTGTGTGATGTTACCGTTACACAAGTAAGCACCACAGGCGGGTGCACAGGCACGTAGAGGAGAAAAGAAGGATTTTTGATTCAGGACAAGTTGTTCTTGAAGAACCCATGCAACATCAAACTGAAGAAGCTGATCTGGAGCTAAAGAAAGAGACAGAAAATGTAATAACAGTTCTGTCAGGTGCTGATATAGTCAGTAGTTGAAGGGTTGGGAGTGAACAGATCACTCAGAGGGAAAAATCATACACACACACACACACACACACATATATATAAAAATATAAAATTAAATTAACATATAATTAAATATACATATATTTAAAATTTATTTCTTTGCGAGAGGAGAGGGAGAAGCAGACTCCGCACTGAGCAGAGAGCCCAACATGAGGCTCAGTCCCAGGACCCTGGAATCATGACGTAAGCTGAAGTCAGATGCTTAACTGACTGAGCCACCCAGGTGCCTCCACCAAAGAGAGGAAAAGGTAAATGACGGAGCTCCGTAAAACTACAAGCTTTGGAGAGGGGGCTAGCAAATGTGAACAGAAAGAAACGACACATATTTTGAAGAGAAAACTTTTCAGACAAAGACTAGTGGTAAGTTGAGAACTATATAATGTTTTTAAAAATCAAAACCAAACAAAAAACTGATGAGTAGAAGCATTAGGTAACTGTAGAAGTGTGAGAACAAAACTGTAACACTCTGGGGAACAATAGCTGTTTTAAAATATGACTGCCCTTTTAATTAAATTGCTGTGATTACTTAAGCATCCCATTAAAGACATGTCATATCCTAAGTATCATTCTGAGATTACTACTGACTCCATAGCTGGAAGAAATGAAGGCTGAAAAAATTTTATTATGATTATTTCAGATGAGACAAATAGGCAATCCAGACATAGTGTAGTCTGAATTCACTGATTTATGCATTCACTACAGATCTATCAAACTTCTTTGTTTGTAAAAAGCTGAGTTAGTTAGGTTGGATTTTTACATGCTCTAAATCCATTTCATATCTTCTATGCCTATGTCTCATACTTGTCAGCCTGGTCAATTTGTGTTTTCCTGGAAAGGGGGACTACACAATTAATTTATTTCAGCTGAACAAATATGGAGATCCTGTTCCTTATGGCATCTTACTGTTTGATGCCTTATGGATAGTTTGTTAAACTGTGGACTGTATTACTTCTCAAATGATTAGAACTAGAAGATTTAGCCCTGAAATTCATTCACACTTTGTATCTTCACATCCGTCAAAAAGTCCAACAGTTAATCCATTCCGAAGCACTCATGGTCTACTATGTTTCAGGAGTTACAGACATTCAAAGATTGCCTATCTTCAGCATCTTGTAATATAATTGAGTGCCAAGATGTGCACATAAGAATAGCCAGATGATAATGCAAAATAATCTAATGATGAAAGATGATTGCATAGGAAATATCAAAAAGCAGTAATAAATGTCATCACCCCACCTCCGAAATGGTCCTATGATTTCAAAAGAAGTCATTATATACTGTTAGGGTTTGGTAAAAACATCAGTGAAATTTAGTCAAACATTCATTTTTCATCAAAGATGTTTTCCTCCAATACTTATACCTACAATGCCTCTAGTACCTTTCCTACATTATCTAATGTTTTCCTTTTTAAATATCTCTGACTTGATTTAGACTCCTGGCATGAGCAGGAGGAAGAGGAGTTGCCCTCCATCACAGAATATGTCTATTGCATCTATTTTCCGCATCTCAACCTGAGTGTTGACTGTATGCAATTTAAGGGACACCAACTTTCCCGTTCTGTCGGCTTCCCAGTTCTGTAAGAAATAATTTCTAAAGCTTAGCACTTTCCTAAAGTGTAGGAAAAGAATGTTGCATGGAGGAATTTATAACTGGCTGTTTTCTGGAATTTGCTGTCTGATCTTGCTTGTGTAAATTTTTTTTCTTTTGATTATTTAATAATAATTGGAAGATCATTCACAGAACTGAACACTTTATGTACATTCCACAACACAGAAGACCATTCATTCTCAGTTTCATTCACTGATACCTCACTGGTCCTAATGACAGCAATATAAGACTGGTATTATCACATATATCTGATGAGGACACTGAGAAACAGGGATCTGGAGCCCAGGTTCAGAGCCATGTCTGTCTGACTCCAAGTCTAAACTTTTTCTATCATCTTGCTTATCCACAATCGACCATACCTGTGGCTTAATGGTTAAGTAGGTACAAATGATTGAGGAATAAAATAAAGCAAATTTACAGATTCATTAAAAACAAAACCCCGAATGTTTCCCCTTATAAATCAATTGACAGCTGTAAAAATACAATACTAGATACTTTGAATCTCTGCAGATTTCTTAGAACTTAAACTTCTTCAGTTTAAACTTTAAGGTCCACCCTTAAAACGTTCCCATTATCCCTGCAAATGCATGTCTTCAGACTTTCCTCAAGTCCTTGATATTCCAGGTCTCCTTAGCATTAGAGAAACCACGATACTTATATTCTTTTATTTTTTTTTCTCACCTTAGACTATAGACTGTATGACTACTAGAACCTTGTCTTTCACATTTACAGCCATACCCCATATCACATATCACTGTGTTTGGCACAAAAAGACTTCAACAAACCTTTGTTGGGTGAAAAGATGGAAGACTTATTTTAAGGCACTGCTGGCACAGAGAAATAGATATGAGACAGTTCCACCTTCAAACACCTCTCAGTCGAGTAGAGAAACAAAAGGATGCATGTAATTACATGTTAAAAAATAAGTGATATAAAAGAAATAAACAAATGTGGACCTGATATTTCGGGAAGTTGTCACTGAAATGGGTTGCCTCCCAAAACAGTTTTTATCAGATGCCAAGATTTAGAATATCACCTTAGCCTTAGTTCTTCCATCTGTAGTGTGACACAATAATTTGCTCTCCTTGATTCAAGAGCAAATTTTATAAATAATCCCATTTCGCAAGGTTTATCTATTTCATGGGTGAGTAGCCTGATGTCTCAGGTCTGAGAGGTGAAAGGTATGTTCACACGTGTTGATTTGCCAGTGCAAAACGATATTGGAGTGAAGAAGAAAACAGACCTGACATCATCAGAAGACCTGAGAGTCGATTCTGTGTGACCTGAGACAAATCTCTCACCTCTCAGTTTCCTCATTTCTGCAACAAGATCCATAATAACCATCTCCCAGCGATGTCAAGAGAATCAAATTTAAAAGGGTATTATGATAAAAGTATATACAAATGTGCTACATTATTATTGTTGTTAATCATCATCATCACCACCATGACCAGATAAGCACTATCGCTAAACCTGACAGGGGAGATAGTTGCATTCAGACTTAAAACATGGGATTGTCAACCAATCATATTCTTGAATCCTTCACCACTCTTTGTATAATATTACCAAATATCCAAAATTCTGAGAAGTGATACTTGTCCATTTGTCTACACCATAAATAAGATGACTAGATTTCACTTTAAACCTATCATTGGTCAACACAATCTGATTAGGGCAACTTCAATGTAAGAAAATGGGAAAAGTTACTTACATTCTTTTCTTCAACCCCCCAATTCCTACCCTAAAGATCCAAGTCTCTTTTCAAGGGGAGTCCATAAATATTTTGAAGATCTGGCTTGAAAATTAGAATTTAACCCCTTAAAAGAATAACACAATAGTAAAAACTATGAAACTATTAATGGTGCCATCTATTAAGAAGCAATAGTTGCTGTGAAAACAACCATACATTCTGTTTCACGTAACATTTGCCTATAGATCAATAAGAAGCTGAAGTCTTAAGTGTCTGAGACTTATCACAGGTTATCACAGGTTGGGCTCCCCAGGAAGCGGACGCTTAGGAGGAGTTTGAAACACTATTTTTCCTTGGCCTCCGTCTTCTGGAGGGTCAAGAAAGGAAGCAGTTCCAAGCAGAGAAGTCCAGCTGGCTGTGGCCCAATGACAAGCTCCCAACACCACAGGGAGCACTGAGACTAGAAGGGCTCCCAGAGTTGTTTTGAACTAGATCATTATATATTCCCCATCAATTGAATGTGGGCCCCATCCTGAGGTAGGAGGGAAGGGGTGGGGTTAGAGACTGGGCATGGCAGCTCTCTGCAGCCAAACAATCCTTAAAGGGCCAGTAGAGCAGCCCTAACAGCCAAGCCAATGGGTCCTTCGCTGAATGGGGATCTGAAGGGGCACTTACCATTTATACAAATTAAAACTCATAGAGAAATGAAGATATTGTATCTCTAAAATGACAGAATACATCAAATAATTAGTGAAATTTTATTGCTTAATTTCAGAACTCCTCTTCAGAGAGAATTTATTGCACAAAGAAAGGCAACCTCTATAAACAGCACAAAACTGGAATCAGGCCAGCTCAGACAACAGAACTAGGATTATAAAACTCCCCAGTATTTCAAAAGATAAGTTTTGTTAAAGCAATCTGAAAGGATAAAGTATCACATTTTTAGTTGTTGCTTATTTTTAAGAACAAAATCTCTATTAATAATGTGGAAGAAGGAAAATAAAACAAGAAACAATGTCACAGCGCTAAGTTCCAACTGTGCTAAAAATCGAGAAGGATTAAATTATTAGGAATGAAATTACTTACAAAGCTGTGTATAGAATATTAAATACAATTTTTTTAAGCAACATGATTATTACCAGTGTTGGTTGGTTCACAATTCTGTCAAGTTAAGTTCTAAGTAAATCAGGTCAAGTCTCTGGTTGTATGACCTGTATAACCTGTTAGATCTACATGACAAGCTTCAGTTTGGTGCATAAACAAATCAACAAAATTACCATTTATCAATTGTCAGAGAGAATGACTAGACTACTGGTAAAAACTGGTCACAATTTTTGATTGACCACAAAAAATTGCCTATAATTAACCACTTTTGGCCAAATAAAGATGAGACTTAATCAACCATTATTCATTTCTTATGAATGTGCCTTCAGAAAACAGCAATGAACAAAAACCAAACAGCCAGTTTTTGTTTTTTTCTTAATGACAGTAAAAACACATAAACACTCCAAAGTGTCCAGATCCTAGTTCTGGAGGGGAGGAGTTTCTCCACCACCACCAACCCATTCTCCTGACACCAACTAGATATCCTACAATTCAATTCAATTCTGACACTATCTGCCCAGAAATGGCATCAGGTCCCAGAGGTTTGGGGTTCGGTCCTACAAGACTGCCCCACCACCCTACTTAGGCATGAGTCACAATCCAGATTTTAACTCTACTTCAGACCAACTGCCTACAAATCAGTGGTTCCCAAGTCCCTCCTTGGGTTCAATTAATTGGCTTGAGCAACTCACAGAACTCAGAGAAACATTTCACTTACTAGATCACCAGTTCATTATAAGACTATATAACTCAGGAATAGCAAGATGGAAGAGATGCAGAGGGCAAGATGTAGAAAAAGAGCACGGAGCTTCCATGCCCTCTTTGAGTGCTCCACTCTCCCCCAATCTCCAGGTGTCCACCAGTCCAGAAGCTCTCCTAATCCTGACCCTTTGGGATTTTATGGAGGGTTCATTACATAGGCTTGGTGGATTAAATCATCAGCCGTTGGTGATTGAACTCAATCTCCAGCCCCTCGCCCTTCCTAGAGGTTGGGGGGTCGGGGGACTGGAAGCTCCAGCTGTATAATCAATCCCAGTGTTGGTTCTCCCAGCAACCAGCCCTAATCCTCAGGATACCTAAGGGCTTCCCCAGTCACCTTATTAATATAGCAAAAGATACCTTCATTATTTCCATCACTTAGAAGATTCCAACAATTTTTAGGAGTTCTGTCCCCAAAAGAGGAGAAAATCCAAATACATATTTATTATAAATCACAACATCACAACTCTCCACCCTAAATATCCCTGACATCATTTCTTTCTACCTTTCTGGAGATAGAAGCAAAACAGCAACTTGGTCCAATGTAATTGGTCCTTTAATGATAGTTAAATAAAATTTGTTCTAAGGTTCAAATAAGTGTAATCACGCCTTTTTTAACAATATTTTCATCTCCATATGTGGTGTACAACTGGGACTTAGCAGAAAAGTGCACAACATGATCAAAGTGTGTACGTTTGTCAGCTTGAAGTGCACTTTGCGAAAGAGAAGATTTATCTCGCGCATCACAGTGAAGAAAAGTGTTATCTTTAACAACATGGATTAAAACAGCAAAATTGCACTTAAATCTGTGCTCATTCTCTCTCTCTTTTTCTCTCTCTGTAAAGCATTTTATCCTTTTTCCTATATCAAATGCCATGTAGACTTTTAAAGGGACTCTGAAAAGCAAATAAAGGGATGATACTCTTGGTACAGAAAAGACATGAGCCAAATCCTACTCCTTTATGTGTCCCGTGAAGAGCAGCAATGGGGACAAGCCACTATGAAAAGGACTGGCACAGAGAGTCATCTCCTGCCCCACTCCTGCAAGTCTCTGGGATCTCAGAGAGATGCTTATGCTCTAGAGGAAGAGTGGGTTGGAAGAGACTCACAGGGTCAGTGTCCATAGCATAGGAAGCTTTCTAATTCGGCATGACTTATCACAGTTCTAAACATTTGCTCAGAGGAACAGCGTGCTATGGTGGTTATGAATCTCTTCTCTGGGGCTCGACTTCCTGGCTCTAAATCCTGGCCCTTCTCCTACTGACTAGTGATGCTGGGTAAGTTATGTGACTTTTCTGTGCCTCTTGTCCTCATCTGAACACCAAGGGGATGCTACTATCTTCCAAATGCATTACTATGAATAAATAAGGGATTAAATAAGCACTTAACAGATTAATTTTTGTCACAGAAAATATATTAGTTGTATATTTTTAAAAATCAAAATTGACAAACCCCAAATAGAAATGGCAATTCATTTTCATCAAGCAATATTCACTTATAACACTATTTCAAAACACCTCAAACTTCATCCTCCAAAGATACACAAAATAATAACTCTTAATAGAGATTCCCGTCAATGGGGCATTAACCATAGAAAGTCCTACAAAAAGAAGGGAAACTCATGCCCACCACAAGCTAGACCAAAATTTATGATGTGTTCCCTCTTCCCACTCCTGAAAATTGTAAATATCTAAGGAAATATGGGTAGGTACACTATGTGGGAAAGATCAGGTAAAGAAAGAAAGAGGAGGAAAAAAAGAGGAAACCAAGAAAGCAGTGAGAAGGAAAATGACATGGGGGGAGGTGATGGGAAGGGAAGAAAGAGCGGGAGTAGAACTCAGGGAGCCCAGACAGCATACCATCTGAATCAGGACTATTTGGAGCTGGGGGAAAAAAAAGGATTCTCTGTAGGGTCAAAACAGCAAATGCAGGGTTAGGAGAAGAAGAAGGACTTGACCAGTTTTAAATAAGTTTTACTAATGTGCTGTACGCATTTATATTTCTTTGGATTATTTTCCAAGTACCATTTTTGGAGTGTTTGGCGATTTTTATTTTGCTTCATCTGTTTGTTTGTTTTTGCCTTTTAAAGTAGGTTACCGGATACTGGAGCCAACAATACGACAAGAAGGTTTCAGAAGATAAAACTAACTCCCTGTAAATGCTCAAAGGCCCAATATGAACAGACTCACTGAGAGAAGAGAATTTCATATTTTCCAGCCCATTGCCCAGAAAAACATTTATGCCAAAACTATTGGAATCAAAGTGAGCACTGATTAAATTTCTTACCCATTCTGGACTAAGGAAAAAAAAAAATTAGTATTGGGCTGTGAATTAAGCCCATCCCAGTTAGATTAGAAACTCGTCATTCAGTTACAGATTAGGAATTCATTACAGAATTACAGCCATTAAGTTTAATTACCAAGATGGAGGGAGGATATCCAGGGGATCCGCTGTTCTTCGATTACTCAACGAGTATTGATTGAACACTTGTCACTTGTCAGATGCTTTTTAGACACAGAGTATACAGCAGTGAACAAGATAGAGAAAGCCCCTGACTTCATAGAGCTTACTTTTCAGGAGGTCTCTAGGGTCTGGTAAAGCCTGCTACCGGTGGGCATTCATTGGATGTGCGGTGAATAAGTGAGTGAACAAGGAGCTCCTATTTCACGATATAGTAGAATGATCTAATAAAGAGATAATAAGCATGGCTACATATTGAAAATGCCATCATTCAGAAAAAGGCAAAGCACTTCTGGATCTATGTTATATGAGTATATAACATAAAATCATTTCCAAAGAGCTTCTGCCAACAGTACACTCTCAGCAGGCTCCCAACAGCAGCTTTCACAGCTGGCGAACCAGGAGCATTCTTCTCTCAAGCACCCAAGAAATATCCTATTCTACTTGTCTGCATAACTTGAATTCCATTATGTATTGGCTTTCAATCAGTGGCCTTGACTCAAAGCAGCATTTTCAACAAATATTCAAAGGGGATGACATTTTCTCTACTTAAGGAAGAGGAACCAATAGCTAAAATGTCATTTTTATTTTAGCTAAATAACTCCTTAGAGCAAGAGTTTCCCCACAACCAATGTACAGTAGTGACTAAAGTAAGAAACGGACTTCTGAGAATAAACATAAGCAGCAAATGCTTTTAAAAACTCCCTCTTTAAGGAAATGCAAAAACTTGTGTTTCTCTGATAATGCAAGATCATTTTCCACAGCAGGATTTGATCTATGTGTTTGAGAGATTAAAAGGTTAAAAATGTAGCTATATACTTAACTTCCTGGATTCAGATAGGACTAAAAAGAGAGGAAACTGAATACACATTTTTGATAGCAAGCTGTTTTACATTTTAATTATTTAAAGAACTCTTTCTTTTAAAAAAAATGTTTAACAGCATCATTGAAGTGTAGCTGAGATACAAAGGTACTGTATATGTTGCATGTACACAATTTAAAGAGTCTGGACATAGGCATGTAACTATGATGCTATCACCAAAATCAGGGAAATAAACTTACCCATCATCTCCAAAAGTTTCCTTGTGTCCCTGCCACTGACTTTTTTTTTTTTAAATAGTATGAACACTTAACATGAGATCTACCTTCTCAACAAGTTTTTAAGTGCATAATACCATACTATTAACTACAAGCCCTGTATGGTACAGGAGATCTCTAGAATGTATTTATCTTTTATGAGACTGAAACTTTATACCCATTGAACAACTCCCTATTTCTCCTTCCTCCCAGCCCCTGGTAATCACCATTCTGTAAGTCTGACACCTCTTTTAAGCAAAATCATCAGGATTTGCCCTTCTAAGACTGACTTATTTCACTTAAAAGGATGTTCTCCTTTTAAGTGACTAATTTAATAATTAGTCACCCATAGTAGGATTTCCTTCTTTGTTATGATTGCATAATATTCCATTGTATGTATATTCCACACATAATCTGTCCATAGATATTTGGGTTGTTTCCATAGCTTGATTATTGTGAATAATGCCGCAAATGAACATGGGAGTATGGATATCTCTCCAAGATCTTAATTTCAACTTTTTTGGATTGCTTATGTGGTAGTTCTAGCTTTAATTTTTTTTAAAGAAATTACACACTGTTTACAATAACAGCTGTACCACTTCACATTCCCACTAATAATATACAAGGGTCCCAATTTCTCTACATTCTCTCCAGCACTTACTATGATTTGATGTTTGATTGTTTTGTTTTGTGATAATTGCCATACTAACAGATGTGCTGTGTTATTTCACTGTAGTTGTGATTTGCATTTTTCTGATGATCAGTGATGTTGAGCATCTTTTAATATACATGGTAGCCATTTGTATGTTTTCTTGGGAGGAATACCTATTCAAGTTCTTTGACTTTTTAAATTGGGTGATTTGCTTTTTTCCCTATTGCATTGTAAAAGTTTAAAGGACTCCAGTTATAATAAATTTTGGACTAGATTTTACTAAAATAGAGGGCCATTAATAACTTGAGACGCAAGACTCCCCCATACAGAAATGGAATCAATTATTACCTTTTTCTTAATGAAAAATCTATTTTAGAATAGAAAATAATAATAATGATTCAAAAAACACTAGTTCACCATGTTTTAATATCTCATTTCACCCTCATAATATCCCAGTGCCATCGAATAAGGTAAACATTATAAAATTATTTTTATATTGAAGAAACTGTCTCCAAGATCACAGAGCTAGTAAGCAGTCAAGTGACAGCCTCATGAACCTTATCCTAATAGCTAAGTATACTACTGTACTTTGCTACTGTCTCTCAATAATTATCTTCTTCATTATTAAATCTCAATATATGTAATTAAACATAGCACCAACAGGCAAGGTCAGATAATTAAAATAAAAACTCCAAAGTTTTATACTAACAGGAATGAATTATTTGGAAAAATGCTTTTTAGTCTGGTTTAGGTTAGGCAGAAATTTCATTCATTAACATCCTCTCGAAAAAAGTGTCCTTCAGGCATCTATCCCCACAAGCCCAGCCATGCCTGCCATCACTCACAGAGCTTTAACTGAGCCCTTACTACATGCTGGATGCTCTGTTGGAATCTATAGTTACAAAAATGAGGAAGACATGGTCCCTAATCTTAACATACTTATACACACAATATATAAATAAATATTACAATTTGATGTGAGAAATGTTATATAATTCAGGGTAGCCTAGGGACACAGGGCCAAGAGAATGGAATCAGGAACTGTGAATAAGATTCACTGCCTCCTGCCAATGACCATGGGAATATGTGGTCAGAGAAGCATAAAAAAGAGCTCTATAGTACATCGATATGCACCAGGATCAACAAATCCAAAAGCATTTCAGAAGTGAACTTAGGATTTATTTTTAGCTAACCAGAAAACAATAAAATCTACTTTAATGGATACTACAAACCAGCAGAGAAGTTTGGTATTTCCCATGAAAATGTAATTGTCATTAATAATTTAGATATGATGTAATAAACACCGCCCTTATGTACAAAAAGGGATTTAATTTCACCTTTTCACAATAACAAACAGACAACCCACCTTTGGGTGGAAGGAACACAGAGAAAAAAATAAATAACCATTGAAAGGGCCACTTGAGGGGGAGAATAGCAAAGCATCAATCCTAAGAACAAAGGATTTCAGTTGGGTTCAATAAATTTTAATCATAACTAATCAAACAGCTATATGCATGATATTACTTATTTCAATGTTAAAACATGTCAGAACTTGTGAGAATAATTTTCTAAACATTTTATTCCTATTATTGCAAACTGAAAATGTGCAAGCCAGGGCAAAATTACATCCTTTAGGGATTCACCATCAAATACTCTTTCATCGAAACTAAGAAACTTCTACATCCTCAGTGTTACAGAAAATTTGCCAGGTGTGTTGTAACATTTTGTATTAAATTATATCATTTATCTAAGGGGGTTCTTAGAAAAGAACATTAAGCTTTCAATAGTCCCAACATCATCCAAGCACAAAAATGAAAACCGATCAGAACTACAAATGACAAAAGGATAACAACTTGTTACCTCATAAATTTCTGTGATATAATTCCTACAATTTCCGTTCATGCAGGGACTCCCAGCTAGAACTCATGCTCTCTACAAATGCATTCTACCTCAGCCATATATAGCAAGTAAAGATCTATAAAATGAAAAGCAGTTTGGCTTCTGAAAAAAATCCTGAAATATGAATAGTATGGCAGAAGCCATGGTTCTATCATTAGAACAACAAGTTCACTCATGACATGACATAATTTTCTCATCCCTACATTTCATCATGTCCACATTCCCTCTCTATGAACCTGGGCAGACACTCAGCCCCTCTGGCTATCAGTTTCCTCATTTGTAAAAAGAAAGGTGCTTGACAGGAGGATCTCAAGATTCCTGTGGAATGTTGACATTTCATATTTCTATAAATATACCACATACACCAACTCCCCTGAGTACTGTGAATTATGTAAGTTCTAATATGGGAATAGAACATCATGTAAAAGACAATAAATCACTTTTTTTAAAAAGCCTATAAGAGAAAAACTAGAGGATACACAAGAAAACTTATCCAGACAAAAATTATGAAGCCTAGCTTCATGAGTGAGGGCATGACTGGGTAACTTAAAAACTGATTTTCACAAGAGAAGTAGAGCTTCAGTCAGGTGCTTGGGGTCTAGGGACCATTCATCAAAGCACTATAATTCCTTGTCCAGGCAATAAAAATGAAATGAGAGTGGGAGATAGGCATAGTTGTAAAGAAGATGGAGATATCTTTGTGCCAATTTGTCCATCAATAGCTTTCATTTGTCTGTTCCATAACAGCCCCCTTCTTACCCATCTTTCAATGCCCCCTCACATATGTCTTTATTATACTCCATCTTCCTTTTTCCCATCCCCTTTTTCTTCTCTTACTCTCCCCTCTCCCCTTTCAAACACCAGAAAATGGTGCCAGATCACTTGATACATGTCCTTGCAATGACTTCTGTCCTGTCACTAACCTGGACTCCCTAACAGGGCAGCCGCAGCAACACAGAACTGTTGCGTGGCCCAGAGTCTGGTTAAGCATGAAAACAGAGCATGTCCATTGGAGCTCCACTTCTCCCAAGTACCTAACAAAGTCACAGAGTATAAAATGAGGATAATAGGAAAGAAATGTCATCACTGTTATGAAAGCTAAAAAGCAGAGATGACCAAGACATAATTGACTCACCAAAGCAGAAGAAAATACCGAAACAAAAGCCCACAAGACGTGGGAATGGGGTTGATGACAACAGAAACAAAGCCGTCACTCCACCCAATTCCAGAAAGACCCTGGAAATGGAGGCTCCAGAGAGTCCAGAAGGTGGAGTTGAAAACTGAGTTAGGTGATATATTTGCAAGACCCTTTCGTGAACTCCCATCCCTCTGCACAGGTCAGAGCGTCGTTTTCTATAGAGGGTGAAGCCAGGAACACAGCTGAGGACTGAGCAAGTTTCTATCAGGTGAAAGCCTGCATGCTGAATGGGGAGCCCCTGGTCGCCTTCCCTGCTGGCCACTCAGACTTCAGCAGCCTAACATTCATCTCCCAGGCTGGAAATTAGAGGAATCTTCTCTGGAGAAACTGTCCAAAGGGTAACAACACACTGATATCATATGGATGTCTGCTTACCAAATAACCATGTCTACCAGCTCACTTTAGAGTAAAGCCACCAGTCAGTGAACTCTGCCACACTTCCTAAGCTTCCAAACAGCACAGCCGCACCACATTCTTTTATTTTTAAAAGATTTTATTTATTTATTTATTTATTTGAGAGAGAGAAAGAGAGAGACAGAGGAGCACACAAGCAGGGGGAAGGGATAGAGGAAGAGGAAGAAAAAGACTCCCTGCTGAGCAAGAAGCTCAACCAGGAGATCCCAGGACCCTGAGATCATGACCTGAGCCAAAAGCAGAAGCTTGTCTAACTGAGCCCTCCACACGTCCCAGCACCACTTTCTTTTCTTTTCTTTTCTTTTTTTTTTTTAAGATTTTATTTATTCATTTGACAGAGAGTGAGTGATCACAAGTAGGCAGAGAGGCAGGCAGAGAGAGAAAGGGAGAGACGCAGTATCCCTGCTGAGCAGAGAGCCCGATGAAGGGCTCGATCCCAGGACCCTGAGATCATGACCCGAGCCGAAGGCAGAGGCTTAACCCACTGAGTCACCCAGGCGCCCCCCACAGCACCACTTTCTTAATGTCTCAGCAAACGAAAGAGAAGAACGCAGAGGACACAGCAATAAGACACAAGTAGAAGATAACTTCAAGAATATTAATGTGCTCAGAAAGAGCTCCTAGGTGTGCCTGGGTGGCTCCGTGGGTTAAGCCTCTGCCTTCGGCTCAGATCATGATCTCAGGGTCATGGGATCAAGCCCTGCATCGGGCTCTCTGCTCAGCAGGGAGTCTGCTTCCTCCCTTCTCTCTGCCTGTCTCTCTGCCTACTTGTGATCTCTGTCTGTCAAATAAATAAATAAAATCTTTAAAAATAAAAAAAAAGAAAGAGCTCCTAGCAATTCAAAAGGATAAGTGAGATAGAAATATCTCAATAAATATGTTCTAAAAGAAAGTTGAGGAAGTATTTAGAAAGTTAAAAAAAGAAAAGAAAAAGAAAAAAAAATCATCATGACATAGAGGATTCATTCAGGAAGTTCAACATTAAAATTTTGAAGTCTCAGAAAAAGGAAAGCCATTACCAAAGAAATAAAAGAGTATTTCTGAGAACTAAAGAACATGAGTTTTTGAGTTGAACAGAGTAGGACCCAGCCAAAAGAAAAAAAGAAGGAAGAGAAATGGAGAAGACCTGCATGAAGGAATATTAGCATGAATTTTAAATATGTGAGAGTAAAAACAGATTGCAGGAAAAGGATTAGGGCTCAGAATGGCTTCAGGATTCCCAGTGGCAGTACCACTCACGAGAAGAAAAGAGCAATCCCTTCAAAATGCTGAGGAAACTTGAGTTTTATTCTAAACAAACATAAAACCACCTAATCAAGTGTGTGGGTAAAACAGTCTATTTTGGACATACAGAAATCTCAAAACAAAACAAAACCTTATTGCCCATGTAACCTTCCTAGGAAACTTCTGGAAGATATACCCTAAACAAGGGCGAAACAAGAAAGAGGAGGATTCTGAGTCCAGATAACAGGTACTCTAACACAAGAAAGGTGGAGGAATATCTCCAAGTTTTGATGAAGAAGGGTCAGAGTTAATAGCCATACAACTAGTCTATAGATCATCCAGTCCAGATTAGAGCAGAAAGATGGAAGGCTCCAGAAGCATCTCCAAGAAAAAAGAAACAGAACTGATCTGTTTGGGTGTACAGAAAGAATATGTACAGTTCTGCTAGAGTTTGTGGATGAATTCATAATAGATATATAGAAAGCCAAGCATATGACAAAGCAAAGAATTACGAATTCCAGGAAAAACAATATGTGTGTAAATAGAGACCATGTTACTTTAGTACCCTATCTAGATCAATTGTGACATCATGTGCACAGTCATTATGACATAAACACTGAATATTAATTGGACCAAAATTATGACACAATCCTACCGGAAGAATTAGAGAAATGTATGTGTTTCTACATGCACACGCATGTGCAATTTGTGTATTGGGGGTGGTGGGACATTAAGTCAGCAGTTTCCATACCAGACGGACAATCAAAATGAACACTAAAAAAAATCAGGATAGCAGCATAAACATGTTCTATGGAGGGGTACCTGAGTGGCCTAAACAGTTAAGCATCCAGCTCTTGATTTCAGCTCAAATCATGATTGCAGGGTTCTGGGATCAATCCCCACGTCAGACCCCATGCTCAGCAGGGAGTCTGTTTGAGGATCCTTTCTCTCTGTCTCTTTCCACCCCTCTACCAGTTCTCTCTCTAAAATAAATAAATTTAAAACATGTTCTTTTTTTCTTTTTTAATATTTTATTTATTTATTTATTTATTTGACAGACAGAGATCACAAGCAGGCAGAGAGGCAGGCAGAGAGAGAGGAAGGGGACCAGGCTCCCTGCTGAGCAGAGAGCCTGATGCGGGGCTCGATCCCAGGACTCTGGGATCATGACCTGAGCTGAAGGCAAAGGCTTTAACCCACTGAGCCACCCGGGCACCCCAAAAACATGTTCTATGGAAATATAGAGATGAATATAAGAAAAACCACAAAAGGAGATGAAAACAAATCTTGAAGATCAAGATTCAAAAGTGGGAGGGTGGGGTTGCACTACCCATGATATCACTTACATAGAAGACATGCTTAGGGCTCTGTTTTTTAAGGTCATAAACTTGGAAGAACAAAGTTTGAAGATAGAGATTGTAATCCTACCTGTTCAGGGAAGCATTTTCTATAACCAGGTTTCTCTTAGAAACATTTCTGCATCTTTATACCTATGTCTGTATCATCTTACTTACTTGGGTTTTTCTTTATCCGTTTTGTTTGTTTTTGGTGACATAACAGATGCTTGTTTCAATTTCTTAGGACCCAAACCCAGACAATAATGTACATTGACAAAAATAATCACTAATGAGAACAACATGACAAGCCACGTGTCAGGGTTTAAAACACCAGCTTCCACCTCAGTCAGAGCTAACCTGTCCCCCTGTTGTTTCATACTCAAATTCCAGAAATTCTTAGAAGATACAGCAGCTACTGTTTCCAATGACATAAAGGACCTATCATTTAAATAAAACCACAAATAACACTTTATCTGGGTACTATTTGCAATTTATGTTTGTTGTTATGATAAAGAAAATGAGTTCTCTCACATAAGGACATAATTATCACCCTGGTAATCTTATTTAACTATTTCAAGGACCACAGAAGAATGAAACTCTATGGCCAAAGTGGCCAGAGTGTAGAGGGGAACAGAGAAGACCCAGAGGTGGCTCTTTGCAGCTACGAGCATTGGTGGAGGTTACACTGGTATCCCAGCTATCATATCAGCTACAAGAGTTTACAATAATGTTGTTATGTGTTCAATAGTATTTTGTAAGAGAAAGGGGTAGGAATGAAAATTATGCCAGTGGTTATCCTCCAAACCCCCCTTGATAGGGTTTGAAGCCCTGGATGCTTTCAGGAAGGCATGAGAAAGTATAAAGGAGGGGGGCCTGGGTGGATCAGTTGGTTAAGCGTTCAACTCTTGATATTCACTCAGGTCTTGATCTCAGGGTCATGAGTTCAAGTTCAAGCCCCTCATTGGGCTCCACACTAGTAGTAGTAGAAACTACTACTAAAAAAAAAAAAAAAAAAAGAAAGAAAAGAAAAGAAAAGAAAGGCTCCTGGGTGTCTCAGTTGACAAAGCATCTGCTCTAGTCATGATCTCAGGGGCCAGGGATCGAGCCCTGTACCCTGTGTCCAGCTCCCTGCTCAGTGCGGAGTCTGCTTCTCCCCCTGCTTATGCTCTTACTCTCTCTCTCTCAAATAAATAAATAAAAATCTTTTTAAAAAGAAAGGAAAAGAGAAAGAAAGAAGGACAGTACAAAGGAGCTTCCTGGCAAAATTTTAGCCAAGGTATCTAGAATTGAAACTTGATGAATGTTATGTGGGAGATAAATGACAGAGTTCAATAATCCGTGGCTCAAATACACATACATGTGTTTTTAAAATATATGCTATACACTGAAGTACTGGGAAATTAATTTGCACTTCACAGTTCCTCAGAAAAGATTTGCAGTGATTTCTTTTCCAAAGACAATGGGCTACCTACCTTCAGACTACCTGGGGAATGAGGAGGCCCTTCGCCCTAGCACTCCCACAGGATAAAGGCAGAGCAAAAATCAGCAATGGGGAGAAATGTCTGAAGTGAAGACTGCACCAGGCATAGGGCATGAGAAACCAGACATCAATTTTCAGAGAGTTAAAGGTCTAAGGAGTTAAATAAGTAAAAAGTATGGATTTATAAGTCATTCCTTCATTTTAATATCAAATAATAAATATTCATTTTATTTTATTTTTAAAAACATATTATTTATTTATTTGACAGTGAGGGAGAGAGAGAGAGAGAACAAGAAGGTGAGTGGCAGACAGAGGGAGAGGGAGAAGTGGGCTCCCCGCCAAGCAGGGAGCCCAATGTGGGACTCAATCCCAGGACTCTAGGATCACTACCCGAGCTAAAGGTAGAAGCTCAATCAACTAAGCCACCCAAGCACCCCTACATATTCATTTTAAATCTCATGGGTTGGGGCGCCTGGGTGGCTCAGTGGGTTAGGGCCTCTGCCTTCAGCTCAGGTCATGATCCCAGGGTCCTGGGATCGAGCCCCGCATCGGGCTCTCTGCTCAGCAGGGAGCCTGCTTCCTCCTCTCTCACTGCCTGCTTCTCTGCCTGCCTGTGATCTCTGTCAAATAAATGAATAAAATCTTTAAAAATAAATAAATAAAAATAAAAATAAAAATAAATAAATAAATCTCATGGGTTTTGTACCAACACGACTTGGGCATAAAATCAGGAATAATCATGTAATTCAAAAATGTAACCCAAAAGTGTTAAATTCTTTCACTGTATTCAGTCACTGCACAACAGGGATTATACTGTGTAATCCTTCAGGGTCTCTTGGGTGTCCCAGATACAGTGATTTACTGAAATCAGGTTGTTACACTATTTTCTAGTAACAGGCTTTTCTCACTCTCTACCAACCAATAGCCACAATCCTTCCTCCCTCCCTCCCTTCCTTTCTCCCTTCCTTCCTTTCTTCCTCCTGTTGAATTGACATCTGTATATCTTCTTTTTTTTTTTTAAGAAAAAAAAGTCACTAATCTTCTTAGACATTGATGTTGTCAGTGTGAAAACCAAGTTCTTATCAGGCTCTAATTGGACACAGCATTGTGCAAAGGAAATTAATGAACATGGGAGCCTCTCAGAGTTTATAATTTATGTGGAAGTTTAATGAGGAAAAAGAGGTCAATGCCTTTCATAAGAATCAAATCCATACAAATAAATACTACTTCGCAGTGTTCTGAAAGTAAGTGTCCAGCAAATGTCTGTGGACTCAGATTGGCAAGATCACAACTTATGGGAGAAAAGAAAAAAAGTGAGCAAAGAGGAGAGAAAGAAAGAAAAGAGGCATTGAAGCATCTGAATGAAAAGGAGACAGTTTTTAATAACTTCAGGTGGTATGTGACTTAGGAGAACAGCAAGATCTCAAATAGAGGTCTTTCTGCTGGTCTTCCTGTTTCACAGTTATTATTATCAAGCATGAAAAATATCCAAAAATAACACTTGGTTTGTCATTTTTAGAGCTCATCGCATACATTTTGTCTATTTTTCTGCAGAATGGTTAGCATTCCATTTATTTTTGCATGGGTGCTGGCACACAACATGGGCATAAAACTGTGAAAAATCAAATAGCTCAAAAAGTGTAGGTGGGCTTCTGTGAAATTTGTGCTGAATGAATTTTTAGAAAGCAGAGTGCGGTACTAGAATTGCTGCACATGTGTTCTATTATTAAATATCTAACTCTTCTAAATTGGGAAGGATAATAACAAGCAATCTTGTGGAAGAGCTGAAGACCTAAACAGTACAATTCTAAAACCAAAATAAAACTGTTTTGTTATTTTTTTTAACTTTTATAATATCATTGTGCCATCACAGAATGAAAACAGAGCAACATTTACAGGAGAGAAAAATGGAGAACACCACCCATCACCTTACCATACTTGCATTATAAAACTGATGATTTATTTCAGTCTTTATCTACATAAATCCGTAATTATTAGTCTTTACAAATGTGCATATAATTCTTGTGTGTGGTTTTCCATGGAGTATTGTGCTGTTAGTATTCCTCTGAGCTATTTCAAGAGAAGGAGCAGAAAGAACACTAATTTTTGAGCAAGAAAATATGGTTTCAGTATTAGCACACATTACTTCCCTGAACAGCCAGGACAGTCATCATTTTCTTAGCTACCCATTTCCCCAGGGACTTGACATAATCAATTCTACTTACTCTTCGTGTTCTAGGACATTCATCTCACCAATGCTTTGTAGGTCTAAACAACACTGTAATACACACTTTCTCAATACAGCTCTTTTCATTTTTTGAAGAGTATTGTTGATAAAACTTCATGGCAAGGTGAACATATTTACATATGCTTTTTATACCTTTTGGTCCTTATGACCAAATTGTTTTCCAAAAGATTCATACCAACATAACTGTTACTAGCAATATATGATTACACAGTAGCCTTACCAATATTGGATAGTATATTTAAGGTTTCGCTAGTAACGTATCTGAAAAAGAATCTCCCACCATACTGCTGATGTTGTATCATGTTTATTATATTTTATGATAATTAGAAGTTGTCAGGAGTCTAGAAAGTTAAAAAATCTTTAAATTATGACCCATTGTCCAATACAGGACTATACATATAATTTCACCTAGTCTTTAACCCATAGAGAAGTTTTTGATAATTAAATCATTGATTATCCTTGACTCCTCAGTGTGCTTAATTGCCCTCATTCAGTGCACTGCCATGTCCTGCTTTTTCAAGACCTGAATCCTTCTTAAGTCTGCCCACTCGTCTCTCTTTCCCCTATATGGCCTTAGTTCAAGCCCTTCTTAGCCCTCGCATGGATTACAATAACCTCTTTTCCATTATCTCTGTCTCCAGCTCAATTGTTGGCATTGTGTACAGTCTAAAATACCAATCCGATGTTAGGTGTTACTCCTCTGCATACAGACGCCAAGAACATGCTTTTTTTTTTTCAAGGCAAAATCTGAACTTTGTGACAAAGCACATAAGGCTCTTCACAGCCTAGCTCAGTCTTTAGTCTTCTGTTTCACCATTAACTCCACACCCACTGAACACCCAAACGCTATGCAGTTATAGGCCTTTACCTAGACCACTACCATCTTGCAAGACTCATCTCAGGGGTCCACTCCTCTAGAAGACTTCTCTAATCCACATCCTGACAGTATTGACTGGTCATTCATAATTTCATCAACAGATTGGAAACCTCTTATCGAAGCATGTATTCTTCTGTATTCTGGTTGCCTATTTAGCTGCTGATTTTTCCAACTAGGCTATTGAATCCTTAAGGTTAAGATGTAATTTAAGTGAAACCCCAGTGCCCTGAAGAAAGTGAACACATGTCTGGTGGATGAATAAATAAAGGAATGAATGGTCCAAGCTCTGTTCAATGTCTTCCAGTGACAGTACCTACTGAACAGTCCACAGCCCACTATGTTGGTTGTGACCTCTAAAAACTGGAGAGCTACTATTAAATTTATGCTGCATCTGGCTGGGCAAATGGTCTATTAAGTGTACAAGATGCTGCTAAAGTATTTGGTGGCCTGAAACATACATGAAATTCATTATTTTGAGTGATTTACTAAATAGAATACTGGATATTACCTTTGTCATGTGCATTAAATGTGAGGTCCACCCTAATAATAGACAAATACATAGTAGAGAGAAAGAAAGAAAGAAAGAAAGAAAGAAAGAAAGAAAGAAAGAAAGAAAAAAAAAAAGAAGGAAGGATAAAAGAGAGAGGAAGAAAGAAAGAAAGAATAAAGTGTGAATGTCGTCAAGGAAAAATTGAATTTACAGAAGACGGCAGAGCCTCAGGTGCAATCTGACTATCGAGGGTCCACCTGCAGATCAGGAAAGGCTGTCTGAAGAAAGCAAGTCTGGAAGGAGGCTGCCCAGAGGCAAAGGTGTTGACACACTTAATGGGCTCTGGCAGTTGTTTTCACACATATTCACAATGGAAGAAGGAGTTGAAGCAAGAGAAACAGAAAAAGAAGAACGTGACCAAGTGTATTAGTATAAGGAGGAAGTAAATAAGAGGAGTGAAGAGATACCATATCCTGTTTATTCTATAAGCATGATGGCAACTAAAAAGTTAGGCAATTAAAAAAATAAGATGGTCCAATATTAAGGAGATGTAATTAGTATGTTGCCTAACTAGAAAGGAAATACTACCTTTTACAATCTGTCTAAAGCTGCCCAATAGAACTTTCTGCACTGATGGGCATGCTGCATTGCCTGGTACAGGAGCCACTAGCAACATGTAGTAGCTGAGCTCCTGAAATGTGGCTAGTGTGACTGAGCAACCCCATTTTTCATTGTACATGATTTTAATTTAAATTAAATAGCCACACATGGCTAGTACCCTTTTGGGCTGAACAGATTCTAGACCCCCACAGCTTGAAAAAATAAGAAAAATTTTTTTAAAGATTTTATTTATTCATTTATTTGAGAAAGAGAGAGAGCAGGGAGAGGAGAAGAGGGAGAGGGACAAGTAGATTCTGCACTGGGTGCAGAGCCTGATGGGGGGCTCGAACCCACAACCCCAAGATCATGAAGATCATGACATGAGCTGAACCCAAAAGTCAGACACTCAACCGACTGGGCCATCCACGTACACCGCCCCCCACAAAATAAGAAATCTTTTAAATTTAAGGAAGAAGTGGACCTAAGGGGCAAGTTAATTTGTTTGGGAGATAATTAAGTAATTCTTTCATTGGTCTTCACAATTTGTAATGCACTTTCATATATTTTATTAAACAAGAGTATAGAAGACGATGATCCATGTGGACTCTCAACAGAAGCACTGAGAAAGGAATTAGAGCCCTGTGTCCTCACCTACTTAGACTGTGGCTCCTGTGGAGCAAAGACCCTCCTTAAGCCATGAGGACAGGCAGGAGACAACAGTGATTAGAAATACAGACTCTGCAGCCAGACTGCCCATGCTCAAAACCCAGTTCTGTTTTACTGGCTGGATGACTTTAGTCAAATTACTTAACTTTTCTGTGCCTACTTTTCCTCCCCTACTTAATGGGAACCCTAGTAGTATTGCCCTCCTAGGACTGATACAAATTAACACATGCAAAACATTTAGAACAGTGCCTGGCATACATAGTAAATAAATTGCTCATAATGGATTAACAATTCACCCAGGGATCGCAGTCCCCCAAGGGCATGGAGAAACCTCTTTTGGAAGGATGCACTGCTCTGGTCTTGACATGTCCTTCTTATCACTTTGTCTCATGAGTATCAGATGAGGTTTCAGACAAGGGAAGGCATAGTATTAACCAAAGGATAATAGACGGTCTTCAACCAAGTCTTCCCTCCTCCTGATAACCCAGTTCCATCACCCTGTTAGCCTAATTCTTTTTCTATCTAGTTTGCATGGCCACTTTTCCTTCCAAATTCTAAGAGGTTACAAACTATAGTTAAAATTATGCGCTGAGGGGCTCCTAGGTGGCTCAGTCAGTTAAGCAGCTGCCTTCAGCTCAGGTCATGATCCCAGGATCATGGGGTCGAATTCCACATCGGGCTCCCTGCTCAGCTGAGAGCCTGCTTCTCCCTCACCCTCTGCCTGCCACTCTGCCTGCTTGTGCTCTCTATCTCTCTGTCAAATAAATAAATGAAATCTTTAAAAAAAATTATGCGCTGATCATTTCTGTCAGTAGTTAAATGTTTTCATGTGAATAGAGCATTGTAAATGACATTCATAGTCAGAATTCTTAAAGGACCCCTACTTTTCAACTTGCAACTAGAATGTGCCTTGTACTCCTAATCTTGCTCTTGGTTACACCCTAGCCTGTTCCTGAACTTTCTCTACTTTTCCAAGCCTCCGCTGTCCCTTCTATCTGTCAGTCATATTCCCTACACCTCTCCTTCCTCCTCTCTCCAGCCAGCTCATTGCTTGGTGCGGGTGGTTAGAAACTTTAAAGTTCTCTGGAAAGCTCTCCAGAGGAGTGGAATAATGTATCTGTAAGTAGAGCTGATGTTGTTGAACACATCAGAATGGAGGTGAAATTTAGAATACCTAAGAAAGAAAAGCATTAAACTGGAGAATAATAGAAATGAATAAATAAATAAATAAATAAACAATTTTCAGGAGTGATGTGAAATAAATTAAAGATTTTTCAAGGTATTACAAAGCCAACAAGCCACAGCATATGACAAGGGTTCCTGTATAATCGCTAGGAAGGAAAATGCAAGAATATTTTTCTAATCTCCTCCAAATAACAAATTCAATGATGTGCTTTGAATCAGGTTGTGAAGATGCTATGAAAAGCGGTCATCTCCGGGGGCTTTATGAATTAATCCTTACCTGAGGCATGCTTTTGCATGCTCAGTGTGAATTATTCTTTGTAAAATTATACTGAGCAGAATAGAAAATGCAGCTTGTAACTAGCTTAACAAACAATAGATTAATAGCATTTCATGTCAGCCATAGATAACTGAAAAGTCAAAAGCCCAAATATCAAGAATCAAGAATTCATAAAATATTTGTTTTAAATAGAAGGAACTACGTTCTGCCCTTCCCTTTTTGCACTTAGAAAACACTGGTGATTATCCCAATAATTTCAGAGGGCAAAAGTCTCTCCAGAACACTAGAATAAAATGTCTTTACAATTCTTCATTTTCCAGTTTGGAATCGAAGAACTCATAAGAAAAGAAAACACAGTCTCCTACAACAATCTGAGTTACTAATGAGTCCATTGCTTTTCAGACAATCTTGCACAATATGTAGACAAAGGCTTCAGCCAGCACTGCTTAGTGACATCAGCTCACACTACAATACATTATTCCCTGATGTGTGTAATAAATTACAGATACTTAATAATTTATCATGGTTGCCTTGAAAGCATCACACAGCACTTAGCATCTAACTCAACAGAAAATAACTATTGACCTCCTCACAACAAATTCCAAAGACCTCATTTCTATAATCACTTGGCTAACATTCCTTTTAACCCTCTTCTTTAATTTCTCCTCTAAATTTTAAAATAGCGATCACAGTTGGAAAGAAACTGCAAGGTTATCTAGGGTCAATCCTCCCAATATAGGGATCTCTCTGGCATCTCCAACAGATCGCTATGAACAATTTTTCTAATTTCCTCAACATCTCTGAAGCACTATTTTGTTTGTCCGTCGGTAGGTCAGCTACTTCGTCTGGTTTGGCTTTACTGTGACCCTTTCCTTAAGAATCTGTTATGTTCACTGCAGCATTTGGACTTCCAAAAGCAGTGGAAATCCAAAGTATGTAAAGGTTAACACTCCTCAGTGCTAACACCACAGACTGGAAGGTAAGAATGTCAATCAATGAACGGGCTGTTTATCCTTAATCAATACTAAATCCAGGGTGCATTTTTAGCTGACAAACTAAAGTCAAGGTTGGCCTCACACAGAGCAAATCACAGACACCTAATAAAGAATTAATATAGTATCTGTTATTAGGAAATCCTTTTCAGTATTCACAGTTGGTTAACCTACTGGAAGAATTAGAAAGAAAAGGCATAGCTCTGACACTTGAAGAGTACATGATCTAGCTGGGGAACATAACAGGCATGTATATAAAGGTGGATTATTAAGTTCAAAGTATATTATGTAAATAGCATACAAGAGTGCCTAGAGACTTATAATGAAGTTTAATGAATTGAGTTAATCAAAGAAGCTTTTCTTGAAGAGGTATAGGTCTTAAAAATTATAACATATTTTTAAGAAGAATGAGCAGGCCCTGTGTCCAGAAAAGAATTTATATTATCAGGCCACATAATAAAAAATTCAAAAGGACTATCGAAAATGAATCTGTACAATTCAGGTTAGGAAGGCAAGAAGGAGAGGGAGAGATGAATCTTGCAAATGTTTGACTGAAACTAGACTTGCTATGAAATAAAGTAAAGAGTGAGTCCAGGTTCCGGAGTCATATAATATCAAAAAACAATAAATGAAGAGGTCTGTCATAATTCTAGGAATCCTTTTTACTATCCAGAAAAGGGTTAGAGCTAGGATGAGAATAATTCTGATCATGAAAAGCCCAAGATTCTTTCCCTAAGGAACCAGGTCCTGTGATCTCAGAGAAAGACCCATTCTCTCATGGTTGCAAGAATGAGGCCCTCAGAATCATACCTAGACACCAAGTTGGACACTAAGTATAGCTACAGCACGGATTAGCTCCCAGCATGATGCAATCAATGGAAACATACTTCTCTACCTTTTCTCAAGAAAACACTGTAAAAGGGACAGACTTCAAAGGCTTTTAAATGAAAGAAAGTAGAGGGTTCAGTTAAGTTGTATACAATCACAGTTGCTAAGGGCAATGCAGGAAAATATAGATCCCCCTCACTTACAATGCAGTTACATCTCAATAAACACATCATATATTGAAAATATCCTTAGTCAAAAATGCAGTTAATAGGGCGCCTGGGTGGCTCAGAGGGTTAAGCCTCTGCCTTCAGCTCAGGTCATGATCTCAGGGTCCTGGGATCGAGCCCCGCATCAGGCTCTCTGCTCAGTGGGGAGCTGCTTCCCCCTCTCTCTCTGCCTGCCTCCTGCCTGCTTGTGATCTCTCTCTCTCTGTCAAATAAATAAAATCTTTAAAAAAAAAATGCAGTTAATAGACGTAACCTACTGAACAACATAGCTTAACCTAGCCTACCTTAAATCAGCTGAGAACAATTAACATTAGTCTCCGGTTGGGCAAAATCACCTAACACAAAGCCTGTTTTGTAATAAAGTGTTGAATATCTCATGTAATTTATTGAATACTGTACTGGAAATGAAAAACAGAACAGTATGGGTACAGAATGGTTGTAAGTGTACTGGCTGTTTATCCTTGCAACCGCATGGCTGACTGGGAGCTGTGGCCCACTGCTGCTGCCCAGCATCATGAGAGAGTAGAGTACGGCATATCACTAGACCAGGAAAATCTCAAAATTCAAGATTCAAAGCATGGTTACTACTGAATGTATATTGTTTTTGCACCATTGTAAAGTCAAAAATCATAAGTCAAGGACGGTCTGTAGTGCATCCTGAAATATAGGTAAGAGCATAGAGATTAATGATTGGATTGAGGTGATTTGAAAATCACTCCAGTAGTAAAATCACAGTTAAACACACCAAGGTCCTTCACCTGGACAGTTTCTCTTTTGCTCACACCTAAGCGGTGACTTTTAACCGTTCTTGTTTTCTTCTCTAAATCCACATCCCTTACTACTCCCAATTAGCATTCTGTACTCTTCTTTCTCAACACTTATCATGGGCTACAGGTTGATAAACCTGTACATGCAGGCTGATTATGTAAGAGGAGAGTGTGGAAGCCAAGACACTGTTCCATGGAGATAGTTGCTATGGTTCAAACTTTGGTTCCAACACTTGGTAGCTGTAAATAAATATATTCCATTCCTCATAATGGTTATTATAAAGATTAGGAGCTAGTATATGTGAAGGTGGCAGAGCAATATCTGGCATGTATTAACTCTTTGATAAAAACGGAGTCACCCCCACTGGATTCATGAGAGCAGGAACCTTGTCTGTTTTACCCAATACTACCTCTCTGGGATACTGCACAGCATTTGGGATGTAGGAGCTGCTTACTGAATATATGTGGAATAAATGAATTAAAAAGTCATTCTAGGGGCACCTGGGTGGCTCAGTGGGTGAAGACACTGCCTTCAGCTCGGGTCATGATCTCAGGGTCCTGGGATCAAGCCCCACATCGGGCTCTCTGCTCAGTGGGGAGCTGCTTCCCCCTCTCTCTCTGCCTGCCTCTCCGCCTACTTGTGATCTCTGTCTGTCAAATAAATAATAATAAAAAAAAGTCATTCTAGCCTTTGTTACTCATTAAGTCACTGATATCAGTACATGTTCATTTTGGCCCCTTGTCCTCAAGTACTAGGGGAAACACATTATTCCCTTTGTGTGAGGATCATACTTACACTTAACCAAGCACTTTCCCAATACTTGAGAAGCCAACTTTAGGGAAATGTGGATGGAGGCAAAATCCCCCAGAGTTCTCAACTATGCTACCAAGATGCTTTTACATTATTAATGTATTAAAAAATTAATAACTCTAGTATATGTTTAAGAAAGGCAAAGAAATGTTCAATCCCTCTAACTAATAAACTGAGGGTCTTTGGGCCACAAAATGTAATTATTTTGCCCTGCTCTAAATCATTCATAAAAAATGTTTAGTGATGGGTCTCCACAGCATGCTTGTGACTTTTAAAATTGATTTTGATAATGGTATACACAGAGGTTAAACCACTGAGTTAAAAATGAGCATGTCAGTAATTTCTAGGCCAGAGAAAGTAGCAATACCAAAAAATTTGAAAGGTAAATAAATAAAATATATCCTTAATTGACTGGAAATATTAAAGTCAACAGACCACTAAATAATATGAGGTTATTCTTACGGGTCAGATATAGATATCTCAGGTCCCTTGTGTATAGTTAGAGTCAGGAAGGAGGCAACTACACTTACATTGGTCAAACAAAACATGGGAAGAGACAAGAACTTGTTGGACTGGGTCTATGAGTCAACTTCTCTGTATGATTCGTAGGCTTCTTAGAGAGCCTTGGCCTTCACAATAGCTAAGATATGGAAGCAATCTAAATATCCATCAGTGGATGAATATAGACACACACACACACACACACACACACACACAGGAATATTATTCAACCTTATAAAAGGAAGAAATCCTGCCATTTATGAATACATGGATGAACCTGGAGAACATCACATTAAGTAACATAAATCAGTCACAGAAAGACAAATACTATATGATCTCACTAATGTGTGGAACCAAATAGTCAAACTCATAGAAACAGAGGGTAGAAGAGTGGTTGCCATGGGCTGGGGATAGGAGGAAACGGGGAGATGTTGGTCAAAGTTTCAGTTATACAAAATAAGTTCTGAAGATCTAATGTACAACAACGTGATTATAGCTACTACTGTACTCTATACTTAAACTTTGCAAGGAGGGTGGACCGCACGTGTTCTCATTACAGAAGCAAAAGAAGCAGAAGTAGAAGAAGCAGAATCAGAAGGAGAAGGAGAAGAAGAAGAAGAAGAAGAAGAAGAAAAAGAAAAGAAAATGATAACTATGTGAGGTGATATATATGTTAATTAGCTTAATTGTGGTAACTATTTCACAATGTATATGTATGTATATTGAAACATCAAGTTGTATGCCTTAAATATATAGTTTTCATTTTTTAATTCAACACATAATTTTTATTTGTCAATTATACTACAGTAAGCTGAAAAAATAAAAAATAAAATAAGGTATAATGAAAAAATATATCCCTCAACTCAAATCCCACAATTAGAGCTCAATTTCTCTGATGAAGAAATTCTGTGTTCTTTAAACTGGAATACATTTTTACTCCATGGAGGTTTGGAGCCATGTACCAAAAGACTGTGCAAAGCCATGGGATAAAAATGGCTTATCTACTTGCAAATTAAGTTTTCCTTGAAGATTTGAGGCAGAGGTAGTAAATTCAGATTATTTGTTTATTTAAACAAATGTATAAATTGTGCTGTAGAATGCAAGATTTGCACACCTGTTAAAAACAAAACATGCAACCACAAAGAAGCATTAAGCTTGTGGCGGATCATCAGAGGCTACACAGGAGTTTGTGCTGAAGAGGGACACTTCACTGGGAAAGATAGAGAAAGAAGAGGGAAAAGAAGAGAGGTCTTAAAGGCAGAGTTCACAATCTAGCAGAAACCCAGCCCTGCTCAGGAGCAAGGGAATCTGGGAAACCCAGACACACGGGAAATAGGAATCCTCATTACCCAAGCAAGAAGGCAGCAACTAAAACTGACAAGACACTGGCAATGGATATCATCAGAGCCAAGAAGGTGTGTGGGAATGGAGAAGAAAACAATGCAAGGTTTAGATGGGACAAGGGTCAGACCATCAGAACTACAGCCACTTGTTGACTCAGTGACTGGAGGGCAAAGCCAAGGCACACACATGCACACTCATACAGATTCAGAAATGAATTTTGACAATTGTGTTGTAGGGAAGGAAAACAGAATTCAATTAGGATAAAGAGGAAATTGCTTATAGTTATCCAGATGGACTTAACATATTAGCAAACAACATATGTGTGTCACTTCCAAACTATGTCTTCCAATGTACCTGCTTCTTCTCTACATCTTTCCAATGTACCTGACTCTTCTGTGGTCTCTTTTTCCTCTCAGCTGAAATAAATCTTGTTGCCCAATATAAACATAGAAAGCAGTTTTGTCTACAAATTCAGTGTTTTCAGGGGCAACAGAGATTCAGACTGAGTAAGCTGGCCACCCAGCTCGTTATTTTTACATCGTCATGCAACAGAATATAAGCATGGTTGCTTTAGAGCTTATATGACTACTACCAAGTCTGAATTACTCTTGCAACAAAGTCAGCATTAAGATGAAAAATCAAGGCACCTGGGTGGCTCAGTCAGTTCAACATCCAACTTTGGCTCAGGTCACGGTCTCAGGGTCCTGGGAACAAGCCCCACATCAAGCCCCATGTCTGCTCCGGTTATGACCACACCTTTCCAGACACATGAATAAGCTTCAGTAATGGAATTACAATGTGGTTGGCTGAAAGGAACTCAACAAATGATGGATATCTGAACTTAAATGATCACTTAATGAGCACTAGGAGTTATATGAAACTGATGAATCACTAAACTCTGTCTTGAAATGCATAATACACGAAATGCTAACTATCTTAAATTTAAGTTAAAAAAAAAAGTTGATCACTAGTCCTATGGCTTTTTTCTTAACACTCAATTTACATTATATTTGTAAAAACTCAGACAGAAAGCTGAGTGAGTAATAAGACTAGGAGGACATTAATCTTTCCCATCATTTTTCATGATGGATAAGTTCCTCATGAAGGAGAAAGTATCTAGGAGCATGCAAAGCTGGCCACATTTTAATCTCATTTCATAATTATTTAGCAGGATTTTGGTAGAAACTCTCTGACTCTCCAGGATCCACTCTTTCCTTGTCCTGCTCATTGTAGAATCCCCTGAATTTTATTTAGGGAAATCTTGTTCCTATCCTCCTTAGCCCCAGGTTTCCAAATTCTCTCCTATTTTTATGTATCCTGGAGGCAGGCATTTAAAACATAAAGGAAATCTCAATTCATCTCATATTTTAAAGGAGGAGAATTTTAATTCTGGCCAGCGGCACCAAAACGGAGTCTTAAAGTGTATTCCGTTTTATACAGTTGATAACACTGCACTGTATAATTGAAATTTGTTAGGAGAGTAGAACTTAAATGCTCTCACTGAAAAATTTTTAAAAAGATAAATATGAGAGATGATGGATATACTAATTAACCAGATGGGAGGAATCCATTTATGTGTGTGTGATATAATATATATATATATATATATATATATATATATATATATATATAAACATATATATAAAATTACCACGATGTATACTTTAAATACCTTATAATTTTATATGGTGACTATACCTCAACAAAGTTGAAAAAAAATTAAAGATTTTATTTATTTACTTTATTTTGAGAGAGAGAGAGCAGGGGAGGGACAGAGGGAGAATTAGAGACTCTCAAGCAAACTCCAAGCATGGAGCTGGACTTGGAGCTCAATTCTCATGACCCTGAGACCATGACCTCAGCTGAAACCAAGAGTCAGACGCTTTACCAACTGAGCCCCCCAGGCATCGCTAAAGTCAAAATTTTTTAAAAGTACATTTTGTTTTACACATATTACATACTTGTATTCAAAAAGCAGAATCCTTTTTAAAATTTCAGGAAAAAAATAGCGGCTGCCCTTTTAGAAACTATCACCGAATCCTTCCCGCCTCCAACCTCCTTCGCATCTACATGTGGCTGTAGGACTAAGTTTTTGGCCAGTGAGGTACAACCAGGAAGGATCCTGTAACTCCTGTTCATGTTTCCATAAGACATGGTTTACCTCCACTTTGTGTCCAGCTCTCCCACCTCTTGCAGTCGGGAATATAGACTAATGGTGTATACTGGCTTCAGTGATATAGCTGAAGGCAACCCCTTAGGACTGGGAAGAGTAACAAATAGAACTACCCAGGTCTCTAATGGATATTGTAGAGCAGTTGTGCTGACCAATCCTGGACTACCTGCCTACTTTGAGACAGTTAAGTAAAAACAAAATAAATTCCTATCTTGTCTATATTTGAGGTTTCTTTGTTGTAGTGGTTCAGCCTGCATCGTAACATGAAGTTGCTATCTAGACATGGAGTATCGCCAAAACAAAACTGAAAATATCTGGCAGTGGTTTAGTGACCAAGGAGGGGGTGATAAGGACACAGATACTGCAGGCTGCAAAGCTGGTATAAGCCAAGGGCTTCTCTTCTCTAGTAGAAGTTAGACTGTCACTCAAAGTCTACTTCAAGAAACTCCTATAGAACATTCTCCCAGGCCACAAAACGGGAGCCAGCCCAGCCACAAAGACTCAGATGGTGTAGGTACAGCCTTCCCCTTCAAGCCCATTGCTTCAGATGACCTCACAGTAGAAATCCTTAAACTGGGGTGGGGAGAGTTAAAATGCGCTGGGCCCTGAAGCCAATAAATAAAAGAGGTAGAATCCGCAAGCTTCAGATTTATAGTCAAAGGTTGCTTTCATACAGAACAGACTGGAAGCAAAGGACTGGAATTTTTTAGGAAATTGCATTGCCAAAGAAAACAAAAGCCTACCTGACAAAGCCAGTCATTTTTCACTATACCAAATCTCAGGTCCCCATACGTGCACCCACGGAAAGCAGGCTGTAAAAGGAGAACAGCTCCCAACAAGGAGACACTCTCCGATACACACCACAGATGTGGCCACAAAAGATGGGGGCCACCAAGAACAAAGGACAGAGGAGTTGCTCCCAAAGAACAAGGTAGGGTGGCCACGAAGGCCTAACAGGGACTGTCAAGCAGTTCCTGCCCAGCAAAATGTGATGGCTGTGACTCAATAGATTCAGCTAGTGCTTCCTATTCTGCCCTTTCCAACTGAGGACTGTGTAGCGTGTAACTCTGTAACTCCTCTTCTAGTGCAGGCGTCACCAGATCCACATCTGAGCTGACAGAGAGTCTGAACCTCGCCCAGAGATCCTGGCTTCTCAGCTGGGTACAGTAATTGGATGAACTTTGATTTGTCTCCTTTGGGAAGGAAGTTAAAATTGTCCTCCAATGGGATGAAGAGTGAGAAGGAACACTTGGATGCTAGAGGGGCAAACTATGGCAGAGTCCTTACCTCCAGTGTCCCTTCTCCTTTTGTCCTTTGAGGTTGGGAACTCCCAGAGAGCGGTGAATTCCCTCAGCCTGAGCCTATACCACCCAGCCTTTCTTGTAGCTGACTAGGCAGGGCCATGTGAATAGATTTTGGCTAACGGGACATGAATTTTGACGACTGAAGTACATGTTTATCAAAGGAATTGCTTGTCCCCAACTTCCTCTCTCTCTCTCTTTCCCTTTCCCATGAGCTAGAATGCAGATGGGATGGGATGTGCCACTGCTGAGCACAGAGATGGGAACAGGGCCCTGGACGTGCAGACCAACAAGATAGAAAGAATCTGGGTTTCTGGGTGACTTTCTGGAGCCAAGCCTCCTACTCTTTCTGAACCACCTTCCTAAACAATGTCTATATTGTGGAGGCACTATTAAAATAATAGTCTTCTTTTTATAGCAGCGAAGCCTGTCTCCTAATTAACCTAGGGGAATATTGGGACTCAGTGATTTGCGTACAAAGTATAGACTCTGCATCCATATGCATGAGCTTAAAGTGAGGAAATAGAGACTGTCATTTTAAAAAGAAGAGGAGGTCGTAAGATGAAGTAGGGAGTGTACTGAAATCCAGTAGCCTTCAACAGAGCACAACTAACAAAATCCATGTGAGTAAGTGAAACTGTATTCAGTTTGACAATGCTCTCCCTATAGAAATAAAAGGAATTATTTTATTATAAATATAAATTATATATAAATATAAAATATTATTTTATTCATATATATAAATTAAGTCAGTCACCTTTTATTTCAATGGGTTAGAGGTAATAATAGAAAGTCACTTGATCTATTCAGGAAGAAATCCTATTAAAAAAAAGGTTAATTTATATGAAAAGCAAATGGCCACATGCCACAATATTTGGCACCAAGTATCAGAAAGGAAAATCACATAGTAAAAAGGCAGTAAACCTTTGTGGCTGAGAGTTCTGCTCCTGAAGTCAGACCTTTCGGTTATACATCCTGACTCCCCAGTTGCCAGCTCTCTGACCTTGAACTCTAACCTAGCCTCAGCTGCCTGTGTCTCAGTTTCCTGTGGATTAAATGAAACAATGCACAAAGCACTTGTGGCATTGCCCCATTCATAGTAAGATTGCAATAAATATTGTCTACATTAATTACCACCAGATTGTGAAAAGGTCACAATTAGAAGCCAGAAAAAGACTGACTTCTTTTTAAGCTGGCAAGCCACAAAATGTTTAATGCTTTAGGCTTTTCTGATTTTTCAATCAGAAAATGTATTTAAAATAAATATACAGATAAAAAGTCAGGTTCATGAGTTTTCTTAAACACAGCTTCTCGGTTTGAGGAGCAAACTCTCATTTCTCCACGCTGGATTACTATGAGTATTAAATGAGATAATACGCATAAGATGTTCACTACAATGCCTAGTGCATAGGAAGCCTTCAGATAATGGACAAAGCAAACTTCATTTTTGATATACTTATTGTTACACAAAAATAGTAAAATACTTTCCATATGATAAAATAATGACACTCTCGCATGAGTTTGAGACCCACTGATTATAGGGCACATACTTTGTGCTATTCTCACGTTAATGGGTCAACTGACCACCCAAGCATGTTCTCCCCCAATCTCCGTCAATGCCAAAATATTATTCTTATAAGCCTCTTGTGCTTGATGGGATGTATTTGTGAAACACAGAGTCTCCCCTCCGCAAAACTAAATGCCTCACATGAAATTGTACACGCGTTGTTATTTCTTATTAGTGCCATAGTCTATCCAACTAAGATGACCACTCCAAGTTTGGCTAAGTAATAATTACAGCAAGTATGTGTCACCCAGCATCCTCCAAGACACAATGATTTCACAAAACTAAAATTAAGTTTGTAAAGAAAATGCACTCTTAGCTTTCAGAGTGCTAACAGGGACAATTAGTGTCATGGGCTAACCCAGCATCCAGGGTGGAGTGGGGCCCCTTCCCCTTCATCCATTCATGGCAATGAACCTGAAATTAAAAAACATGTTTGAAGAGAAAATGAGACTTTTCTTTTCTGGATTAAAATAGAACCTTTCCTCACCCACCTATAATTCCAAATCCTCATCCCATTCCCATCAGAATAGAAGATATTTGGCATTGCTTCTTTTCATCCATTGTTTCATCTTTATTTTTAAAACAATCAATCTTGCCCAGGGAAACATGTTTATAGTGTTTCCTCTTGCAGGTTTCTGATTATAGTCACCACCCAGCCTGACCCAATTTTCTAAACTGATTTTTCTCAGCTGTGGAGCTGCTTGCTGAGTGGTTTCACAGTTCATCTGCTTCAATTCCCTATCACCATAGTCCCTAAACCATCTTGGCCACATATGGCGGGCACTTCATGAAATGGTCCACACTGTTGCCCTTCTTCACTCAGGCCCCAGGGCATATGTGGACCCAGGTGACACCGCTTAGTGTGGAAGAACTAAAACCAGAATCCATCATCTTTGTTATCACCATGCAGACAAGAGCCTTGATCCTCTGGAAATCAGAAGAGAAATTAAAGAACTTCAGTTAAGGTGTTCTACTGGGTGACCTCGTGTAGGCACAGTCTTATGAAATGGTCCACACTGTTGCCCTTCTTCACTCAGGGCCCAGGGCATATGTGGACCCAGGTGACACTGCTTAGTGTGGAAGAACTAAAACCAGAATCCATCATCTTTGTTATAACCATGCAGACAAGAGCCCTTGATCCTCTGGAAATCAGAAGAGAAATTAAAGAACTTCAGTTAAGGTGTTCTACTGGGTGACCTCGTGTAGGCACAGTCTTACTCTAGGACTTCTGGCTATGCTGTAATATCCCCTTATTAAGTCTTGGCTGTCTTCTGGGATTGTCATTTGGGGTCTTCGTCGTCATCGTCTTCTTCCTCTTTTTCCCCTCCTCCTCCTCCTCTCTCTTCCTTTAAGGATGTTTTCGACTCTGTCCAGTTGGACTGCTTGTGTTTGGCTGGTTGTCCCGGCTAAGAGCCCAAGCTAGAGCCAGTGCCCACTATGTAATCACTGCAGATTATGTGATTGAAAGGGGGCTTTGTATATCATTATTTGCTTGCCTGGGCAGTTTTCAGGCTATTTGTTTGCATCTACCTTGAAACAAAGGCAATGATAATAAGGCATAGAGTGTTACACATTTTAGTTCACCATCTCCACAGCGGGTCTTAGTATAGGAATGTGACCCATGTTCAAATTCTACCTAATCATCCAAACCAAGTCCACTTGTCCCTACTCTACTGAGCCTTCCCTCACTCCCTCATTCCTGTTTCCTTCTCTGAAAAGCCACAGCACCTTCCTTCATATCTCTCATGACTGTTATTTCCACCCATGTGCTAAAATGGTTCACATCATGTTTTGTCTCCCCCTATTCACTCAAAGCCCTTTGAGAACCGTCTCCTTGCTGGATTCACCCAGGAGCCTTCCCAGGGACCTGCACTGTCTTCACCACGTACTTAGGAAACACTGGACACAATAGAGATCCGTGGGTCTCTTCAACCTGAGCAGGAGCAATTCTAATTCTTCAGTTTCTGAAACAGTCTTGCTATAACCAAAACAAGTAAATTAGAGCCCTTCCTAGAAAGGGCCTTAATTTATGTTTATTTGAATCTGTACTATTTGCAGAACAAGTTCACATACCTTTTTAAATAGTTAATTTTCACTTCCAGAAAAGTATAGCAAACAAGGTCACATTCAAATGTGACTGTGGTGATAGAAGTCATAAACTCCAAAGTTGGCTGGAGTTATAAATAATCAATATTTAAAATGAAAATTATATCTACCTAGAAACATTTCTTTAAAAAAATACTGTTAAGTCCATCCGTGCTTAAGAAAAATCTTCCCTTTCTTTAAAAACTGAAATTTGATTTACAGTTATAATACACTTTGTCATATCTTTCTGTAATACTTTTCCTCATCTGGGTTGGAGCAGAACTTTGAGAGAATTAATAAAGCCTGTTAACCTCATGAATTGTTTTCTAGGTAATGAAATTGAGAGGGTTAGAATTTTAAATTTAAATTTAAAATTTTTCATTTAGAAAACTACTTTCTGGATGGTTTGATTACATGAGCAAACAAATCTCCAAACACCCACATCTCCAGCTAAAGACAATAGCATGGAGGTCCATCACTACTATTTTGAGAATGTGCCTATTTTTTAAAGTCCAAAATTTCTTGATAATGAAGTAGTTACCATGTGGTCAAGATAACCATCCAGACCTATATGTTTTTATTTATTTATTTTTCATTCTGCATGTCTTTTGTCCTTCCTTCCTTATATCATTTTCCCAATTCAGACTGTAAAAGTCGCTCGAGGGCTGAAACCATATTGCCAATAGTTCACTTTAATTGGAAGCAGTAGGTGCATAAGCACTCATTATCTGACGAGGAAGATTGCAATAACAAGCTTAGTTTGTAGGTCAGTGCTAATAAGGTTAAGGTCCTGGACCTGACACAGGTGGACGTTTGCTCTGCTCCATGACAATAAGCCAAATGCTTTGGTTTGTGCTGTTGCTCACCCATTGTGGTGGGAGGAAGGGTGGTGTGGCCCATGAGGAGTATGTGAATATTCTAGTTTAAGTTCCTATTACAATCAGGGTTGAAGAGGTACAATGAAACATTGTTAAACTCAGAAGAATCAGGTTATGGTGAAGGTCAAAAGCATGCTCAGTGAAGATAAGACTCACTAGTTCTCAATTCTGTTTTCTCTAACACACCCAAGTAGGAGCCATGCTTGCATCCAGAACACAGACTCATGAGCACTGATCATCAAACAGAGAATATGCTCAATGGGCAGGTGAAGGGGGCTATCCCCATACATATTTTGGGGGAAAAAAAGGGATCCTTGTAGATAATAATAACCTAGTACTGAACTGAAATTCAATCAACTGAAACGATGTATATGACACATTTTTGATCTCATTAAAATACAGCTTATGATTCAGTAGGTCTGGGGAGGGACCTGAGATTCTGCAGTGGTAGTAAACTCACAAGTGATTTCAGGGCTGCTGGGTCCTTAGATCTCACTTTAAGTAACAGGATTTGAGAGACCTCAGAGTGGCGGGTGCATAGGAATCCTAGAGCTCAAGCATCTAAATGGTCAGAAAACTTTTGAAGAAACTGACAAATACTAGTGGTCAAGGTCATCAAGTTCTCAGGATCCAGAGAACAGATGACTCACAATCACTCAGAAAGAATGGTCAAAAGTAAGTTGTAACAAGTGCTGAGTCAGGTCCTCCTCTGTCTCTGCTTCTAGAGCAGGCAGCCAGGGGCGATGGGACACAGGGCAGGGGCCTGGTCTTGTGGGCACTGGCACAAAGAAGTCACTGCAGCTGATCTTAAACAGACAGGTGTGGTGGTGCTGATGGGAGGCAAGGAAGTAAAAGGTACTAAAACCTTAGATCCCTGCTGTAAGGCTAAGATCAGAATTATACAGCTATTGGTCAAAGTCTGGCACAAGTTTTACAGATCATTTTACCCAAAAGTTGCTGGATGTTTGGGACTTTGCAGTCTTCCCCATTTCAAATACATTAAATCATTGCCTCAGGCTCCACTTGACTTTAACAGGGTGGAATAGCTCTTGGGGTAACACAAGGTGAAGTCTTACTCACTTTTCCCCTTTCTGGTGGAGGTCTCTATATAGCAGGTGGTGGGGCAGCTGAAACAAGGCTTACAGAGTCATGTTCGCAAAAGAGCTACAAGTGAGGGTGAGTCAGCTACAAACTCAATATAGAGTAAATAGATCAACTAATTTACATCCATATATGGATTGATTTAGACATTTGTCAAATATTTGCCAAAAGAGATTTCCCTTGTCTAAGGAAGACACTTTTCTCTCTAAGGGACTCATTTCACTGGTGAGTGTGACAAAAGTTTAAATATTTAAGGTCTAAGCTGAAAAGGTACATTACTGCTTTCTGTATCTTTCCATATAGCTCTACTTCCTCAACCTTCCTGGGCTAAATACTGCTAGCATGCAAATAAAACTGAAGTCCTTAAGTTAGTATTGTATGCATGAGACACTGATAGTCCCCATCAGAATCATGAAGCCTTTCCAGAGAACGCCCAGCGACATGATAGAGTTAGCTGACATGGGCCTTCCTCTGATGACAAACACATGGAGAGTTGTATCAGACATAACCAAAATAAATATGATAGCATCATCTGAACTCGAAGGAAAGAGAGAAGATTCTCAGGCGTCATAAACAAATAGGGAAGACAAAGTCAGCTAGAGCTGAAGCTGGGACGTCCGAAGGTATATTATTTGTGTATATGGGTACTAAAGGTCAGGCATGGAGTCCTGGCCTTAGACATTGACCCAGTGGGGACCTGGCCCACCAGGTCTTCCCAAGCTTTGACGAAAAGACAGGAAAAATTCCACCTCTGCCCAGGGATGCTGAAGTAAAGTTTAATTTCTACTCTAAATAGATATAAATTATTAAAAGTGTTAAAATAATAGAAAAGTGTGATTCAGAATTGAATCAGAATTCAGAAGTGAATTCAGAAATTCAGAAGTGATCGTTGCCATTACCACCTTAAATTCAAATTGTCCCAATAAATAGAAAAAAAAAATTAGCCAAGCTTTTTATGACCTTGATACCCAAAGGATAACACAAAAAAAGACAAACCACAGACTGAAAGAGGATACGTGTATGTACATAAAATATAGAGAGTATCAAGAATATATAAAGGACTTAAAAAATCAATAAGAAAGAACCAAAAAATCCTATGGAAAAATTAATAAGAGATACATGCTGGTATTTCACCAAAATAAGATCCCAAATTCTATAAGTATTTTGGAATTGGCTCAACTTCAATAATAATAAAAAAGGTAAAATAAGTAATAAAATGATACTTCACATCTATCATGATGACAAATATTAAAAAGCCTTATGCCGGGGCGCCTGGGTGGCTCAGTGGTTAAAGCCTCTGCCTTTGGCTCAGGTCATGATCTCAGGGTCCTGGGATCGAGTCCCGCATCGGGCTCTCTGCTCAGCAGGGAGCCTGCCTCCTCCTCCTCTCTCTCTCTGCCTGCCTCTTTGCCTACTTGTGATCTATCTGTCAAATAAATTTAAAAAAAAAAAGGCTTATGCCAATTGTGGGTTAAGACGGGAAAATTTTAATAACACTGCTGGTGGGAAAGGAGTTTGGCACCAACCCTTCAGAGAACAAACTGACAATATCTAGTACAATATCTAGTGCATCTCCCTTCCTTACAGAGGAAGATCACATGCCTGGAAAACCAGCAAGTACACACCCAGCTCTTCACCCTGAAGAGACTCTGATACATGTACAGGGAGATGTGACTAGGAGGCTCCCTGTAGAAATGTTTGCAAGAGTAAAAAAATAGAAAACCAAAAGGAGAAATCAATAAGTAAATGTTGATATATTCTATTTGTAGTATTTTATTTCTTTCCCTTTATGAGAAAAGATCTGATGCAATTATCCTGCAAACATTTATACTGCTCAGTCAGGGAGATGGGCTTATAGGTTTTTCTTTTTCTCTTTCTGTGTTTTCTGTATTTTTTAAGTATCTTACACTTAACTTTTAAATTAAAATGTATTATAAAGTCTATTCAGAGCTATACACATTGTTAAGGGAGGATATATATCCCTAAAACATAATCAAGCTTATGACAAACAAGTAAATTACATTAAAAATGTTTATACTATTAATTATTTTGTATATGATATATATGTATATATATATATGAACTACGTGTTTATATGCATATGTGCATACTATATACATATAAGCCTAGAAGAATAAAAAGAACTTTTAATAGTGTTAACCCTGGGAAGAAAGAAGAATGGAAAAAGAGGGTCAGGAGGGAATTTTTCCATTTTACTCCACTTGATTTTGCGCTGTTCACATAAGTATGAACATGTATTCACATGTTCTGTTCTATTGATTGCATTGACATCCCAATTAATGACATTTCCCCATCCATAGCCTTTTCCCTATAACTTTGAGGTCTCCACTTGATTCTGACTGGCCATGTAACTCACTTTGGCCAACAGAATGCAAAGGAAATGATGATGTGCCAAGGTGGAGGAGAGTCTAGTTATCCCAGCTGAAACTATTCTACACCTGCCAGGAAACAGTTAATCCCCAAACATGTAAGAGCACCAAGTCAAAATCAGAAATCTGCCCACCAGGTTCACAGTGACTACAGAAGCCTGGGACCAGACAAACAGCTAGCTGACCATGAACTCATGAACAATAATAAAAGTTTATTGTTTTAAGCCATTGAGTTTTGGAGTGATTTTGACATGCCTTAATAGCTAATACATACATTCACCATATCTGAGATTTTTAAGAATGGAAAAAAGGTCCATCCATTCTAGTAAAAGTGACCTGCTGATTCATACCTAGACACAACATGCAACAACTCCAAGCCTCCATTATTAATGTCATCATTTGAGTCTGACATCAGAACTTGTTCTATTTTCTCCACAAATTATCCAATTTCTTATTTAGAAGACATCTGCTTCATCTTCCATGAAGCTGGAGCCCCACCAACCTAGTCCCAAGTGGAATCTTGTAGCATATCATCCAGCATGGTGTGTCATGTGCCTTCATTTACCCTTCATCAAGTTTCTCTATCCAGTGCTGAAGAAAAGACACAACAACAGATTGCTCATAAACGTGTGCTGCATTTGGTGGTAGAGTCTAGCCAAAATGAATATAAAGAGAAGTCATGTCATTAAGTCTGCTGCAAACTGAGTCAGCTGCAACACAGAGCACATCTTAGCAGACAATATTATTCTGCAACTTGATTTAGTTACATAGATCAACAGACTGGTGTGGCAGAAGGGTATAAACCTGAGAATTTGGAGTATACATTCTGCTACCAACCCTTGCTACGACTTCGGGCAAGTTATTTGAATTCTAGGTTTACTTTCCCTTCCCTTTTCCTTTCCCTATCCCTTCCCCTTCCCTTTTTTTCTTTCCCTTCCCCTCTTTTCTTTCTCTTTTCTCTTCTCTTCTTTTCTTTCTTTTAACATAAGGAGGCTGGATGACTTGTCTCCTAGGTTTCTCCCAATTTGAATATTCCATGATCCTATGACCATGAAGCAAGCCCTGAGGCCTTTTGATCATAAGAGTAACGTTTTCATTCCACTTTAGTCTCTAGAGATTTTGGTGTCCTTTCTCTCAGTTCATATCACTCACTTTAAAAACCTGGACTGAGATAAAGATTTTAGCTAAAAGTAGGCTGAAAAGTAGTTGCTATCAGAAGCTCCTTTATTCTTCATTGTTAAATTGGCTACATTGCAAATGTTCTCCAAGGAAGAGATGTTGGTAATTATGGGCAGCATCTTCACCTCATAGATAAGGAAACTAAGACCCTGAAAGGTCTTAATAATTTACCAAGTGCCATACAAAATCTTTGCAGGCAGTATGAGCTCTAATTTCATGTTTTCTAATTCCTGGTCCATCCATTAATCCATTCAAAGAAGACTTGTTGAACACTTGTTAGATGCTATGCTAGCCGCTAGGGACCCGAGGAGTCCTAAGACAAAGTCATCGCCTTCATGGCATTCACAGTCTGGTGCAAATGAGGATGCAGGAATCAGTCACACAACGTAAGGCAAAGGTGTTTGTGGGAGGCTTTGAGAACCCAGAGGGAAGTATATCTCTGTTTGAAGAGACATGTAAAGCCTCATGGAAAAGGACACAACTGAGCTGCATTTTGAAAAATAAGGAGTTTAGTCATACAGAGCAGAGGAGGATAGAATAGAGAAAATGGCATATGCACAGGCATTTAGAACATACACACATACACACATGCGTGCACGCGCACACACACACACACGTTTGGGAACTGTAAGCAACTAATAACCTTGAACCTAGGATGAAGTTTGGGAATGTCAGGAAACATGAAAGAAGAAATAGGCAAGAATAGATAATGCCAAGGAAAGAAGCCAATTCTTGCTTAGGGAGGTGAGGAATGAGCCAATAAAAGACCAAAACAGGTAAAGGACATAGTTATCCTTGCTTTTAACAAAGAGCATGCTCCTAACGAAGAGGAGACAAGAAGACCCAGCTAATGACTTAGAGGAACAATTGATTTGGAAAGGAATGAGAGCAGTGGGAGGTTAACACGTGTCTACTGCTTTTCCCACTTATCTCTTCTGGGTTTCAGTCCCTCCAGCCCCAAAGTGCCATTCACCATCCAAAACCTGACCCAATGGGGAAGGCATTGGATATGCTCAGGGTTCTCCACAGGGCCAAGCCTCAGGCCAGAGCCCACTGCTGCTCACAGCTGGACCAGTGAGTGAAGGCTGTGCTGATCCTAAGAGAAGCAAGGTCTAGGGAATCAGAGACCCACAAGATTCCATCAGATTTAGCACTAAAGTAGCAAAGAGTCCAACAAACCCGGGTGAAATCTTAGCAAGTGGTATACTAACTTAATAGCCATGTGACTTTGACAAGGTTATTTCACTTCTCCAAGATTCAGGTCCTCATCTATAAAATGGAGATGCATTAACACCTGCCTCCTGTCATGGATACGTAGTAAAAGAAATGGTACGTGTGAGGCACTCGGCACAGATCTGGCACACGGAAAGCACTTAGTAATCCACAATTACAATTATTATCATTTAGTGTCATGTAGTTGAGCACCCTGCCTATTCAAGTCTGGAACGTGACAGATGGTCTTAGAAGTATTCTTCTTGATATCTTACCCCCTTTCTTCCGCTTTAGAGACTTCAAGTGACAAAATATTACATTAAATGGGCCTCTCCTCTGCTCCATTGCAGCATTTCTTACATTCTTATGAAGCAGATTCAGTCTAAGCCCAATAAAGTGTTAGATTTACTCTTGGAGTAGCTAATAAAATTTTCTTTAATTATTTTCTTCCTTGTACCACTGAGTAGACCCTCTTTTAAAATGTGCAAAGAGTACCAGAATAAAAATACATATTACAGGCTTATATTCAATATGGAAAAAAAAAAAAAAAAAGTATACCTGTCACCATTCCTCCTACTTCATGGTGGTTTTGAGAACTAAGAGTTGGGGTTAAGAATATCCCTTTAGATGGGAACTTGGCTGAATTTTTATCCACTCATTTCTTTCCTTCATGAAAAAAAATGAAAGTAAAGCTAAATCTTGTACATCGCTAGAAATTTTCATGTCTTAGCACCATCTACAATGTTGGAAACATTAAGAGACAAGCAATATTTCTTGTATAATGGAGCCAAAAGAATGAGGATGGGTGGAAAGGAGGAACAGAGCAGAGGAGACTTTGGGGCAGGGTGGGGATTTTTACCTCAATAATTCTTCCTCAAAACTCTGAAACTTTACTTACAACTTTTAAAAACTATAGTCATGATGGAAGTGGTTCTTTCAGATCTACAGCCTTGTTGGAAGCTTCAAGGTTCTTGTCAAACATTTTAGATCAAAGACAGGGTAATGGGTATTAAGGAGGGCATGTGTTGTGATGTGCACTGGGTGTTATATGTAACTAATGAATCACTGAACACTACATCAAAAACTAATGATGTACTATACAGTGGCTAACTGAACATAATAAAAAATTAAAAAAAGAAAAAGAAGATATGGGCTTGAAGTTGAAATTAATTTTACTTTGTAATACCACTAAAATGAACATCATAAACAAAAGTTTTAAAAGCAAGGGATTGATTCCTTGAATTCAAACATGACTTTTATAGGTAAGTATTTTGCAAAGTCACATTTACCAAAAATATATATATATTCTTGGTTGAATTGAGGATCCAGGGAATCAGACATCCAAATTTACTGAGGTTTTTTCAGTTAGTTTGTCCCTCTGTTAATTCAATTTTGTTTCATATTTGATGGATCAGGCCGTAGACTAAAATGACCAAATTATCTGGTTAAACCTTCTGGGAGGAAGAATAATACTGCAGAAAAATATTCACAATAAAATTTTAAATGATGAACAATGCATGTGTATGGAATAGGATACAGTTTGGTTGAAATATATATACTTTTTTCAAAAGAGACTGTGTGCATAAGCATAGAACATTATCTGGAGACATTTATACTAAGATAGTAACAGTGATTTTCTCTGGTAGTAGCATTAGGGATAATTTCATTTTTTTATGTATTTCCTCTCTCTCTTTCCCTCTCTCCCACCCCACTCCTTCTTGCCCTCCCTTGCCATAAAAACAGCTATTAATTACTAAAAAATACTAAATTACTAAAATTACTAAATTACTAAAAAGTTTTTTCAGTTGTGTATATAAGCCAAAACATCAAAAACTTCTGCTTGGAGTATAAATCAGTATAACATATAAAAGCACTTAGTAACAGAGTAATGATTATCATTCTCAGTTTTTGGCTTACCATGTTCTATACAGTATACTCTTTCCCACGGTTTAAATTTAACTCTGGGAGATGGTTGTCTTTAAGAGAAACTGAGGCATAAGGATATTAAATAACTTGCCCAAATTCACACCACTAGTAAATTATGAACAAAAAGTCACAGACATCTGCAAAGTCAACTCTAGTAATGTTAAGCTAGTGAATTATTATTACCTCTGCTTTGTTCCACTTGGACTAGTACAAATACAGTAGCTACATCTACCAACTTTGCCCAGTCCACTCCATTTTGAAGTATTTTTTTTTAATCTTTCCCCTCTCACATCTTGTTGTTAATATTAAACTTCCTTAGCCTGTTAACTGGCATGCCTTCCTCCTACAGAAAGTAGAGCAGGAAGAGGATATTGTCATATAGCTATACAATAGACTACAAAACAGCTGTTAAAAATATTAAGGAAGATCTCTATGAGTTGATATGGAACGATTTCTAGGATACACTCCTTTTTTTTTTAAGATTTTATTTATTTATTTGACAGAGAGATCACAAGTAGGCAGAGAGGCAGGCAGAGAGAGGAGGAAGCAGGCTCCCTGCTGAGCAGAAAGCCCGATGCAGGACTCGATCCCTGGACCCTGAGATCATGACCTGAGCTGAAGGCAGAGGCCCAACCCACTGAGCCACCCAGGTGCCCCTCTAGGATACACTCTTAAGTGAAAAAAATCAAAGTGTAGAAGAGTATCTCTAGTACGGTACCTTTTATAAAAGAAAGAAGTGATTATAGGAAAATATATGTGTAACTGCCCATTTGTACAAAGGAAATATGAAGAGGATTAACCTGAAAGTACAGAGATTGGTTATACATAGAGGGTACGAAAGGGCAGGAAAGAGGGGAGAATGGTTGTGGGGTGGCAGGGACAAGGATACATCACTTTGTAAAACTCTGGCTCTTAGAATCACAGTTATGGTTCATACTTTCCCCATCTCCCCAAGCAATAAACAATTAAAGCTTGGACAAGGAACAAAATGCAATGCAAAAATGCAATACAAAAATTAAAAATGAACCTAACTCCATTACAAATGAATCACAAAACCACAGTAAAGGGATGGGGACTAATAAAACTACCCTAAATAACTGGAAAATAGTATCCTGACTGAATGCTGTAAGGCTGAAGACAAAAATAACTACATAAATTATATAATTTTGTCATTAAGTGTGTTTCTTACATGGGTAGAGTTTAATAATTTTGAAACAAACTTTATATATGTACTAGAATTAAGTAAGTAATTGCATTGTAGAAAACAGGAACCAGATTTTTCACTATTGGAGAGAGAAGTTACAAATAAAGAGGGAAGACAAAAGTGAAGCCTGATGTAACAGTATAAATGCATGCTAATATTGAATTACGACCCATAGAATCAAATAAATATCCATGAGTCCATACTCATGGATATAAATAATCAATTATCTAGATAGATGGGAGAGAAAGATAGCTGACTTACTATAGAATTTCAATAAATAAATGTTGAAGGGAAGAGAGGAACGAAAATCACCATGAAGCAAATAGCATAGTAACTATTGCTACAGAACTGAGATCCACCAATGCATGCTAAAATCATGGGTGAAAATTTGAAGAGAAACAGGATTTCCCTCGTCTCAAAGCAAGGGCCCCAAGGTATTTGTTAACAACAAGGGAAAAGGTCGTAACTGTCAAGGGAAGAAACCCAGCAGAAATAATTTTAACCAAGGAATCAGCATCAAGACTACCAGTAATAAGACATATGGCCATCACAAACCCCATGATATAATGCACAGGACATCTTCTCTGGTGTTCTTGCCAAAAATACATACCCTCAATCCAATCTTGGGAAAACAGCAGACAAACCCAAATCAAGAAACCTTTGGCAAAATAACTGATCTGTACTCATCATAAAGATTAAGGAAGGGTGAAGTACTATTTAGCTACAGGAGACCATGGAGAAAGAAAGCAACAAAATGCAATGTGGGATACTGAATGGAATCCCAGAAAAATAACCACAACAAGACATTAGTGAAAAGACTGGTATAATTTGAAAAAGGTCTTTATTTTAGTTATTGGTGTTATGCCAGTCTTAATTTCTTGATTCTGACAACTGCACTATGGTTAAGTAAGATTTCAACCTTGCGGCTTTCACTTATCCCAACCTAGGGCAGGTATATACAGAAACTCTGCACTAGTTTTGCAGCTTTTCTGTAAGTTTAAAGACAGTTCAATATCAAAAGGTAAAAGAAAAGATACTGTCTTTACTATGACAGAATTGAAAATACTTTTGAAGAAGTAAATCTGTTTTTGAGGAGAAAGACCAAATTTGGGAGGAAAATACTCTAATGTGAAAAGGATAGCAAGAAAACTACGTTTGGTCCAAAATTCCTATTATTTGGCCATGATAACTTAAGAATCTGCATCAACAATTCTGCCCCTTGTATTCAACACCCTTAAGAGCTTTTATTCCTCAACTATAATCAATCTTAATATTCCAGTTTCAGCAGAGGCATCTTTCCCCTCCCCGAAGATGGGGCCTTAAGAAGCTCTTTGTCATCTCTTAGCTGTTTATAATTTCAGCTGTGAAAAACCTCCAAGACATTTGATTTGGGGCCCAAAGGAACCCTATGGCTGATATGGACAACTCAGGCAGTTTGTTTCACTTTCATCTGCTGAAATGTTGCATTTATTTGATGGCTAACATTATTAAAAAGCCAGGTTGGGTTTTTTGGTTGTTGTTTTTTTTTTTTTTTTTCCTTTTTCCCTACTCCTCTATTCCATTCTCTCCCCTATTTAACAGTGTCTGTCAGAAGAAGAGCTATCAAGAGGCGGCTATGCAAGTTAATCAGTCAGGGCCTGAGCGCCCAGGAACTGTTTGTTACAACAGCAAAGGGAATGAAGCATATATAATGAAGCCTCCAAGCAACAGACTAATTAATACCTCTCTCTTCTTTGAAGAAAATGACCCAGTATTGAACTCCAGTGGATTATACAACATTTTAATTTACTATCTGCTAAAAGGAAGACCACTTTATAAAATGCATTCCTATTTATTCATTCTTTTATAACACTAGTAGTCATTCAAATTGGACCCCCCGGCCAAGGTCTTAAAAGAAACTTGACTAGGACAAGCAGATATTTAATATATGCCAGTATACTCATGCCTCTTGTTTCTACCAAAGCAGATGACATATGGAAAGAATCTTGTGTGTTGCTGGCACACAGGGGCACCAGTAACTCTTACTTATTCCTTCCACCTTCCCTCCCTCACTTTTGCTGTTATTATTGGTAAAGTGCTTACAGAGATTTGCCTTCCAGAAAACAATTCAGAATAAAAGGCAGGAGATAAACACTCTTAGAAAGAACAAAGGAAATCTCCTAGTCAAAAGAAAAACTGCTTTATGAGGAATGAAGAGAGGCAGCATGGCAAAGTCCTAAACCTCTCTTTGTTGCTGGGCACGGGAACATGAACATCTTACTACTCCTGGAGCCTTTCCTCACCTGTGACTAAGACACTGGAGCTAGATGGCCTTGAATGAACTTCCCAGGTCAAAAATGATCCTGCAGTCAAATGTTCCTCGTGTTGCCAGATCTAGCAGATGAAAATACAAATGTCCATGTTCCGTGCAATATTTGGGATATAACTTAACCCCAAAAATTACTCATTGCTTATCCGGAATTCAAATTTAACTGAGTGTCCTATATTTTAATCTGCCAACTCCCCTTCCCCTTTCTGAGAAATGATTAAGTAATGCTATGACTTAACTTCCAGGCCTGGATTCTTCTATAAATCCACCACTTCTTCACTGAGGTACTCAAGCCATTTATTTAATTATTCTAATTCTGTTTCCTCATCTATAAAATGGGATAATAATTATTGTAACTTGCTCATAGGATTGTTGTGGGAAGAAATCATTCTATATGGTGCTGAGCAGAATATCATGCATCCAGTAAATGCTTGCTCTTATTATTGGAATTACTTTATTATTATGTTTGCTCTGAATAAAGCATTTGTTAAAAGAGCAAACAAGTCAATAAGCAAGGTTTGGTTTTATCAGAAAGACAGAAAATGTCTTTGCTGAACAAGGTAGAGGGAGAAGAAGAGTCTGAATAAATTGAGACTCCCTAAATTGCACTGTAAGATTTTCCTGTAATCCCTTTATAATAATTACTGTCAGGCTTCAGAATGAGGAATGCTTACAGAATTTTATTCCAATGTTTTATACATTTCATTTTTCATTTCGATTCAGAATAAAAGGCAAAAGAATTGGAGTGAAACAAGTGAGATAAGCCTACACAAAAATGAGGAAAAGGAATATATGTAAATTAAGAACACATTTATCACTGGCCCTTTTAAAAAAAAGAAATCGACAGGGACCTCTAGTGAAATATTTCTGTCTAGAGGCTAGTTTACAATCCCTTCCAGGATTACCTATGCCTGGATAGCAGCCAATATTTGAGCTCTTCTCTTCGAAATGTCCTATCTGCCCCTTCCACCTTCATGTTCTCAAGAAGTCTCCTAAGAACCCATCAACACCAATACAAAGGCTGTAAAATAACATTTTCCTCTTGGCTGGATGCAAAAACCAGAGTAGCAGAAAGCTTCTCAATGAAAATAGTTTGAATCGCTATCAACTCATTCTTTCTGCTGACTAGATGGGTAAAATATTGATAAATAAAGGGGTTTTAAGTCTCCAGTTGCACTAGCAGTTTCCAAAGATCATTCCTTTTTTCCCTGGAGCCAGGATCAAAATAAATGATTCACTGTCTTTATAGCTAGTATTCATAGGTATTTGAGGGTACCCCATGGACTCAAATGAGTTATTTTTGTTTATCTGGTCTCAAGAGATTAATTACTTCTGTCAATGCAAGTCTTCTTGTTAACGAACCCCAGTGGGTCCTTTTCCCTAGTCTATCAGGTAAATTCCAGATTCCAACATTTTAAGGTAATTTTTTTCCTACATTACATTGTTGCTCAATTGTGCTGTCTCTAAAGAATATGTGACTTTCTATGAGGTCTTCAACCCCCCCACTTCCTTAATAAGAGATCAGTCTGACTACTTCATCAATTTCACAAGTATACATTGATGTTTGCAGTGATTATAGGAACTCTGTTCTTATAAATCACATTCCCATTTTAATAGTAATCTTTAAAAGGAACCTCGGGCAGTCAAGTTCAGAATGGAGTAGATTAAATGGCAGCCTTTGCACATGTATGTGTGACCTGCTCAGCAGAGAGAAGCAAATTCAGAAAATTTTATTATGTTACCAACTATCTCAGAATAAAAGCCACTTTAAAGCTATAGGAACGAAAACGTGCATGTGAACATACTTTATAGAATTTAAGCTTATCACTATAAAATCAGGGTATTATTGTTTTATTTAGAGAAGGAAGGGGAGATAGATGCATAGAGAGCCACCTTTGAAAGTCTCCAATGAAGAAATATGATGAGAGAAAAGACAATGTATTGTGGACTCCACTCTGTTTCTATTATTTTCTCTCTCTGAGCCTCAGTTTCATTTATAAAAGGCAAATGACAATGCCTCCCTCAGAGTTTCTTATTTGATTAAACATAATAGTATACATAACATCACCAAAAATAGGGTCTGACGGTTAGTAGAAGTTCAATGAAGGCTAATTTCCATTGTGACCCTCTTCTTCAGCATTCCTTTTTCAAATGCAAATATAACTGAAGAGGCCACAACTTGATTCCTTTATTACTTCTGAACATTTTCTTTATTAACCCTGCAGGAACAGGAACAGGGAAAACAACAAGCATGTGGTAGGAAGGGATCAATACTGTTGAGGAGAGATGAATCATGTCAGAATTCTCCATAGAATACAGTAGGACCAAAGGTTATTCTTAGGCTTAATTAAACTTGCAAAGTTTATCTTTCCCTCTCTCATTGCAGAATTCTTCACCCAAGGTAGAGCTTACTATTAGTGTGAAAATGAATCATGAAGATAAATCTGGAGAAAGAAAAATAATCTGTGCAATGGAAGACCTTCCAATGAAGACATGCATCTTTCTCAACCTGAGTAACCAATCACAGAGGCAGAGGCACGGGGGAGGGAATATTGTGTTGTAACTTTTTAAAGGTTCCACAGATGATGCTGGTGCCTGGCAAAGATGAAGCCACTGCACTGATGTAGAACAGAACTTGTGCCTAGAAGGTAACAAAGCTCAAAATCAGGGAGCTGAACAAAATTAGTAAGCACTGAAACATATTAGCTAGGGAAAAAAAAAGGCAGAAAACCTGTAATATAAGAGTTCCCTCTACATCCCTCATGGTAAGTGGGCTCTCTTCCCTTAAACAAGAATCTATATGAGAAAGAGCCATTGTCTACTGTATTAAAGGGTTTCTCTACCAGCCCCCAATCTTAACCTTATGAGCTGAAATACCAAATAGTCAGCTCATGACCCAAAGTATTTCACAAAGTGCATTCAGTAAAGTTGTCCAATGTCATCAAAACTGTTAAGGAGTGACCTGCATGGAGAATACACTTAGACTCAAAATTTCTTTTACTGATTTCTCAACAAGCATCCAAAGCACAGTGAAATCTGGGCAGATGGAAGGAGAAAACTGGAAGACAAAAGAGACGGGAGGATAGTATCTTATAGGAGTAATCCTAGGAAAGAGAAGAAGAGTGGAGGCTGTGAATCCATTGAGCTGTAAAGACTGGCTTGGTGGGATATTTAGTTGAGAGCAAAATGCCACAATGATAAGAAGTAGTAAGGACAGACTACAGAGAGTGGTGCCAGCTGCTGGAAGGAAAACTACAATTGATCAGACCGAAGATGGAAAGTCCCCAAGCTAAAGCTATGTCAGAGGCCTGGAAGAGAAGGAAAGATGGAGTGTTTACAGGCAAAATTTAACAAAAGTGAAGTTGGGGAATAAAGTCATTTAAAGACTGTTTTTGATTCTTTATTTGAAAGATGACAACGTTATCCTGAACTTGGGAGAAACTCATAGAAATTTTACTTTCATTATACTCCATTTGAACTAAAGGGCATGGAACCCAAATTTTGGAGAGAAAAGACTGAAGGATCCAGAGATTTCTGGCAAAAGGAAAAACCCTAAAGTTTGCCTATAAAACCTGCTTACAATTATTATTTGTGTATATGTCTTTTTATTCTAAGGCTCTCTAAATCTATGATCTTTGCATTCTTTATGGTGCCTAGGAAAATACCTGACTCAAATACCTTGAGCTTAATTTGATCATAAATCATAATTTGATCAGAAGCCATCTGGTCTGAGTTCTAAAGGCAGATAAACCTAGGCTGAAATCAGCTCCATCACGCATTAGCTGTGAGACTTTGAATAAATTAATTATTCTTTCTAAACTCAGCTTCCTCATCTATAAGATGGAATTTTTGAGAAGACTAGAAGAGAGAATGTATGTAAAGTATTTGCCATAGTGCCTAGAAAATTGCCAGCATTTAATAAAGGGTACTTCTTATTATTTTTATTATTGAGCTCTTTATTTTTTCTTCTCACACACTTAATCCATGGTATCTGATGCTACACATACAACAGTCAGCCAGAAACCCAAGTAAATCAATGAATAAGAAAAGGACACCAATCAATCTTCCAATTTTTCTACCCTGACAAGATCCTGGCAACTGGTAGTAAGTAAAAACAAAAATGTGCTGCAGAAATGCATCATCTTTGTTATCAGAACAGAGTGAGATGATGTCACAGTTAGCAGGGGTCTTTACAAATGAAGACAATTCTACTAATACAGTGCTATTTCATCCAGCCTTCTTCAAAGACTTAAGCAAAAAATAAATAAATGAAATACCCTTCCTAAAAAAAAAATTGAGATGCCTTAGCTTTTGAAGAAATGCATAAACTGAACACATAGCTTTAGTTTTCAAAAAAGTAGACAATATTTTATAAAAACAGGAATGAAAAAATTAATAAACTAACAAAAATATTCCCATCCAAAGACAACACTGTTCTTAGAATACTGGTTCAGAATTTAAAAATGAAATTATTTTATAGTGTATAAAGTTACATTTTCTGAGAAGATATCTGTCAGGACAGAACTAAAGGCAATCATCTTAATATATTCTGGACAGACCCGAGGAAATATTAATGCTTTAAACTGGGACTTCGGAGCACTTGGGTGGCTCAGTCACTTAAGCATCCTAATCTTGATTTCAGCTCAGGTCATGATCTCAGGGTCATGGGATTGAGTCCCACATTAGGCTCCCCACAGAGTGGGAAGTCTGCTTGAGATTTTTTCCCTCTCCCTCTGCCCTTTCCCCCTTCTAAAATGAATAAATAAATCTTGGGAAAAAAAATAAAAATAAACTGGGATCTAAATTTGGCTTTGTTCTAGATCCAGAAAAATTATTTTGGTATGCTATTTCCCAGATACATATTTTTTAAAAAAACTGAATTGAAATATATTAATGGAATTGGACGATGTCACTTCTAAGCAGATAAATTTTAAAATCCAAACTATTTATTTTGAAAACAGTGCATTTAACTTTGTTCTTTTCTTGCTACTACTCCCACTTCTTCTATGAATTGAGTGCTACTGTAAATCCCCCTCCTAAATGGTTTAGCAATACTTAAAATTCAGCAAAGAACATTCCCACCTCCGGGAGACACCCCTCCTTCGTTATTATGGATGACTGACACATAAACAGATGTGATGCCTAGAACTGGAGCCAGTTCTTCTCTTGCAAATATTCACACATCAAACAATTCTATCCTCATTTTCATAAAGACAGTTCTGACCATATTATCATAGCTAAAGGACAAAGCATATAGCTCTCAAAACTCAATTGATCTTAGTTATCTAAGTCTTACTTTAAATGAAGATAACAGAAATCCTTTCTCTATGCAGAAAGGTTAAGCTCGGGGGAAAAAAATAAAAAGGGAAAGATTTTCTGGTTCATCCTAAATAGGCTTTGGAGAAAGAATTGCTAAGTGTGAAACTCCTCACCTACTGAATTTCATTGATCAAAGCATTTTGTAAAACAAGCAAATGCAGAATTTTGAGAGGCATTTAAGGGCTTGTCTTTTGGAAGTTAATACCCTCTGCTTAATTTATCATTGATTTCCATTCTCCTTTCCTCTTATACTATCACCATATGTAAGGGAATATAACAAGATTCTCATTTGTCTAGAATTTAGCTTGAATTTTTCAAGTTCCCAATACTCATGAGGGCTGTAAAGTATAGGATGTGTGTATTTCTTTTGGGTCCTAGCAACACTTATGGCATCCCTACTGTGTGCCCAGGCTCTGGGAAAGCAGGCTGGTGTTGGCTTTACCTCTGCCTCTGAACTCCACAAAGCAGGTCATTGCTCACAGGGAGCACATTAATAGAATCCCAGGAACCTGAAGAAAAGCACTTGTCCCAGGCTGGCAGGAGGAGAAGGAGAAGTGCTTCCCTCCACAAGCCTTTTTTGCTTGGACACCTGTTAGTCAAGCACCGCTGGGCTCTGCCACCCCATCAGAGGTGGATCACCCAACTCTGTTCTACCTCTTCACTCAACTGTTCTGGTCTTGAATATCCCTCTGTATCCACTGCAGAGGGGATTAAATTCAACTCCCAGCTCAAAGTATAAATAGGGAAGCTTTCTTCCTGATGCCAGGTGCCCCCTTTCTCCCTTCCCAACCCTTCTCTATATAGCCCCACCTCTCCTCCTTCCAAACTCGGGGGACTACAAGTACAAATAATGTTGTTCACATATAAAATACTAATTTTATTTTAAAAAACTAATTTTAATTATAACTTTTGATTACCCAAAAACTATCCTGCTCACAATGCTTTTCAACCTTGTAAAAATAACAACAACAGCAACAACAATGGTATTTATAAAGAGTTACCATGTGCTAGGCAATGCATTTTACATTTCCTCCCCTCAATGGCCTTGCAAAGTAGGTCTTAGGGCCAAGGAAATTAAGGGTGGGTAGGTCAATCCTTGACTTGACCAAGGTCAAACAGCGAGTGATAGAGACAAAATTCAAACCAGGTCCGTTCAGATGCCAAAGGCCAGTTTTTCAAAATGCCCCACTCTGCTTCATAAGGTCAGGATGTGAGAAGCAAAGCAAAAATAAGATTATAGCCCTAGGAATTTGCTGAATACGAATTTGTTACCCTTCAAAAGCTCCTCAAAAACCAAGCCCAAAGAAGTATTTAATTTCTTTCAACAGAAGACAAACACTGTAGAGTAAGTTCAAGTAACCTAAACTTTTGCTTTGTACTACTGTGAGTAGAACATACAGCAGTTTATGTTGAAATGAATGCTGGCCATGGAATAGAATATAATGCACCATAATTGATTTATGGATACTGTGTCTCTTAATAACTCACAGTTAGCATTTCCAATTTTAACCAATCCCCTTTGATAAGAACCCGCTCAAAACACTTAACATCGTTTACTTTGAATACCTGGGGCTACAGCAAATGTTGCCCACCATGATAACCCGATCAGCTAAGCCTGCTGTAAATGTATTACTCCTACCACCCACATGTTTGCTCTGTCCAGTGCTTTGCCCTATAGATCAAGTAATTTGTGTGTACTCTCCCCTAAAACTGAGTTTCAGTTTCCTGCTCAGTATTCAAGATGGTTATGTTGCCTAGGGTCTCAATTCTACAGCCATCTTTCTATAGCCATCTCTCCATTCGTGAAAACCCTGGACACCTTTGATCCTTACTTCTCTTTCTGTATCACTTTCCCACCTTTGTAAACATATGTAAATGTTTACATATGTTTAGGTAAACAATTTATTCATCTCTTTTGTACGTAAACCAAATAACTCACTCAGGGTTTTGGTGATGGTGGTGTTTTAAATACCAGATAAGACTCTAGTTTAGGAAAAATGGTTTTACTTTCCCTATAACACAGGTGTAATAACAAAATAGCACTCTATATTCTCAATTTCCCTTATTTTGGTCAGTTTCAAATGACTCTTTCATTTTCACACAGTGATACCATAGAGTCCCTGTTTTATTTCTATTTCAATCACAAGCATTCTTCTTCTTCTCAGCACAATAATTTCTACAACTCATGTAATCAATAGTATTAATTGACTGAATTATTTTAAATATATATAGCTAGACAGTGGATGTTTTTGGACCAAATACTATACACACCATAAACAATATCAATTAACTTTCTAGAAAGCAGTTATTAAGCATGTATTTCATTCAACAACTCTGTTCCTTCCACTTAGAAACTTATCACCCAGTTCAGTGCTGTTCAATAGAAATATGATACAAGTCACAAGCAAAGAGAAACAGGTAAGATTAAATTAGTGTTGTCATTATTATTAATTAAAGTGTTAATATAAATTAAATTTTATTTAATACAACATATCTGAAATATTATCAATTATCAATTCCAATATGTCATCATATAAAAATTACTGAGATGCTATATACTTTTTTGTATTAAATCTTCAAAATTTCATATATGTATTTAAACTCAATTCAGATGAGCCACATTTGTTTCAATGTCACCTGTGGCTGGCTGCTACCATATTGGGAAGCATAGGTCTAGATCCATGGTTCTCAACCTCACTGCACACTGGAGTCACCTGGTAGCTTTTAAAAGTCTGGGTGCTCAGGCCACCCTCAGACCCATGACTAAGAATCTCGGGGAATAAGACCCAAACATCAGCATTTTTTAAAGCTCCCAGGTGATCTCAATGCCCAGCCAAAGTTGACAACCACTTATCAAAAACAGAATGGAGAATGTTAACAAGCACAGGAATGTCACCGTTTGTTTATTTAAATGCCAGGGGAGGCAACAATGGATAACATCACAGAGTTCATAACTTGTATGAGAGAAAGAGAGACATTACAACAAGCATTCAGAATGCTGTGATAACTGCTGAAATAAAAATACTCAAACAGGGCACCTGGGTGGCTCAGTGGGTTAAGCCTCTGCTTTCAGCTCAGGTCATGATCTGAGGGTACTGGGATCAAGTCCCACATCGGGCTCTCTGCTCAGCAGGGAGCCTGCTTCTCCCTCATATCTCTGCCTGCCTCTCTGCCTACTTGTGATCTCTCTCTGTCAAATAAATAAATAAAATCTTAAATAATAAAAAAAAAATACTCAAACAAAATACAACACATAACAGAGAGGGAAAGAACACCAATCAGTAGCCCAATAAAGGGCTAGTGGTCATGTGCCGGCTGGTAGAGATTGTTAAATGTCGTCAGACCAGGACTGGAGAGTATTTTTTGAATGGGGGCAATTAAATGTCTTTCAGTGACCTGAGCAAAATGCATTTTAGTCACTACCATAAAACCTCACTAATCAGAACCAAATTCAGACTTTATAATTTCTGATCGATGTTGAGCCACAATTTGCTTTTGCCCTACATATATATATATTGGGGGAGGCTCTACTAAAGCAAAGAAGATTGAACAAAAAATTTAAAATTCTTAATACATTATCTAAATAAACAAAATTAAGTGATGTATCCATAAGTGAGGCTCTTAATCTGTTAGCTTAATGCACTGTATATATTAAAATGCTATTGGAGTTATTCAATTATATTTGTAGAGAAAGCATAGTAATTCAGACTTTTAAAGTTTACGAGTCTTTTTGTGATACAAGCACAAATGCTCTTGAATCTGGTTTTCTCAATACCCTCAAAAATACCTCTCATACCCTCAAATATGCATTTTTAGTATGATAAGCTTTCGAGGAAGTTTTCTCCCATTTATCTACTATAGTTGTAAAATAAGAATGTGCCTCCTACACCCTCCCTACCTGAAGTTCTTTTTCTAACTAAAACTATTGTTCCGTTATTTACTCAAAATGAGCTCAGAATGTTCCTCCTTCATGAAGTCCTCCCTGACTATCCCCCATAGCCCCTGTCTGCGTCACCTAGTACCTGGTGGACAAGATTCTCGTTACACTTACTCTTATAGACAATTAACCACAAAACTGTTATCTTTTTCTTGCAATACTATGAGCTACTGATAGGCTGCTTAATGTCTTTTTTGGTTTCCTATCTCCAGCCCCAGCACAATGAGTGGCACACAGTAAGTACTTCAAAATATTCTTCACGTTAAATTGAAACAGGAAATGGCACTTCATAGAAACAAACTAAGAGCCAAAATATATTTTCACAAGAATAAAAGAAAAGATTTACACACTAGAAAAAAAGAAAGAAAAAAGAAAAGATTTATGCATTAAGCAAGGGTGCACAGAGATTTCTTAAAACTGAGTATTTCACCTTAAAAGGAAAGGGAGACAGCAAATATCTGCTTATATACTGGAAAATTTCCTACAAAGTAATATTATGATTTCTTCCCCTTGAAAGAGAGAAACATGTATATTATGATTTCTACACTGAGTATTTAGGGAGTGAGTGTGGTTTGTTCAAATAGCAAAATAATTGCAGGTACTAATATACTGGTCAGCATGACCAGGCCAGGAAACCTGATTTGCTAAACTTATCTTCCTAAGGAAAACAAAACCAACTGCACCAATAGAAATGATAATGTGCTGCCCAAGGCTCTCCTTAGATCTTCCAAAAAAATAAGTTGATAGAAATAGAATCACCTTTGAAAAAAAGTACCAGTCTGGCTCTGGCCTGCTCTGAGGGACAAGAGGGATGGGGCAGGGGCAAGGGTTGGGAGAAGGGGTGATGGACTCAGTTCTCAGACTGGGGCTATTAGGTGTCTGTTGTAGGGTTTCAATGTCACTCATAGGGCCATCCCAATCTCCCCCAGGACATAAAAAAATAGAGACTTACAGAGTGGAGCCATGTTCCATGAGACTCCTTCATATTACATCTGCTGTGGGACTCATTCATCCTGAAACAGAATTCTTGGACCATAAGCATACCCTACATGAGGTCCATAGGTGAGGTGAATATTTGGTAGTTCTTGGCATTGCGTCATGTATTTTCACAATGTTCAGGATATGTGAGACTTTACACACACACACACACACACACACACACACAGCATACATATATATAACCCAGATAATTCTACAATTTCAACAAATAACAGTAATGTATGCCATATTAAGAACTCTACAAGCTAAGGTTATCTGCAAACCTCTTAAATCTATCCTCCTTGGGAAAAAATAATAATACAACAATCTCAGATACATTACATGGGCCTTGCTTCTTCATTTTCTCTTTACTTAGAAACTCGTCTCTTCCTGTTGCTTCCAAATACAATTCAACACTAAAAATGCCTGAAAGCATCTTAACATGTTTAATCACAAAGCAGAAAGCAGCCTTTATGTTCAGAAACTTAGAGTACTTCACATACTATTTCTTTAATCCAATTCAGAGTCTTAAATAGGTCCAAATTCATATATAGTCCTAATAAGCATTGATATAATAGTCCTCTCTTCAAAGAGAACAGTACTGTTAATATATAACTGGTTAAGGTTAAACTAATAAATCATAATGAAGCAAAAGTAGGTCTTGAGGAAACTGCCTTAAGCCTCCATGCCTTTACAATTCCATCTTCAGCACTCTTAATAAATCCCAATTCATGTGTGTGAATATATAAATATTCATGCATTGTTAAATATGCACCTATAAATGCACAGGATACATATGCAGCTGTAAATGTGTTTTATGACTTCATCTTATGAAAATGTCTCATAGACATATATTGGTCTTGGAGAAACTACCACTTTGATATCCATTAAATGTAATATATGAGTTTACCATTGTGTCATCATCATGGTATAATGCCATTGTCTAAGATTTATCTATTAGATAACTCAGAGGTATGTAAATGCTCTAGAAATAAAAAGAAAATTGAGAAGCCATTAAATCATGGTCAATAAAACATTTCTGTATCCATCATAATCTAACCCTCCAACTCCATCAAGCTTTAGCTGCAATGACTTCCAAACCCATTTACCACTTTTGGGTCTTCCTCTGCATCCTTGTTATAAGGATGACAAATTGTATAGATTGGCTGACGACTATTGCAAGATGAAGCCAAAGCTGGGCTTTGAAAACCCAAACCAATGATGAAATCGATACAGTTGCCCAAATTAAGAAACAGGCAAGGCTCCACTTTAAATGGTTAATCTTTAGTACTCCCTGAGTTCTACTATTTACTCAACCCAGGAAGCCGGAACAATGAAATTAAACATTTGGACTGTGTTGTAGTTCCTCTCACATTATTTCTCAAAGAATTTTAGGAGAAAAAAAAATCCTATAATCATTTTCATCTTGCACAGATTGAGGAAATCATTTGATTCAATGGCTCAATGCTGATAAGCCTTAGTTGACAACATAAACTTTTCTAAATAAATAATTTGATCCATGCTAAATTTGTGTTGACCTATCAATGGCAGGTTGTGGACGGTTGTGGGATGTGATCAACAGGATAGAGATCATGGCCAGCGACCAGTTTATACGGACAGAGACTGGGTGGTAAACAATGCTAAAAACAACAAAGGAGGGACGCCTGGGTGGCTCAGTTGGTTAAGCAGCTGCCTTCGGCTCAGGTCATGATCCCAGCGTCCTGGGATCGAGTCCCACATCGGGCTCCTTGCTCATCAGGGAGCCTGCTTCTCCCTCTGCCTCTGCCTGCCATTCTGTCTGCCTGTGCTTGCTCTCTCTCCCTCTCTCTCTCTGACAAATAAATAAATAAAATCTTTAATCTTTAAAAAAAAAAAAACAACAACGAAGGAATAGGGAAAAAAGCCATAATAAAAGTGAGAAATATATGTTGGACACTTAATCTATGTGTTAAACTTTGCTAAGTATATTAAACATATTATTCTATTTTATTTTCATCTACATTTCATTCATTCACTCAAGTGCATTCATAGGTATACATATATATGAATATATACCTACACATACATACACATACCATTGGATATGAAGTAGATGAGGAAACTGAGGTCCAGAGTGGAGTTAGTTACTCCAGATCTCACAATTAGTGAATTGCCAATAGGGGCCTCAATTACAGACCAGCCTTAGAAGATGCACTTAACCATTGCACTACACTGCTCCCTCTCTCCCCTAAGTCTATGAAGAGGGCTAATTCTCAAGAGACTGGTCAAAGTGGAGCTTGTAGGCAAAGTCCAATGCTGGACAGGGGATCTGGGCTTCCAGTGCTGAGATCCAAGCCAGGCAGGGACCCAGGCAGCCACAGAATCAGCATACGGGGCAGGAGTCTAGAGATTCGTTTAAGGCAGAAAGACATAGGAGGAAACAGTTCTTAGGTATACATCAGGGCCCATGTTAAGATTCAAGTTGCACACCAGAGCAAAGTTAGAAACATACCAAAAAGAGAGCATTTCAGAATTTGGTAAAAAGTCCCTGGACCCTTTGGCTTGATTTATAAGGTACCAATCTATGCTAATTATGTGTGTATAAGTCCACGGAGGCAGGGGTGCAGTCTGCAGGTCACTGCAGCCCGACACCAGGTCTTCTAGGCTGAGGACCACTCATGCTTCTATAAAATCTCCACTGAGTTCCAAATGTGGTGCTTTCCTTTTTTCCAGTTATCACTGTCCTCATCCTCATATTAGACACAGTAACAATAAGACATCTTCTTAGTTTAATCATCTAGGAGATGCCATGGAAAATACAGTACTATGGGTCAAATAATGCATTCAAGAACCAGTCAATTCAGTGGAAAAAGGGAAATCAAATTGCTTATTTTGCATCATGCAGATCAGAAAAAAAAATACTATTTGAACGTGGTGCTTTTCAATGTTGTACTGATGTTGGGTAGAAATATTCACTATGCATCTCCACACTTTGTCACTTCAGTATATTATTTTTTGAAACTGCCTTTTCTTCTTGAATCAAAAGTAACCTTCTGGGATGTTTAATTCCTTAATGTCTATCTTTTTTTTTTTCCCACTAAGCAAGCAAGTTCTTTGTTTTTTTCAACTAAATTCTTTAATCAGCTTTTGTTCAGAAATTATTTATTTCTAGCTGCATTACAAATGCTAGATTTAACCAATCTATCAACCCAAGATAATACAAGAAGGAATCCTGTCAGCTCGCCCTTTCCTCTCAGGAACAAGATCCTATATTCTGTACTTTTGAAGAAAAGAAATAATAGAATTAGACTAAGACTGAGGCAAGAAGATGTCAGGCCAAAGAAAGGCATGTGGTCCTTCTAGAGTCTTCCTATCTTATATGGGGAATTGTAATCCATTTGTGCTAAATGCTTTGAATATTCTCATTATGCAAAAAAAAACAGTAGAACCTAGTATATTTTGTTACCATAGTTCTGCCTACTGGGAACTATAATTAAAGCACATTTGAGCAAATGCAATTTTATTTGTTTTTAAGCACTAAAAGCTTAGTCAACCTTGCAAATATGGCATTATCTTGGGATTAAAATATGAGCCAGCCAGCTATCCAGTAAACTTTATTAGGTCCTATCTTTATTAGCAATGCCTCCTATTCCTTTTGTAGGAGACTTCTATACTATATTAGAGTAGTTCTCAGACATTAGGATACATCAGAAGGCTTGTTAAAACAGTACTGAGCCAGGCTCCCAGAGTTTTTCATTCCTTAAATTTGGGATAGGGCTCTAAAATCTGCATTTCTAATTATGTCCCTAGGGCATGCTGATGATGCGGGTCTGCAGACCACACTTTAAGAACCACCGCTATACAACCCAGTGGTTAGAGCTTTGGAGTCAAACCAACCTGGGTTCATGTCCTAGCTCTTCTAACATTCATACGTCCTAGGGCAACCTACTTCATCTCTCTAAACCTCAGTTTCTTAATCCACTTAGTGGACATAATAATACCTATCCAATAGGCTTACTATGAGAATTAAATGAGATAAAGATACAGAAAGTGCTTAGCCCAGTGCCTGGGAGGGAGAAAAAGCAATGCAAGGAAGTGATCAGTTTATTATTGTTGTTCTTAATCAAATAAATATATCAATAGCTAGTTCAAAGTATTCATAGCCAGCAGAGTGTATCAGACTCACCTGATACACAGGTAAAATTTTTATAAAATTCATACAATGAGCTACCCTCCCCCTCAGAGATTCTGATTTGATGCCACTGATTATAAGATGGACCATTATTTTATGTATTGTTAAGAAAGAAATTTTGCAATTCTACCAGGAGTAAACTAATAGAAAGTACATCCATATTTCAGAAATGAGAAAATGTGAAAAAATGTACATCCTGGAATTAATAAAATACAGTAGGTATAGATGTAAATTTGGGCTTGCTTCCCAGACTACTATGATGTGCAATTCTGGTTTAAATCTAGTTAAAAAACACTGACCTAGTCAATTTGATAGCTGCAGAGGGAACTAAAAGTTCAGATGCCTCAAAGCTAAGAGAGCACATAGGTTGGAAGGCCTGAAACTATAACATAGGCCAATCTCGTGATCCATCATATAAATCCCATTGGCTATTAATGAAACAAAAATATTTCCACTTGGTTTGATAGCATCTTCACTACAAACTTGGAAGAGACCTTCTCCCACTGAATAACAGTTACTCACATGATGAGAACAAATCAATCCATTGGTAGGGCCAATCAGATCAGAGGTGAATGTAATACAGTCTGCAGGAAGGTGTCAGGCCAAGACAGACATTTGTTCATAAACATGAATTACAGTCCTGAGATTTGAGGAGTATTGGGGGGAGATTTTTAAGGAAGACAATACACGATTTCCATTCGGGAGAGAAGGGAACATGGTCAAGGTCCCACACGTTACTAAGACTTGGTGGAGTAAGTTTTTTATCTTCCATCTTGATTTTTAAATTTTACTTTGTGAAGTGTTGGGGAAAAGAAGCTGATTTTGTATACTCTGATTGTTTTATCAAATTTATGGTAGTTGTAATTTCCCTTCAATCTAAAAACATTGGATGAAGACATTAGTAGCATATGACCTCCTTCAACTTTATACTAATGCTTTCACCCATAGGAAATATATTCATTCTGCACATAACATAGAACTGGGCAATATCTTCTGACATTTTTTATTTAGAAGCTTACAATTTCTAATAAATTCAGTAAATGGTCTCTGGTAGTCTCCATGCACAAGTGAATTATAACAAGAGAATAAAACAATATTAATTTTAGCTCCTGAAAATTCTAGAATGTAAATCACTAATGAAATGTTGAAATAAAACCATAGCTGTATTTGTAGACTTCCAAATATGAAAATTTCATTTTAACCCTTGCTTATCTTGTGACTACCCATCCCCTCCTTAAATGAATGGGATCACTAATAACTATGAGTTTGCTAATGAGGACTCAATCTAGATAGACAAACAAACATAAGATGTGTAAGTCAGGGAGTACAAAGGACATTTGTTAAAGGTCTAAACAGTGACAAACTATAGCAGTCATAATTACAATCGAAAAATACATGAGTTTGGATGATTTTCCAGTTTTTTTTCACTATATTGGAACCACACACACACAATCAATGAAATCTATATTTCCAAAAATATTTTTCTGTACCTTGGAAACCTCTGTTGGTCCTGGCTCATATTAAATTTCTTTCTATAGTTATATATTAAAGATTTAGCACAAGAATGTTTTTAAAACTGTGCTGTTCTTAAAGTTTCATGTTTCTAGTTATAGAGTAGAAAATACAAGATATCATGAAACAACAAAAATGTCTACATAATATATATGATTGTACATGTAGGATATAATCTAATATGAAACTCAGTCACCTGAGTAATGACATACTAGACACAAGTCACACTGGTCATTGAGAATATCTGTCAACTTAAAAGAGGAGGAAGCAGCAATATCTTTATAGAAAATTAGTTTCTGTTTTAGTATAAATATAGAAGATGGTATTTTTTAACTGATCTCTTTTAAAGGTTTAGTTATGCAATAAATGCAACCCCTATTTTCCACATCAGGAAACAAAGACTGAGCTCATAATTCTTCAATTCCATCCACCAACTGTAATATCCAACTGACTCATGTGACCTTTCCACAAGGATTTATCATTATTGAGGGAATCTTTGTACACCTTATCTATTTTTCCCAAAACGTGAATAAACTTCCTGAAGTTCCATGTCATCCATCTATTTGGTGATTTTTAAGTATTTTCAGGTCCTTGGAAGATGTAAGAAAAACTTTAAAAATAAGCATTAGCAACGGCTTGGAGATTCTGATTTGTTTTAGCAAAAACAGCAATTATTTCAAATTCTCTGCTGATCAGAAAGTAGTGGATCTCACTTGATATGTCAAAGCATTTTGAAATTATGTTTTGTACTCCCAAAAAATGCCATTACCATCTCTAATAATTATCTGAATGATCAACTTTTCCCAATATCCTTTTCTTAGTCTTATATGTCTGTTAAGTTATTGCTTGCCTAAGAAAAATATGCTACAAAGAGGCCAACACAATATTTCAGGAGGAAAGAATAACAGCCAAATGTCCTTGAAACTTCTTTAGTATAATTTCTAGGATTCCAAAAAATGTAGACACTTAGCCCATATGACCTTCAGAGAGACTTTGGGAAGATCTTTCAACTTATCCTTGAGGACAGAATGGAGTAAGTAGATTGAGTGCATGAATAGTAAGTTTCAACTTACTATTCAGAATAGTCAGTTTCAACAGCTATACCCAGAGGGTGTTAATTAATAGAACATCATCAATCTGGTGCCAGGTTTGGAGCATCATGGGATTCTTTCCTTGGTTCCACATGTTTCAACATCTTACTCAATGTCCTGGGTAAGAATATAGAGGGGACACCATAAAATTGGTAAAAGGGAAAGTGATCATATTAGATGACTCAGTTAGGATTGAAAAAGAAGCTGACAGGTTAGACACAAGGGCTAAATATAATAAAATGGAAAGTAACTGAAATAAATTTTAAATGAGATGATCAAGTCCAAAAGGACAATTGTTTTGTATAGAATGAACAAGAGCAATGGTTTAGTAACAATCCATGTTTACAGATTTTAATCTACAGAAAGGTTAATATGAATTAACAGTAGACAGAATGTTTATTGAATGAATGAATAAAATAGGGTAGAATCAGTGGGGGCGGAGAAGAAAGTAGGGAAGGGCAAGGGAGGGAAAAAGAAAAGTAGGGAGAAGAGGGAGTGGAGAGGACAAAAGAGGGAGGAGTAGGGAAAGGGGAGAGAAGAATCTATATGAAAAGGAGCAAAATCTCCATTTGTTTCTGTGCAGCCCAGACCAGCCCTGAAGTCCTGCAGTATGAGAATGGACAAACCCACATTCAGGGGAAACCTGAGATGTACAGTCAAATCAACAAATCAACAACATCCAAGATGTCTTGAAGACATCAGGCACATTTAGCCTTGGAGATTTGAAAATCATGTTCAAATATCCTAAGAAGTTTAATGGGAAAACATTAGAAGGTAAATAGGCTGAGTGCATGAATAAGAAAGCCGATTAGTTATAGTTTCAACAGCTATACCCAGAGGGTACTAATCCATGGAACCATAGCAATCTGGTCCTAGGTGTTGAGCATCATAGAAGGATTCTGTCCTAGATTCCATTGGTTTTAACACTTCACTCAATGTCCTGGGTGAGAATATAGAGAGGTCATCATAAAATGTGTTACAGGTAGGACAAATGAATGGAAGGCTCAGAGCTGCAGAATTGGATTCTGTAAAAGTAATTCAGTGTCAAAGTTCTCCAAAGATGGAATGCTCAGTTCTCAAAAGGATGGAGCTACTAACCACTTTCTCCAGGAGATGTTAAAGCCCTGACCAGAAGATCCTTGGCACAGCTTTTGCTGCATTAATTCAAGCATAAGATAGGTGAGGACAAGATAATCTTTGAAAGTCCCTCCCAACCTCAAGATTCCAATATTCAAACATTTTTCTGTGATGCAAAGTAGGTTCTTGCAAAAGATTTTCTTATAAAAACAATGAAAACAAATGGTTAGCCTTGGGGAGGTGATCCAAGTTTTCAGGAAACCCTAAGAGAATCTTCTCTTTTGTTGTGTGTTTGCTCTTTAGAGAATTAATCTCCTTCTCCTGGAATGTATTAATATCTGTGTGTCCTCTGCCATACTGGCTGACTTTGGGAATTTGCACAGAGCACACTTTATCTTGCTAAATATAATAACCTGCCCAGCATTCTTCCTTTATGAGAAATCCCTATTCACTTTCATAAATTATGTGAATGGATCCGAAATGTACTTTCCTTTTTTCAAAAGAAACTATTCCCAAAAGTAGTCTGAAAACATGCCAAACATTTGTTCCTACACACAGTTCAATACATGATATTGATATGTATTATTATTGGGTGGGGTCTGAATACAAGGCAAATTTAACACACTCCTGAACAAATTCCTTCTCTTCCCACGGCCCAGTCACAGGAAGCTCAAGGAAATCAGTATAATTCTAATATTTGTTTATACAAGCTATACCTAACCAGGTAAGTCTGATAAAACAAAACCACAGTAATAAAACAAAAACCATAGTAGAACATTCCAAAACCTAATATAAATTACATAAATGTAATAAGTACGATAAATATTTCTCTAATTTAACGAATACTTTAAAATATATAAGTATTCTTTTTTTTTACAATCTGTTGTACTTTCATATTCAAAAATGTTGCTTTTCCACCCTGTAAGTTTTTGGGTGCCTGAGTGTTTGAGTCTATTATATACACCTACCCCATCTTCTAATAATCGAATGCAATCAATGTTTATCATGGCACAAAGAAATGTAACCTAAATCCCTAAATCTTAAGTTCTTTCTAGTCATCTACAGAGGCCTCTCCCATGCACAGTAAGTTCCCTAACAGATATGCTCATGAAGACTTTCAGAGTAAACAAAATCTTATTATTAACTAGGTAGGGCTTTGGCCTCAAATACCCTCTGGTCTCCTTCCCTGGTGAACTGGCCTGGATCTCATATGAGCTTGGCAGACTCCTCTTGTCCCTTGGGCTAAAGATTAATAAAAACAGCCCCAACAGCTAATCCTTGATCCCTTTCCCAAGTCTCAGTCTGATTCTAGCCCCTGCAAAGCCTCTGTTTTGACACAGATTACAGCTACCCAGAGGAGGCAGGTTTTCCTAACTGGTAAAGTCTTTCTATATACCTGTGCTGTCCAAAACAATAGCCACTGTTCACAACACATTAAATTAATTAAAATTAAATGAAGTTTAAAATTCAGTTCCTTAGTTGTACTAGTTAAGTTTCAAGTACTAAACAGCCACATGGGACCAGTGGCTAGTCTATGGAGCATTTTATCACACTCTATTGGACAGTGCTGCTCTAGGATCCCATTTTGTTCTTGGCTTGGGAAAACCATGGTTTGGTAGTTAGGCAGACCTTATCTTCCACTAAAGATTTGAGTGTGCAACTGTTTACTCATTTGTTCATTCAACAAATATTTATCAGTTCTTTTCCTAGTCGCTGGATATATAACCATGAAAAAACTGACATGGTATCTGCTTCCATGGAGGTTATGTTCTAGTGGAAGACTAACAATAAACAAGGGAACAGCTAATACAAAAGATTATTTATTATGAATTTCAATGCTAGTATAACTCCCTTTTAACCTCAAAGTAACAAGGTGTTTTTGTTTCATTCAAGTGAGCCCATCCCTACAGTGGTCAGCCTTTCTCTTGACTTTCTTCAGATGGCAAATACTGATGGCTTTAGGATTTACTTGAGTCTAGTGTGTTTTTCAGTCTTTCTTTTTCTTTGGAATTTCTGCCCACAGCTTAATTCTTGTCTGCGTTCTTGATTCCCTCACAAAGCGTTCTCCAGGCTTTATAGTTTTAATTATCACATTTTTAGGTGTGACTACTCTTAATTACTTACATTCCCAAATAGTACAACAAACTACTAGACATCCCCTGTTGGAAGGCGCCACCCCAGTCTCTTAAACCTTATCATAGATCTTCAGAATGCCTCTTGAACTCATACCTCTCTTCTATTCACAGTGGGCCATACAATCTAAACTGTCATTACTCAACACCTGAATTACTAAAATGCATGCCCACACTACATTTGTCTCCATCCCCTCCCTGGTTAGGATCACCTGCCAGCAGCTGTGAGACTACCCCTCTCAGCAGTGGTGCTGAGAAGACCAACACTGACAGATGAGTGCCTTGGTAGCCTGGCAGCCCAACCTCACTTATTGCCAGTAGCAGCTTCCAAAATGGCACCATTTCCTGGGAAACTGACCCAGCAGCCAGGTTCATTGGGGTTGGGGCTGTCATGGTCAGAGTGGCTGGCTCTGGGGTTGGGATTGGAACTAAGTTTGAGAACTTCATCATTGGTTACACCCAGAACCCTCCTCTGAAGCAACAGTTTATCTCCTATGACATTTTGGAGGCCATGGGAGTCTTTTGTCTGATGGCAGTCTTTCTCATGCTCTTTGCCATGTGAAAGAGCCATCTCCACCTCCCATATTTCTTTCTTCCACATCTCTCATGCCATGTACATTCCTTTTGCTATACCTCCCCAGGAAGCCTGGGAAAAGTGGTTGGTTCAGGATTCAATAGAAGAAAAAAGGTAAATAAATACTGTATGAATAACAAAACAAATGACCTATTATTACCCTAGCCAAAAATCTACCCTGGCTCCCTATTAACTATAGAATCGAGTTTCTTTGTAATGAACTTACTGCATTGAAAAGATAAGGCTAAAACTGAACAATTCTGTTATTAAAATGAACATTTTATTTAGGAGTAGGAATTATAACCTGTTTAATCTCTAGAAATAATTTTAGATTTTTCAAGCTGGTATACCACTCAGCTCCCATGACATATTATGTCCCTGCCTATGTGTCCTCCTTTTATCTAGTTAAAACTTCCCTAATCATCTTCCTCCCACAGGTTCCACAAACTCTTCTGCAACATAAACACACACACACACACACACACACACACACGAAGGGAAGAAAGCTTTTAAAGATAATTTACTGAGTTTACTGATATAAATGGAAGTTTTAAGAAGCACAAGCAAACTATTTAAACATTATTTAAATTATTAAATTAATTATTAAATTATTAAATTAAATTAATTAAATTAAATTAAATTATTAAACAAAATTTAAACTATTTAAACAACTTTATATACCTTTCCCATTTTCTTGCTACCCACATGCAGTCTATACTGTCTTTTACCACAGGGTCCCAAGCTCAATAGATTGAGCAAGTCACTACATGGTTTCCTGCAGGCAAATTTTAGATCAATATCCACAAAATAAAATAATCTCAGCCTTTAACCTAAGGACCTACTGGTGATTAATAATTTTACCACTGGCCAGGATGATAAAAAATTAAAAAATCAAACTCTTTAAAAAAACAGAGATACAATTGATATTTAGCATTGTATTAGTTTTAGGTGCACAAAATAATGATTTGATATTTGTGTACACTGGGAAATGATTACCATAATAAGTCTAGTTACCATCTATCACCACACAGAGTTACAAAAAATTTTTTCTTGGAATAAGAACTTTCAGGGTTTCTTCTTTTTTTTTTTTTTAAAGATTTTATTTATTTATTTGACAGACAGAGATCACAATTAGGCAGAGAGACAGGCAGAGAGAGAGAGGAGGAAGCAGGCTCCCTGCAGAGCAGAGACCCTGATGAGGGGCTTGATCCCAGGACCCTAGGATCATGACCCAAGCCGAAGGCAGAGGCTTTAACCCACTGAGCCACCCGGGCGCCCCCAGGGTTTATTCTTTTGGCAACTTTCAAATATGCATTACAATATTATTGACTATAGTCACTAGTTGAATATTATACTCCCACAACTTGCTTATTTTATAATTTGAAGTTTGTACCTACAGTCTGCCTTCACCCATTTTGACCATTCTGCAACCTCATTTCTCTCTAGCAACCACTGTTCTGTTCTATCTGTGAGTTTAGTTCTGTTTTGTTTGTCCACTTGTGTTCTTTTTTAGATTCCACATGTAAGTGAAATCATATAGTATTTGTCTTACTGATTTATTTCACTTAGCATAATTCCCACAAGGTCCATCCATGTTATTGCAACCAGCAAGATTTCCTTCTTTTTATGGCTGAGCAGTATTCCACAGTATAAAAGTATGACATCTTCTTTATCTATTCATCTATCAATGGACACAGGTTATTTCCATATCTTGACTATTGTAAATAATGCTACAATGAACATAGGGGTTCATATATCTTTTCAAATTAGTGTTTTCATCTTCTTCAGTTAAGTACCTAGTAGTAGAATTACAGGATCATATGGTAGCTCCTTTTTTTTTTTTTTTTAAGAAACTTCCATACTGTTTTCCATAGTAGTTGCCCCAATTTACATTTCTACCTGTAATGCAGGAGAATCACCTCATCATCACATCCTTGCCAACACCTGTTATATCTTGTCTTTTTGGTAATAGACAAGCATGAGGTGGTATCTCATTGTAATTTTGATTTATATTTCCCTGATGATTATGATTTTGTACATCTTTTCATGTGCCTGTTGGACATCTGTATGTCTACTTTGGAAAAAGGTCTCTTCAGGTCCTTTGCCATTTTTTAATTGGATTGTTTGCTTTTTTGTTATAGAGTTGTAAGAGTTCTTTATATATCTTGGAATGTTAACCACTTATCAGATATTTGATTTGCAAATATTTTCTCCAATTCAATAGGTTAACTTTTCATTTTGTTGATGATTCTCTTTGCTGTGCAGAGGTTTCTTAGTTTCATGTAGTCCCATTTGTTTATTGCTCCTTTTGCTTTTGGAGTTAGATCCAAAAAAATCACTGCCAAGACCAATATCAAGGAGTTTATCACCTATGTTTCCTTCCAAGAGTTTTATGGTTTCAGATTTTACATTCAAGACTTTAATTCACTACTTTATTGTGTTCTCAAACTAAATATTTATACCCTACATATTTTACATGTCTAAAGAGCAAAACTGTGATTTGAGTTTATTAGTAATTAAAAGTACTCAAAGACTCTTTCTTAGAATGTTCTAGTTACCTTCTAAAAATATCTATTTCCTTTTTGTGAGGATTAAATGTACAAAAGTCAAATCTCACCTATTATGATCATCACCTGCTCTAGCAATCAAAGAAAAAGAAGTTTTTCTTATCTTTCTGTCATATATTATTGCAGTTGAATTAATTCTTGTAGTTATAGTATGTCCTTAAAACAATTACACAAGTTAACCAATATTTAAAGTTACTAAAACCCATTTTTTTACTTTTTTCTGTATAATAATTACTGTTTCTGCTGTCATAAATGGACTAGACTCTGAGAAGCTATGTAGACTTTTATATGTATTAATCAGATCCCTTGAAAAATGTTAAAATTATTAATATACATACATGTATACACAATATAATATAAATTATTATACATAAACAATTTCCCTGAATAAGACTAGATCATAGCAAATATTTAACCCATTTCCCAATACCATTTTACAGGAGCTACAGGTCACTAGAGTTAATTGCGCTGACTTGGAAGAACACAGAAGATATGTTATATCACTGGTCACAGGCAAATCCTTAATTGTGCTTAAAGGCTTCCGTATCTCTATGACAGTATATATTTAACAAACACATACAACATTTGCTATACCAGGCACTCTTCTAAGACCTTTATAAATGCCAAATTACAATTTAACATGGTAAGTTAGTTAGTATCTTTATCCCTATTTTACAAATGGGGAAACTGCAGCATAAGAAAAGTAAGTGTCTTGCTCAAGTCCCTAGAGCTAGTAAATGGCAAAGTAAGAATTTAAGCCTAGAAATTAGGCTCCAGAGTCTGAGCTCTGAAGGGCTCTGCCCTTCAGTATTCCAAATTATTTCTACATTTGAAATCTAGTTTCAGTAGAAGGGTGTTATAGCTTTTAATTATGTGGGGGAAGAAGCTTTCCCTTTGATATATGAAATCATTTGGTAGCTGCTTCCAAGTAGACACTAAAGGTCTCCTTGATCCCCACCCGCTGACCTGGGTGTTTTCCTGCTATGTACCCACCCAGCTCTATGCCTTGTCCTATGGCAGCACCTACCACGATTTCTGCATATTAAATATTAAGTTCTTTAAGGGCTAAGGGGTAGGTCTTGTTCACAGTTGCAGCTCCAATGTGTACTTTGAGCTGAGAAAGCGTTGTTATAAATCATCCAGCAGCCAAAGAGTTAAATTGATTTCTTATCAAGTTATGACACCTACATAAATAAATTTCTTCTCTTTACCCATGGGAGTAGACACACATTCCAATTTTAAAATTACCAAGTGTGTGGAATAGGCTTGTGATTTAAAGGAAATGATACTGTAGAAAAATAAGTTCATCGATGGTTCACACCTGTCTTGTCACAGAGGTTTCAAAATTTGGGGTGTTTCAAACTTATAGACACTAAAGTCCCTCATTTGAAGAACTGAGCCTTTTCAGCTAAAAGTCAAAGAATATATACCAAGCTACTACAACAAAACACTTCCATCAAAACCTTGCAGCAAGGAAACAATTGCCAACTAGCACATTGCTCTCCACAAGAAATGACGTTGTCATTTTGTGCAAAGAATATCAAAACAACTTGTCAGTTTAACAGAGGATTTCGATACACCACAAGAAGCCTTTCAAGTACCACTTCAAGCGTTTCCAGGAAAACTGCTACAGAAGCTCTTAAGGCACAATAATTTGAACCTAACTAGATTTATTAACCAGCCCAAACTGTAACTTTTCCAAAATGGCTATAAGTGGATGAATTTGTAAGCAAAGTCCTATTAATTCTTGGAAAATACAATTCTGCAGAAAAACGATGATACATTTGCTTTCATTCAGCAACATTCACTCAATGAATTGTTAATTATGTACCAATTATATGCTAGGTAATCTATGCTATTGGGTATACTTAGAGGAGCCCTTCTTCTGACAATAAGACTGTATTTTTTAATTGAGTTAGTAATATCCAGATTTTTTGGTCCAGTTTAATAGCATTAGGCAGCTAGTTCTTAGTATACATGGGAAGAACAGAATCATAGTTGGCATAAATAATTCTATATTTTATCTTGGATGGCAGGAGCATATAGTCATATGTCAGTTTAAACATGCAGTTTGAGTGTTCTGATTAACTGCTCATTTTGCATTTTTGCCTAATTTGAGAAGGCTATTCATTGAAATGTTCAAATTGATTTGGCTTAGGGCTGGCCATAGGTTGATAAAATGAGGGAGCTGAAATGGGCATTGGAAGACCAACTTCCTCCTAAATCACAAAGTCCTGAAGAAAAGAATGAGTTCTGTAGCTCTGGGGCTGGAAATCTTTCCTAGCACTAACAGTGCATCAGTATATGATTGTTAGAATGAATGATTGATCCCATGTAACCTCTCTGTAACATACAAAACTATATCCCATTTATAAAAATTTCCAGAGGTACTAGATATGAAGATGGGCATTTGGCCACTACCCTAATAATATTAACCCTTCCTAAATGAAGAGATCATATTAAGGCTCTTAAGGCAAAATAATTCGAAGCTAACTAGATTAATTAACCAAGACAGACTATAACTTTACTAACAGCTACTAATTTCAGTGAGATTTCCTTAGCTGTCTTAACCTTTCCTCACTGATTTTTTTATAATTTTTTTATTTATTAAAATTTTTATTTTAATCCCAGTATAGTTAACATACAGTGTTATATTAGTTTCAGGTGCACAAGATAGTGACTCAACAATTTCATACATCAGTCAGTGCTCATCATAACAAGTATACTCCCTAATCCCCATCACCTGTTTCACCCATCCCTGCCTGCCCACCTCCCCTCTAGTAACCATTAATTTGTTCTCTATAGTTAAGAGTCTGTTACTTGGTCTCTCTCTCTCTTCCTTTGCTCATTGGTTCTGTTTCTTAAAATTCCACATCTGAATGAAATCATATGGTATTTGTCTTCCCTGGTTCTGTTTTGTTTTGGTATATACTTTTTTTGTTCTCTTTTAGGTTCTTCTGATTATTAAGATAGAGATTAACAAAATGATAAATTATAACTCTGCTTCTTTGTTACCATCTTAAATTCTATTAACAATGCATACCTTTCCAAGCTTACCCCCCTTTAATGCCTTTGATAATATAATATAAAATCAGCACCTCCAATCATGCTGTACAGTACACTTTGTACTATAATACAAGTTTGCCTTACTTCCCCACTAAATTGTAAACCAGTATTACAGACCTAAATGTGAGACCTGAAACCATAAAAATCCCAGAAGACAGCACAGGCAGTAATTTCCTGACATCAGCTATAGCAACTTCTTTCTAGAGATGTCTCCTGAGGCAAGGGAAACAAAAGCAAAAATAAAGTATTGGGACTACATCAAAATAAAAAGATTCTGCACAGCAAAGGAAACAATCAACAAAATAAAAAGGCAAGCTACAGAATGGGAGAAAATATTTACAAATAACATATCTGATAAGGGGTTAGTATCCAAAATATATAAAGAACTGATACAACTCAATACCCAAAAAGCAAATAATTCAATTTAAAAATGGGCAGAAGACATGAACAGACATTTCTCCAAAGAGGACATACAGATGTTCAACAAACACATGAAAAGATGCTCATCATCTCTTATCATCAGGAAGACACAAATCAAAATTACAATGCAGTATCACCTCACACACATCAGAACTGCTAAACAAAAACACAAGAAACAAAAGGTGTTGGCAAGGATGTGGAAAGAAAGGAACCCTCTTGCACTACTGGTGGGAATGCAAACTGTTGCTGCCACTGAGCCTCAAAAAACGAAACAGGACCTATCAATCACACTAGTGGGGATTTACTCAAAGAATACAAAAACACTAATTCAAAGGGATGCATACCCCTATGTTTATAGCAGCATTATTTACAATAGCCAAGGTATGGAAGCAACCCAAGTGTCCACTCACTGATAAATGGACAAAGATATATATCACATCTATCTCATGATCATGACCTTTGGCAATTTACTAAACATCTCTAAGCTGTTTCTCATCTATAAAATGGGCATAAGTGCAATTGCTCCCACAGAATTGCTATGAATTATGGTAAGAAATATGAAACAATGTATGTAAAGTAAATGGATTGACCCTGGCACATTTAATTTCTCTCAAACATTAAAGGCATACTTTAATACTAAAATACACACACTTAGGAATGTTTTTAATGTGAAAGCTACTTCTTTTCTCCCAAATAATTACATATTAAAAATTAAGCATTTAGGGATAGCAGAGAGTTCAATTTTTCATAAAATAATTCCCACTCTATATATCTATTAGGTCAAGACATCTACAATTAGATTAAAATGCACAAATATACTCATGTATGATTAAAGTAGGTGGTACAAATATCAATAATTGCTATAATTTAAATTTTTATATTATTCTAATTATTGTCACAGAAAAGTAAAGTATTTTCTTCAGCACAAAGATAGACTGCAGATCCCCCACAACTCTCTCTCATCACATCACCCAGAAACCTGAGACATTATGAATATTTAGTGTTTCATTATTTGGTTATTTTCAGGACATTGAACCATGCCTCTTGAATCACTGAAGAAAACAGCAGGTCTCTGGTTTTTGCTTTGTTTTGTTTTAGTCATAACCATTTTAGCTTCACTTCAACATGATCATCATTCCAACTGTTTCTTTGGAAGCTTATGTTACAAAGCCAATAAAAGACTGTATTCCCAAGCCTGGAGACTTTCCATTTATAGCTTTCCATTAAGCCTCTTACAGGTAGGTATTTATTCCAATTAAATATTTAAAAGGTAGTTCCTTTTATGAAATGGTTTTTTGTTAATTCAAAAAGGGGTAATTATTTATACTTTGAAATCCTTTATAATAGGACTTGAGTTGACCTACAACAAAAGATATAAATAGATCAAGATTGTTAAAATAAATCAAAACATTATCAAAGCACTGGAAAAGATTATGCAAATATAAAAATCATTTGATTATACACAAAATTTAGCTCTGAGCTTCCATGAGACTAAGGCAAAAATGAAAACACAATTGATTAAGCAATTCTCATTACTTTATAAAGCAGATCTATAATACATTTATATACTAATTCTAAGTGTGGTGTTGGTACTAAATTCCAGCATGAATTTATCTTTTGGGACTTTCTTCAAGGAAAATTGAGTTTCATAATACAAGGTATTTTCATCAATGAGGTTCAGTGGCTGCTTTGAACTTCAATAAAAGTCAATAGCATGACATTATGCCAGTAATTTTAAAATTATTTTTAGCCATGGAACCTAGGAAATAAAATATTATACAGCAGCTCAATATATAAAATACATAAATAAGAACTTCTCTAATTGAAACAGAGTTAAGGGGCCTGAAGCTACCATAATCACCGATTACAGAATCCGGGTAAGGAAAAGGCTTATGAGCCAATAAGCTGATCATATTAGCTACAAATATAAAAATGCAAATCAAATGTCCTACAGCTAATATCGCACTTAAGAGTATAAGATTGCATGCTTTTTCCATTTGACTGGAGCCAAGGCAAGGATATCTACTCACATCGGTTCTACTGAACATCATACAAAGAGGTCTTGGCCAGTGCAAAAGAGCACAGGGGGAAAAGGAAAATAAGGCAAACAGGAAAGGTGGAAGCAAAGCTATCCTTATGCACAAACAATCTCATTTGGTATATAGAATATCCTAAGAATCTTAAAAAAAAAATCCACTAGAACAAATAAGTTAATTGAGTATGGTTATAGGATACAAGATCAATAGACAAAAATCATTTGTATTTTTATATACAAGCAACAAACATTTGAAAATGAAACAAAAAATACATTTATAATAACACCAAAATCCATGACATACTAAGGAGTAAATTTTAAATGTGTGCATAGGTCGTACACTTAAAACTACAAAATATTACTGAGAAAAATTAAACAAGATTTAGATGTGGAGATTGCTAAGCACAGAACTGTATCCCAGTAAAATTCATATGCTGATGCCCTAATTCCGAGTGTGATAGTATTTGAAGATAGGACCTTAGGAAGGCAATTAGGTTAGATAAAATCATGAGTGTGGGACCCTCATGATGAAATTAGTGCCCTAAAAGAGGGGACATAAGAGAACTCATTTCTCTCTCTCCATACACAAAGAAGAGGTCATGTGAGCACACAGCAAGATAATAGCTGACTCCAAGTCAAGACAGAAGCAGCCTCACCATGAAATCTCTCTGCTTGCACCTTGACCTTGAACTTCCCAGTCTCCAGAATTGTAAGAAAATTAAATTCTTTTTCAAAGACATGTAGTCTAAGATATTGTGTAATGACAGTGCAAGCTAAGACAGAGATATACCATGTTCCTGGATCAGAAGACTTAATGTTGTTAAGATTAAGACATCAATGCACTCCAAATTATTCTATAAATTTAGCATAATCTCTATTAAAATCCCAGCAGGCCCATATGGCCCAGAAATTCCACTCCTAGATATATACTTCAAATAATTGAAAACAGAGACTCAGACAGATACATGTATACCAATGTTTACTGTAGCATTATTAACAACAGCCAAAAGGTAGGAGCAACTCAAGTGTCCCTCAACAGATGAATGGATCAACAAAATATGCTGTATACATACAATGGAATATTATGCAGCCATAAAAAGGAATGACATTCTGACACATGCTACAATATGAATGAATCTTGAAAACGTTATTTCTACATGAAATAAGCCAGACACAGAAGGACAAATATGGTATGATTACATTTATGTGAAATATTTAGACTAGGCAAATTCATAGAGATAGAAAGTAGGGAAGAGATAACCAGGGGCTGGGGAGTATTGGTATTACTGCTTAATGGGTACAGGGTTTTTGTTTGGGGTGATGAAAATCTTTGGAAATATTGGTGATGGCTGCACAACAGTGTAAATGTAATTAATGCCACTGAACTGTATACTTAAAAATGGAAAAATGGCAAAATTTGTTATACGTATTTTACTACAATAAAGAAAACTACTTCCAAAAAAAAAGGAAGCTTTTCCATAGAAATCTATAAGTTGATTGTAAAATATACATACAAATGTAAAAAACCTAGAATAACTAGAACTAATTTGAAAAGAAGAACTAAGTTGGAGAACTTACATGACCTGACCTGAAGACTCACTATAATGCTCCAATAATTAATAATTACGTGTAATATTACTATAAGGGTGGATATACGAGCACTGAAAGAGAACAATATGTCCAGAAATAGAGTCATATTTGATCCATTAATTTTCAACAAAGTGCCAAGGTAATTCAATAAGGAGAGAAATGTTTTCAGTGAATGGTGTAGAACATCTAGATATGTACTTGAATAAATGAACTTTGATCTCTCTTCATATCATACACAAAATTAACTCAAAATGGATCATAGACCTAAATGTAAAAGCTAAAACTATAAGTCTCCTAAGCAGAACAATTTGAAAACTCCAAAATTGATTAGTTGAACTACACTAAAATTAAATCTGATCTTCACAGTCTCCCTCAAGAAAATGAAAAAATAAACCACAAACCAGGAAGAACTGGGATGAAACATTATATATATCTATAATTTATTTATATTTCTATATTTATTTATATTTAAATTTTTATTTTTATTTTATTATATCATTTATATACATAAATATGCATTTGCACACATATATAGTGGGAGTGGAACCTGTATCCAAAATTTAATAACCTATAACTTAACAAGAAGACAAAAACTCATTTTAAAAACTGTCAAGTGGGGACGCCTGGGTGGCTCAGTTGGTTAAGCAGCTGCCTTCGGCTCAGGTCATGATCCCAGCGTCCTGGGATCGAGTCCCGCATCGGGCTCCTTGCTCATAAGGGAGCCTGCTTCTCCTTCTGCCTCTGCCTGCTGTTCTGTCTGCGTGTGCTTGCTCTCTCTCCCTCTCTCTCTGACAAATAAATAAATAAAATCTTAAAAAAAAAAAACTGTCAAGTGATTTGAACATATTTTGTAAAATAAGATGCACAAATGGCCACCGAAGAATGTACAACTATACTAGTCAACAGGAAAATGCAAATTTAAACTACAGTAAGATAGCATTGCAAACCCACTAGAATGACTAAAAACAAAAATACTAGAGCAAGTGGAAATCTCACACCATACTGGTGTCAAAGCAAAATGGTGCAATGACTTTGTAAAGCAGTTTGGCAGAATTTTTTTTTTTTTTGATTTTTTTTTTTTTTTATTTATTTAACAGACAGATCACGAGTAGGCAGAGAGGCAGGCAGAGAGAGAGGAGGAGGCAGGCTCCCCGCTGAGCAGAGAGCCCGATGCGGGACTCGATCCCAGGACCCTGAGATCATGACCTGAGCTGAAGGCAGAGGCTTTAACCACTGAGCCACCCAGGCGCCCCAGTTTGGCAGAATTTTATAAGTTAAATGTACATCTGTCATATGACCAACAATCCCAAGAAAGATTAAATCTTACCCTACAAAAATACCTACAGTCGATTTAGTCATAATAGCCAAAACCCTGGAAAACAACCTAACTACTCATTAATAAAGGAACAGATAACCAAATTGTGATATATCCATTCAATGGACTACTACTTATCAATAAAAAGAAATAGGCAAAAAAAAAAAAAAAACCCGAAAGAAAGATAGATAGAGACTATTTTATTATTGATACATGCAATGACATGGATAAATTTCCAAAAACATTTTACTGAGAAACAGAAGATATGCATATTGTATCATTCCATTTATATGGAATTCTAAAACAAGCAAAACAAATCTATAATGACAGAAAACTGATCAGTGGTTGCCCGGGGCTGTGGCTGGTAGGAGAGAGAGCTGACTGCAAAGTGGCATGAGGGACCTTTTTTGGGTGACAGAAATACTCTGTCTTGATTGTAGTGGCAGTTACACAAATGTATTCATTTGTCAAAACTCATCCAGTTCTATACTTAGAATAGGTGCATTTTATCAATTGTAAATCACACTTTAATAAAAGTCTGAAAAGTAGAAATAAATACCTACAACCATTACTAAATCCATATCATGTACTTGCCAAGGCTGTGACAAAATGGATTGTCAAAGCAACATAGCCAAGTACACCCACAGGTAAGCTGAAGTGTGGGTGTAAATTCAGCTTGAGGATAAACAGAGCTCTGAGTCACTGGCAATCTCTCCCTCATGCCCAGCTGAGAAATGTCCACATTTTGTTTTCCACCATCAGTCTACTTAACCCAGGTAAACAACTCAAGAGCCAGGAGAATGTCTATGTAGTTATCTTCTTCCTGAAAGAAGACAGCTATTCTTGGCAGTGGATACTTGAGACAGGGCTCAGGAAACCTCTACCATGGACAGCTCTCCAGAAACCATATCCTTTAGTGAACTATTTGATCTGTAGGTGATATTAAGATGTTTGTGTGTTTTGTCACTTCCACTGTTTCCCTATACTGGACAGCCCACTAAAAAAATTCTCAATTCCCACTCCAAGATAGTCCCTTAGGAATTTGTTCAAAAACCTTGGGTTTCAGGTCCCTGGGTAGCTCAGTCGGTTAAGCATCTGCCTTTGGCTCAGGTCATGATTCCAGGGTCCTGGGATTGAGTCCAACATCAGGCTCTCTGCTTGTCAGGTAGTCTACTTCTCCCTCTCCCACTGTCTGCTGCTCTGCCTACTTGTGCTCTCTAACTCTCTGTCAAATAAATAAAATCTTTAAAAAAAAAAAACAAAACAGAAACAAAAACGAAAAACCTTGAGTTTTAACCAAAAGTGATTTTAAAATATTGAAAGCATAACTAAAGTGGTAGTTTCATGCATTGTTCTTTTTGCATATAAAAATTTATCTGGAAGTTTTTCTAAATTTCTTAATAAAGTCCATTTTCTCTGATGATTTCATATATAATTTCTAATGCTTTTAATACTCATACTATGGCTCTCAAACACTTCATGATCTTAACCCAAATCCTCAGAGGTCTATGATGGGTATGGAATTAGGGTCCAAGGATAGGCCTTTTAACACCTCCCTGGTAATTCTAACACAGATAATCTTCAAACATGGTTTGAGAAATACTGTTCTAATGGATTCACTGTTTCATTGCTCTGCCAGGGGCACTTAACTTTTTAGTCCTCTAGTTGCTTGGAGTGAGTTGACAGGCTAGGTAATAATCAAATACATAATCAAATTCAATTTACTCACTATATACTTTCTTCAAACTGTCCCTCATGAGTATGGGGCAATTTATAACTGACTGTTGTTGACCTTGCTTCTGTTAAACAAATTTTAAATCCAAGTGGCATAGATTCTATAAACAGTAACATCCTAGGAAAAGAACCCATTAAAGAATCTTTACACTTAACTCCCAGAGAAGGGAGATTTGGATTGCTTAAAAGAACATGAAATAGGGGGGCCTGGGTGGTTCAGTGGGTTAAGCGTCTGCCTTTGGCTCAAGTCATGGTCCTGGGATCAAGCCCCACATCAGGCTCTCTGCTCAGCAGGGAGCCTGCTCCCCCCTCTCTCCCTGCCTGGCTCTCTGCCTACTTGTGATCTCTCTCTCACTCTCTCTGTGTTAAATAAATAAATAAAATGTTTTTTAAAAAATGACAAGAAATAGCTTGCTGTTATAGATTAAATTTCTTCTGAGAAAAGGTGTAAGCTCCTACAGGTGGCACCCAGATGGAAAATTAGTCCCTTCCCACCCACGCAAAGAAAGTTTTTAAACCTCTTCCACAACAGTAAAGAAAGACATTTTGTGACAAGAAATCTTGCAACCTGTACACTGGAAGAGTACTGCAACTCTTGGGAGCAATCCCTATTATGTGGAACTGTATTGTGTCAAATAGAATGGATAACTGAACTATAGAAATTGAGTTGATGGAGAAGTAATATATCAAAGTCTGAACTTTAAACACTGGTAGACAGACAGACATTTTTTCAAAATTATATCTGGTTTTGGTCTTGAAAGTAACCAATCTAACATAAGCTTGTATAGATTAGCATGGGACATGGAGAGGATCAGTCAATGCAAAGGGAACTGGGAGGATAACAGAAGAGGATCGACTACAACCAGCCAAAAATAACCTCTTTACCTCCCTTGGTTAAGGGTTCCACCAATGCTTTAATGAGTGAAACTGACAGTTAATCCCAAAACACCATGTAGTTATATCTGTATGACATTTATTTATAGATTTTTCTCTAAAAAAGCCTAAGTTAATTAAATATTTAGTTCATTTTAAACAATTTGCTTTGAAGATAGTGCCCCCCCCCATTCTCAGTAAATAATCCTCTTAAGGAATAAAAATTACTCAAACTAGGTGAATCCAATCAACAATTACAATTATAATAAGAGCACCTCTTTTTATTAGTTGTTCTTAATTTTTAAGAAAGAGTTTTAAGAAAATTCACTAAGTATACTATAAGTTATTTTGATATGAATTCAATTAAACAAGCTCAAGGACCATATGATGAAACAACAAAATGAAACAAAAAGAAAGATTGCAGAAGTAAGGAAACAAAGTGAGGGTCAAAAAAACACTTAATAAAATAACAAATTATTAAGATCAAAGAGCTAAATAAACAAAGTTGCAAACTGAATTATTCACTAGAGGAAACATTTGAGAAAATCACAGTGAATGCAAAGAAAAAATACAGACAGTAAACCTATGATAAGAAAAGTAATATGTATAGGAGGCAGAAAATGTAGAGAACACAGCAAATACAACAGAACAGTATTTACAGATATAGCACAAACTTTTCTTGTATTAAGAAAATAATAAACCTGTATATTGAAAAGGCACATGAAATTAAAAAAAAAGATAAACACAGTTTATCACATTTTACTTTTATAAAAGCAATACCATCATCATTAATATAAAGAAAAAAAGAAAGGGAGGGAGGAAGGGACCATGGATTTGCTAAGTTACTTAATCATTACAAAAGAAGAAAGAAGAGGAGGAGAGAGAAAAATCATCATTCATTTGCACTGATCACAAATCAGATACATGAATTCTTGAGAATATCTGCTTATACCTGATATATGAGAATTTTACTGTCAGTGATTTTGCCTGATGTTTGTCTCCAATTTGAAGTATTTAAAAGAGAACTCCATATTTACAGAGGCCCAACTGTGCTACTGATTAAAAGAGGCCTGTATTCCATAAATATTTACATCCTGCTCCACAAGAGCAGGGAAACAACTTAGTGTGCCTGTCACTTTCCCACTCAAACATATCTACTTAACAGAACAATTGTGAATCATTTTCTACATATAATTATCTCTTCTGCCAGATCACTGTTAGCAGAATGTCAATTCCCCAAAGACATAAGCTGTGCTTTCTCTTTGTTCCAGATAATATGTGGCTTTGCACTGCAGAAGTACTAAAAATAAAAAATAAAATTATCTGCTCATTTATGGTTATAATGATATTGTTTTAAACACCCTAAGGTCAGGCTATGAACTCTCTTGACCAGACATAATTTCCACTAAGTTGCAGATCTAAGTGACTTTGCCAAGTACAACTGTATTTGCAATGAGTCTCTTAAAATTATCTATTCTCTTCTCAATCACTCCCTTGCATTTCATTTAGGGTTTTAACAACTGACTCACTCTAAAGCCCTCAACCACTACTCTTGACACTATTTTTAGTAACTCAAATATTCATCATTCTCTTTTTCTCCACTGTGTTCACCTAGCACAACCCAAAATCTGTTTAAAACCCAACTTTATATCTACTTCACACTTGACCCTGACAGCTGAAAATGATGGGAAAAGAACATTAACTTGAGCTACTTAATCTCATATAAACTTCTTAAGAAAGAATTTTAAGAAAATTCTTCATTTTCTTAAAATATATTTATGACCACAAATCTCAAGAAAGACCTCATTATCATCCAGCATTCTTCTGTGTTTCCACAGTAAATTGTTTTTACCATTCTGCCAAAAATTTGCTTTACATATTTTCCTCTCACCTCAAACCTTCAAAACTGCCTTCTTCCTCTCCTTCTCATTCTTGACTGATGACCTTGACTTCTGTTTCACTAAAAAGTCAAAGCAATCTGAAAAAAGTCCTCATTTTCCCATCACTGAATCTTCTAACCTACTTGCATCTGACCCATCCATTCTGTCTTTACCCCAGATACCACAGCTGACTCTCCTTGGTCCATTTTAACCCACCCTCCACTGTGTTCCAGATTCCATCCGTTCTTAACCTTCTCAGCATTTTGCTACTGGTATTCTTCCCCTCCTTTTCCACACCCTCCTCAGTTTTACCCTCTCAAATGTATCGTTTCCATTAGCATGGAAACACGCTATTAAAAAAAAAAAAAAAGTCTCTCAATTCGAAAAAGCAAACAAATAAAACAAACTTCCTTGATCCTATTTGCCCCTCCAGCTTCTGCTCACTTCTCTGCTTCTCATTTGGGATAAAAACTGTCTCTATTCATTCCTGTTCATTAACTCCAATCAGCCTCTGTGTCCACCAATCCCATGGAACTGCTCAAGTCAAGGTCATCAACAACCTCTATGTTGCCCCATCTGTCTCCAAATTAACTCAACTTCTCAGAAGTGTTAGCCTAATGGGTAATAGCCTTGTTCTTGAAATACTTCATTTTTAAGTATTCACTTTACTTCACTTCAGACTGAAGAGCACTTTCCTGGTTTTCCTCTTAATTCTTTGGCATTTTTTCTGTTTCCATTGCTGACTCCTCCTGCTCTCGGTGTTAGCCCTCCCTAGAGTTCAGTCCTTGGCTGCCATCTCTTCTTTATACCTATTTCTTCCTAGATAACCTTATCTACTTCCATGGTATTATGTAATTACCAGTATGCTGATTATTCCCAAACCATATAGATACTATATAATCTTTATGTCCATATTCTAGCCTTTGTATTCCATTTCCAGGCTTTCCCCTGTGCCCTAAGCTACAACTCTTGATATCCTACTACTGCCTATTTAACATTTCCAGTAGTTTGTCTAATAGACCTCTTAAACTAATGGCCAAAGAACAACTCTTTATTTCTATCTTTAGTGAATTTGAACCTCTCCCAATCACCCTCATCTCAGTTACCAATACAACCATTTACTGTTTTTCAAGGCAAAAATCTAAGTGTAATGTTTGATTATTTATCATTTTGATTATCAAATAGTTTTAATTACCCTTCTCCTCAACCCTGATCCAAATTATTAGCAAATCCTGTGGGTTTTACCTTCAAAATATTGCAAATCCAACATTTATCATCACTTCCAATGCAATCACCTTAGTCCAAACTACATCATCTCTCACCCAGACAACCACAATGGCCGGATAATTAGACTCCCTGCTTCCATTCTTGTTCCCTGTAATCTATTCTCCATTAAAGAATCAAATTGAACTCTCAAAAATGTAGATTAGATTATATCATTCCTCTGCTGAAAACTATAATAGGAATCCATTGATTCATAAAAGATTTTAACTGCTTACATGGCCCATAGGGTCCACATGATCTGGCCTTTGCCTACGACTTTGACTTCATCTCCTGCTCACTCCATTCCAGCCATATCCACCTTCTTGCCTCCACAAACACACAGAATTTCCATTTCTCCCATGTCACTTACACATGCTGTTCCCTGGAATTCTCTTCCCTAATACCTTCACATAAATGGATCCCTTACATCATCCAAATACCTTCTCCAACATCACTGTTTCAAAGATGCCTTGTCTGTCTGGCCTAGGTAAAAATGTCGCCCACCCCATCTTCTTATCACACTGTTTATTGATTCATCTTTCTTTTCCTTACAATATACGTAGTTATTCTTCTCTTTATCTGTCAGTTGGCAGTCTTCTCCACTAAAATGTAACCCCTTGACGTAGGAACTCTGCTATATTTACTGCTAGAGCCCCATGTCTGCTGAAACTAATACTGGCCCCATAGGAAGTGCTCAAGAGATTATTTCCTGAATAAATGAAAGAATGTTCTTTGTCTGCTGAAACAACATGGCTGGTTCAGCTCACCGTCAGCCTGGGGAGGGCAAGTTTCTGAAGGGGTTAAATGACAACTACTCTGTCTTCTATGTGAGGACAGTATAAACTGAGTGAAATTTTAATGTAGGCAATGTCCAACCTTGTCATTTTTTTAGCCACTTTCCCATTTTCTAGTGTCCCTTCTTTCTCATCTACTATCATTTAACATATTCATGCCAGCCTGTAGCTGTCTACATGCATACATGACCCTCCCTGGGTACTCTGTCACCTCTAAAGCACCTCTTCAGAAGAACAAGCATATTGCAATCACATGATAACATGATGCAGCGGTACCCAAAATGTAGCTGTTTCTATCAATTCAGCCTTCCCAACCCCTCCTCACTTTTCCCCTTGAACAGAAAGTTCTAGCAACTTATGGGGGTTAAAAATCTTCAACATGGCTTTAAATAAATATTAAAGCATAATTATGACGGTTAAATGTACATGTCAACTTGACTGCATCACAGGGTGTCTAGAGACCTAAACACTATTCTGGGTATGACTCTGAAGGTATTTCTGAATGAAACTGATACGTGAATTGATAGACTGAGTAAAGCAGATTGCCCTTTCCAATGGAGTTAAGCCTCATCTAATGCACTGAAAGTCTGAAAACATCAAAAGTCTGAGCAAGAGAGAATCTGCTCTCTCTGCCTGACAGTGTAGAGGGGGAACTCACCCATGAGATTCTCACGCTTCTCAGATTGCAACTATCCTCATGCAGGTCTTTAGACTGTGAATCTTGGGACTTCTCAGCTTCCATAATCATTTTGTGAGCCAATCCCTTATTATCTATCTATCTATCTATCTATCTATTGTTTCATTGTATTTGGCCAGCTTAAGTCAAGTAGATTAGGGTAGACACTGGCATATTTGGCAGCAGGTAGATCCCTAAGAGTCTATCCCAGAGAGAAAAAATTCCAACTCCTCTTTCTAGCAAAGATGGAGAGCTGTAAATTATTTAGCCTCTTTTTTTTCCCTCCATCTTCTTCTTTTAAGGACCATCACTTTCCCCAGATTATTTCAGAACTATTTGTATTTAAAAATAATACAAATTATGGGTTTGTGTGGTAGATACAGCAGTTGCTTTCACTTAACAGAATGGATTGTCATTTTTGTTTAAAAATCACTCACACCTTTTAAAAAACACAGAATGCAGTGATCACTCATGACCAAAGAGAGATTTTTATCTCAATATGGGTGGTAAAAGTATAAAGGTTTCTAGTGCCACTTGATGCTTTATTTCTTAAAAAATGTTAATCCTCCCACAAGAAAACATTTTATCCCATAGGGAAGAATCCTTGATTCTTCCCATCACTCTGCCTTACTTTATATTAATAACTTTTTTCATTAATTTTACTATTAACTTTTGACTTCTAGCAATGTTTTATCACTAGTGAATTCTCTCAGACAACCACAGGGTAATAGGGTGAGGATTAACATCTTAATAAAGGAGAAAAACTTTTTTTAGATTCTTAGAATGTTCCAGGCCAAGATAATTTTCTTATAGTCATAGTTACGGAAAGCTTTTCATGGCTTTTATAAAGATGCCAAATGAAACTGTATCTTAGAATATGTTATCAAGTATCTCCCTAACAGAAATCCATACACATAGCTATTGCTCAAGCAACTCCAATAAGATTACAGGACTCAAGTCAACGATGCCCCAATATAGAATTCATTATAACAGAGCTATTGTTAAAGTCTCTAACTTTCAATAACTCCTGCAGATTTAACAATGAATTTTTAGAACACTGCCAGGCTTCTACATTGTCATAAGACATCTTTTTATACCTAAAGGAGCCACCGCACCAAATCCTTTTAAATTTGGAGTAGGCACCCAATTTTTGAAGATCACCCACACTGCTTGTCCAAGTTAATTGTTTCTTTGGATTTGATATGAAATATAAAGAAAATGAAGCAAAGAGAGACAAGTAAGAAAAGAAAGCCAACTAAGAGGTATAGAACCTACCAGTGTTTTTCATTTTAATCTTTCACGCAGAGGCTTCAAAGATGCATTTGATTTTATGGTACAAAGAGTAAATGGCTTCTTTCCGGAACTACTCATATGGGTCCAAATATCTAGCTAGGGTTAAACATAACATTTTAACATTAAGTTGATAGATAAGAAGAATTTTAACTATAACCCTCATCTTTCTCCACTTTACATCTGAGTGATTCAAATAATAAGCTTCCTTCTAGAAAATCTTAGAAACACTGGACATGAGGATATGAAGGAAGAAGGTAAACGGGCCAAAATTTCAACCATCCACACATTAAAACAAATTCATGTTAATAACTACAGCACTATTAAAATTCTCCTTCATGCCTCAGGACCTGGGTACTAAATTGTCTCTGATGTATTTGCAAAACTATGTGCTGTTCTCTAAATTATTTAAAACTATTTTTGTTTTTATGTTGAAATTTAATCTCTTAGTGTTTGTTCAGATTAACTATTAAAACACTTACCTAACCCTTGTTTTTGTTTTGTAATAGTATTTATGCTTGATTTGAGTTAAATTTGTTAGTTTTAAATCAATTAGTAGAACAAAATAATATTTAAAAATTCTAAGATCACTTTAGAAATAGCTTTTGTTCTCAATTACTATAAAATCATTAGTCATGAGAGCATTTTCCATATATTTGTAGGTTGTCTTCCATGTAGCATAGGTAGAGTATTTTGTTGTTCATCCAAAAAAAGCAATTGAAAAGTCAACTGCTTTGACTTTTTCAGAATTTCAAATATATTTCTATATGCATCAGTGAGATAAATCATTTATAAAACTCTCATTTGAAAGCATTATTAAACACATGTCACTACCATCTCAGACTTCTAAATCATATCTTTCACTGCCTTCTTCCTTATTTAAATTTTCTAGGCTGAGTTTTGAGCCACATAGCTTTTCCTGAAGTAACAGAGGAGGTCAATGATGCAGAACTTACAAGTTTTCTTTTCCATCTCTGCACAAAATCATTTTGACTTTGATTAAAGTGACTGACCACCAGGGGGTTGATAGAATTGATAGACTACTACTTTACCTGTCAAGAAATCAAGTCATTCAATCAAGAGGACAATCTGATTGTATTTCAGATATGACCTAAAATTATCTTTATCAATGTTGAGAAAACCCGTCCAAAGCAATCACTAAAAAATTAAGTATTTCAAAACTTATATACTAACACTCATTATCCATGACTACATCAATTTGGAATTTTGATCATTTAGACCTATTCTCTGCTGGGTGAGTTCCATATGACACTAAAGTATTCATAATATTTTACTCTCCTAAATGTCATAGTTTCATGGACACTACCTATAGTGACATTGCCTATAAAGCATTAATGATACAGAAAGCATAAACCTAACTCCCAGCACATAGTACCTTCATAGAAATCCTAAATGTGACTTATATGACCCATTGGGCAGGGAAAAAAAAAAATCATGGAAGAAAAATGGAAGTTTCACTATAAAGTTACATTCCTTTTTTTTTTTTTTTAAGATTTACTTATTTTAGATAGAGCATGGGAGCACATCAAGGTGGGTGGCAAAGGGAGACTCCCAAGCAGATTCCCTGCTGAACTGAGTGCAGAGCCCAAAGCAGGGTTCAATCTCATGACCCTGAAATCATGACCTGAGCCAAATTCTAGAGTCAGACATGGAACCGACTGAGCCACGTAGTTGCTCCTAAAATTATATTCTTAATTTTGTTTGTGTTAAGTCAAATGTTTTAAATGAAATTTAAAAAGAAGAGAATGTTTTAACTTTATCACAGAAATTACAGAGTACTAAAATTTCACAAATTAAGCCCCACTAATTTGGAATTGTGAAAAATTTGACTTTTTCCCCCTTTTTTGAAGCTTATATTTGACCCAATGTAAAGAAAAGTTATTCTTCTTTGGATGATTTTTCAATCCTTATAAATAACATGGCACAGACAAAGTACTCAGTTCAGTGCCTATAAGTCTCTAACACTTCTCTAACAGTTGCCAACTCTGTCTTTAAGAAAATTTATCCCAAGCTCAGTCTTTCTCCAGGCAACAGAAGCTGACCATAAATTTAATTATGTCATTTTCATCACATTATATTTATTTTTATAGTTGCCTTCTGTTTTCAACAGAGAATACTGGTTTTCTATTCATAGTACTAATATAAAGTTTTCTCTTAAAATAAATTTAGAATACAAAGTGAATCAATTTAAAGAAAATATTGAGTAATAACTGTACAGGTGGTAAGCAAGTATATCTAAAAATCATGACAGTGGTAAAAATGGCTAGATGTTGGGAAGTAAATATATATAAAATCCATACATAAAAAATTATGTATAAAACAGTAAGAGGAAAATCATTTACTTGGGTGAACAAATTAATTTCGATCCCTTTCCTAGTATTTATTTGCATACCATTGTATTAATTCTAAATGACTCTTCTTTATTTACTCAGGTGATCCCATCAAAACCCTTACTCAACAATATTTTGATAGCTTCTCGTTCAGTAGAGTACAAGCCTCAGAGTTATAAGACTGAACCTGCTGGGGGAGGGGGGAAGGTGTTTAATTCAAAAACTTTATTCAACAAATGCTTACCAATCACTCAGCACATCTGACAGGGTGAGCCAGATTTGGGGAAGGATAAGAAGATCTATGTGTCCACTCATTATTCAAAAGCTATTTTTGAGTGGTTATAATATGCAAATCCACTGCTGTATAGGATTTAATTAAAGGAAAAGAAGGGGGAAAAGGAAGATGTTTAGGAGGAGGAGAAAGATGGAGAGGGAAATAATTATTAAACAAGGATTCTGAACTCAAAGAGATTACCATCTAGTTATTATTACTTATTATTGTCCTTGAGTTTTACTTATAGTCCAAGATACTATTTCATGTTCTCATATATTGCCTTTTTTAAAAAAGGCAATGTATTATTCAGTAAGAGGTAATATTTAAGAGACATTTCCTTTGAGTGTCAGAGTCTATGAAACTCAATAACAAATTCATGGAATACAAGACAACACAACCTTAAACCCATAGCAATGTTTATAAAATTCTGCAGAGTTGGCCTTTCACATTTTCCTTGTGAAAGAGGTGATGCTTCCCCAGAAAGGAAAGAATTCAAAATCTGTAAAATAAAGTCACAGTATTAACGCACTACTAACTTGAACATATGCATTTAATATAAAAGCCCGCAAAGCATAACTTGACGTTTAATTATATAAATTAAATTTGTTGGAAAGAAGCCACTATCCTTCACAAAGATGGTGCCTTCAATCTTTACTGTATGTGTATATCTCACTTAGGATGAGTGGAATTGTGAAACTATAATAGAGTTATTAAATTACTTGCATTTATATTCTTCTTTTCTTTCTCTTTACTCTGCAACTGAAGTCTATAAGGACTTCTACCAAAAAAGATGAAATCTATTGTGTTCTAAGAAAGGATGGTAGTTTTTGTTATGAAAATGAATTTTGATGTTTAACATTCAAAGGACATTTTCATTTCTGATGTACTGAAGACAGATTTCCAAAAAAAAAAAAAAATCGTATCATATGTACTCACACATAGAATATCATTTTATTTAAAAAAACAGAAATCTTACAGAAAGATTACCAGACTTTCTTTGTATCCTAGATCTTGTGTGGTGCTATTTTCTGTACCACCTTGGCATGGAAGGCCTTCCCAATGTATCTGAAGCTGATGGTACAGCTGGCATAAACACTATGGCAGCCTTCACCAAGCCTTCTATTTGTATGGACTGCCCTCTCTTCTCAAAAGGATTATGAAACAGCCAGTCAAACCAATACATACAAATATTAGCCACCTGGGAATAACTTCAGTTGTTTCACTGCTTCATTTCAACCAGTAACATGGGAGGAGAAGTAATATTAAGCCAAAAAGCTGACCCCACAAAGGAAAGTGGGGATAATGATCCATCCCTGACGTCCTCTGGCCTTCATGGTTATTTCACCACATTCTGGGGCCAATTCTGCTCCTCCTGCAGCAAATGAGACAAATTTGGGTCTGAACACTTGCTACCCCCCAACTCCATCTGAAGCCTATTTACCTCAGTTCTGATAACCAGGGCCTGGGTTCCTTCCACTAAGGCCAATTCCCACCTAGTGCCATAGTTACTATCTACATCCTTCCCTGACTTTTCTTCTCAGTCAACACTCAAACATTATGTCAGGTACCATGCTAGCAATGGGAAATCAGGAAGAACAAATCCCTTACGACAGGGGTGCTCACTAATTCCTATAATTCCTACCATTAGAGATATCCTGTCTCATATGGCAGCTTCATCTAATTTTGCTTGCCATAAAAGTAAAAATATTTTTTGATGTGAAAAAACTTGCAACATTACATAACTGCAGCCATTTGAGTCTTTAATTCCACTTAAATAGCATTTTAGTGCCTTGAAACTTATAATGAAAACTTTTTCTTCTTCTTGCAGTGTATTTCTTTGAGTTCTTACTATAGCTTCTATGATGGTCTTGGGTTGCTGGCTTCCTTAATTAACTTCTCATCACAAAGAATCACTAGAGTTTCTTACTAACTGGAAATGAATACCTTAAAATTATTTTTACCATTAAGCTATCTTTAATATTCCGTGAGAATATTACTTCAGGAAATTAGAAAAAAGGGGGGCTATCTTGCACAAATCCAGGATATTTCTGAAGGTTTATGTGGTGAATTAGTTTCCCATTCTTTGGATCTATCAAAACCTCCTTGCAGACAGAAGGGAAAACATTACTCACACACTGAGGGTATGAGAAAAATAAAACAGGATCACTGAAGCCATTGATAAATAATAAAGATCCATGTGGTTTAGACAACTTTTGGTGGGGGGGACAGAGAGAGAGAGATCACAAGTAGGCAGAGAGGCAGGCAGAAAGAGAGAGAGAGGGAGAGAAGCAGGCTCCCCACTGAGCAGGGAGCCTGATGTGGGGCTCGATCCCAGGACCCTGAGATCATGACCTGAGCCAAAGGCAGAAGTTTAACCCACTGAGCCACCCAGGCACACACCCCTTAGACAACTTTTAATCAGGAATTCTTTTACCTGCAACACAAAGTATTCTGTCACAGTCTCTGAGACCCCTGTTAGCACAGCTAGATCAGCTTGCTGATTTAATCAAAGATGAATGGAGAGGAGAGTCACAGGCTGGAGTAGGGAAGGAGGCAGCTCTCCAGTGATGCCTATTCTGGCTTCCTGACCAAGTTTCCTCTGACAGTTTTCTGTAGTTTGGTTTTCTACTGTGAACATAAACTGTCATATTTTGCCCAGTCTCAGGACAGTAAAGACTTGGAGACTGATCTCCACATGATTTCAACTCCACTTCCTCCCACCCTGGGGCCATGACCATTAGCTAATCCACAAAGAAGAAATCAGGACATTTGCCTGTAGACCAAAGGAAAGGTTTTAGACAGAAGTCACAAGATAAATTAGCTCTCCTGCAGGTGGAAGTGGATGGAGGGAAACCCTGATAAGCAAGGTTTGCCAATTTTCATGGTATAAATAATCTTACCATGTATTTCAAACTATCAACGATTTAAAAACAGGCTAACAAAATTCCTGAATATTTAACAGTCAACTCTGGAAAGCCAGTGCCAGTTCCACATCGCTAAAAGTAACTATATGTTTCATTGTTTCAGATATTAATTTACTAAAGTTATTTTTTTTCCTGAGAAATCACTGTGTACCAACAGGAGGCATTGTTATAGGAAAGTCAAACACATAAAATTCGTAATCAGCTCTTCTCTTGATGAAGCTTGTAGTCCAGTGCTAAGTTCAGCAACCTTTGCAAGATAGAACCAAAAATCACTCCTAAGGCACCACACTTGCAAGTGCAAGTTAACTTCAAGTAAATTGACATCTAAATACCTAAATCATAAGGAAAATGAGTACGATAGCCCATTTTACAGGGTGGTTGAAAGGCCTAAATGAGATCACAGAAGAGAAGACTTTTGGTGACTTATAGGCCTCTACAGAAATGTAGAGGATCTTTCCTCATAGAGCAGAGTGAAGCTAATCAGACAAGGCAACATCTGGGTTTCCAGAACATGGTAATTGATGATGACAAGGTCAAAGATGGAAAGGCAGGATGCCTAGGGATACCGGGAAGGCAGAGCAGCGAACAGAACTCACTGACCTCAAAGACAGTGGGGTGAATTGTGTTCACACAGCCAAATTATATCCCAACCATACCACCATGCCTTTTTCATCCCATTTATTATACAAGTATTACCAAAACTTTTAATTCCTCTAATATCTCAAAATCTGCATCTGCAAAACTGTCCTCTAAGGGCTGTTTTAGGATATTCAGGATAAAGACCTAAACGATCATGAGAATAGGTTTCCCCAAAGTTAAGGTCTGAGTATGGCTTAGTAAGTTAAAAGCCTGGTCTTGGGGATTGAATTCTAACTCTGCCACCTGCTGGCTCTATGCCTCATACAGGCAATTTAAACTCTCTCATGCCTCGGTTTCCTCATCTACAAATATTTAACTTATAATATGGTTTTTCACTTTAAATGAGCCAAAACATATAAATTATTTAGTACAATGCCTGGCACATAGTTATAGCTCAATAGCCAACAGCTATTATCATTGATTTGAAAAGTATTCCATTCATAATTTGGATTAAAAGTCTTCTGAAACATATAATAAAGAAATTACAGGCAATTAAATAGTTTTACCACTTGTTTTTAAATGAGATGATCTTTAAATCAGCCAGGATGCTTATTTTTTTTTTGACCACTTAAGTGTCAACTTTGTCTTACAACTAACACTCTTATGATTGAAAATCCATTGACTAGTTTAAGAAAGATGTTTAATACCTCATATACATCCGACATGGAAGGGAGGGGTGGAGAGAGGGAGAGAGAGACACCAGAGGAAGAGTCTATCTGATCCTCCAACATATGTCTCCTATCAAGTCACATGAACATCCTCAGACCAATTCCTGTGGCAAGAGGGTTAGGATATGCTGATTGGATGGAGCTGGGATGGTTAGGGAATTAGAGGTCTGGGTGGGAAGAGAGGGGGTGGCTATTAGGTGGGTAAATGGACCCTATACTTTCAAGACCATTTCTTCTACTCATCTACTGACTTCAAACTATAAGAAACAGGCTTTTTAGCAATAGACATGATTTAAATTTTGACTGCCTAGAATTCTGCTAAGTCCCACAATACATTAAAAAGAAGATGTTGGCTGCTATTTACTCTTGCCCTTGGATTTTCCACCTCCATAAAAATGGTTGAGAACTATTCTTATAAATAGAATACCCTACTAGCTCCAGTATCAGTGGCTACTGTATTTTTTGATAGAGCCAATTTTCTTATTTCACTACAGTGACATATACTAAGGTACAGAAGGTTAGTTGTGTATATTAAAAAAAAAAAAAGAAAGAAAGAAAAAGCCCAACAAGCTAAAAAGAGAACATAGTCAAACAGTTTTATTGCTGAATAATGACAACCAATTTGCATGACTTTAGTTGAACTGACTGACTGAATTATAACTACTTGTTTTGAGACATTCATGAAGATGAGATCCAAGAAAAAGATTAGGTACCTCTTGCATGGCTTTTATTCACTGTTCTTGTCATACACACAAGCTTAGATTTTTGACTTAAAACTGCCCCAGTTCTCAAACCGCAAGCTTTTCCTTATGACAGCAGCTTTCTATTATTATGATGGATGAAACCCCAAGTAATATTTACTCTATCCTATTGAAAAAAAAAAAAAAAACATGAATATGTCCGGAGGAGAAAAATCTCTAAAAGTAATAAATGAAATACATCCACCAATAAAGGGGAATAGAATCTTGGTCCTTGGTCTCCTTTTCAAGTATTACTCCTCTGATGGGATTATAAGACTATGCCAGAAATCTAAACATGGCTTTAATTCCTACATTCCAATGCTAGATACTTTAAAAGGACCAGAATTAGCTGAACTAAGCTTTAAAGGAAACTAAATGCTTTGTGGATCCCATGTATAGTACATTGTTCTACATGAAATTCCTGTAATCCATCAAATGGATCCTTGAATGGCAAAGCAAGGGAAAAAGCATAAAATCAGGGAAATTAAGAGTGATGTGAGCCTGTTCTTGATACCAGCTGTGTTTCTTTGCCTCCATGCCTTATATATCTAAACCTCTATCAAAAGAACATATCCTAAAGAACAACACAGTGACAGAGATGAATTTCAATCTGACAATGCAGTGAACTAAAAAATGAACTATATCATAAACCATTGCTCTTTCTCAATCCAAACAGAAAAAAAAATCCTAAAGAAACTTACATTTTCCAGGAAATAACCAGGGTAATGTGGAGGGTACTCATCTAATCTCTGAAATACTGTGTGAGTAATCAATCAATCTAAAGCCATGCAGAAATTATCCTTTAGTAAAATGTTTCCCCACATTTCATGTTAAACTGTGGCTTTGTTTGCTCATAGTTTTCTTTTTTTTTTTCCAAAATACTACTTTTGTCCCCCAACAACAGTTTTAGACTGCAGAAGCTAACTAAAAAGTTAGCCGAAATTTTTCCATTTGAACCAATAATTTTGGCATCATAGAAATACTGCCATCTTCATTTACTCATCCAATCTATCCACATGATTCACTACTTTTCTGTAAAAGAAAAATGCACATCTTGATTAATGAGATAATCTGTGAAGCAATTGTGCTAACTTTTCTAAATTTCATACCTATTAATTTCAATAAATTCCCACTAATTTCTGCATTATGAAATTGATTGAGTGGGAACATCTAATCTGTCTTTACAAAATCCTTTATTACTGCAACTATACTTCTGTAGCTTTTTAATACCATTTTGTGATCTTTTCATCAATACCATCCATACTTACCACCCTAAAATGTACCACCTATTTTAAGTAGCTAAATCCACTCAAATTTAATTCAGAGTAATCTCAGGTTATCAAATTGATTGTTCCATGAGCACTAGAACATCATGTTTAAATGCATATACTGTGGTGTGAACAGGCAAAAATCTCCTCTGCCATATGCTTGGTGGGGAGCATTTGGTCATTGGACTCCTGTCACCTTGATCCTGCTCTCCCACAGGTACCAGCACCTACAAACCCACACAGTGTATATTGGGGCAGCAGCGAGAATAGAGAACAGCTAGAGCTATTTGCCAAGGTTAAGAAAATAACAACTTAATGATACAAATAAATGATGCCACAAGTGACACCAAGATTCCAAGCTTTAGTAACTAGATGAACGGGTCATCATTCTCAGAGACTAGGAAATTGAGATGGGAGGGAGGGTGGCCTGGTGAGAATCATCTGGAACTCATTGAGTGTGGGGTGATGGAGAGGCATTCCAGTTAAAAAATAGTAGGCAATTGGGGCGCCTGGGTGGCTCAGTGGGTTGAACCGCTGCCTTCGGCTCAGGTCATGATCTCGGGGTCATGGGATCGAGTCCCGCATCAGGCTCTCTGCTCAGCGGGAGCCTGCTTCCCTCTCTCTCTCTCTCTCTCTCTGCCTGCCTCTCTACTTGTGATCTCTCTCTCTGTCAAATAAATAAATAAATAATCTTTAAAAAAAAAAATAGTAGGCAACTGGACATGGGATACTGAAACCTGAGTTAAAGGACTAGGCGCACATGCAGAGTTGTGAGTAAAGAGAAAACACCCCCATGAGAGAGAGGAAGAAGAATCCAGAGCAGAGCAGGGACAAAGAAGAAGAAGTATCAATGAATGGGTAAATGTGAATAAGAGTATTTAAAGAATGTTTGAAATTATAACTAGTGGATGAGGACAAAACAAAATGCATTAAAAAAAAAAAAAAAGGAAGGGGGTGCCTGGGTGGCTGTTTGTTAAGTGTCCTACTCTTGATTTGGGCTCAGGTCATGATCTCAGTATTGTGAGATTGACCCTTCCATCTGGCTCTGCACTGGCATGGAGCCTGCTTAAGATTCTCTCTCTCTCTCTTTGCCCCTCCCAACCTCCTGCTCACTGGAGCTTTCTTGCTCTCTCCCCCTTCCTCTCTCAAAAATAAAAAAATAAAAATAAAAAAAGGAAGAACAGGTGAGAGAAGGGCCTTAAAATCTATTAATTTATTATTAACTTATTTAATAAATATTTATTGAGCATCCACTCTGATACTAGACATTGAGGTAGGGGAGGAGGGTATCCAGGTACAAAATAAATTCAGCCTGTGTCCTCTTGGAGTTTACAGTCTAGCAGAGAAGAGAGCAAGACATTGGACAGATAGCATGACCCCTTCCTTTCCTCCCCATCTTCCACAAGTACAAATAATTGTGATAAAGCTTCAAAAAGAAGAAAAAAAACAAGGTCCAGGTGCGGGAACATATAAAAAAGGGAGCTGCCTAATCTTGTCTGAAGTGTTAGTGAAGGTTACCTTAAGAAAATGACATTACCTGGCAAATGAGTAATAAAAAAGGAAAGAAAAAAAAAGTGATCACCTAAGTCAGTGGCTTCTCTAATCCCAAAGCCAAGTATAAGGAGGCAGTTCAGGGTGGAGTTGGGTTGGAATGGACTCTGCTAATAATTTACCCAATATCTATTCACCAGTTCTGCCTTACTAAACAAAACCCTACATTTTTTAGCATAGCAATGGGCCCAGCTAAAGTATTAACTTTGCCAGCCTGCCTTGCAGGTAGGGGTAACTGAGAACAATTCTGACCTGTAAGACATAAGCAGAATGCTGCTGGGGATTTCAGAATAAGTTCTGCTTTCCCATTTAGCAGCACAGATCCTTCCTGTGAGCAGCCTGGTTTTCTTTTTCCTATCTTGATTGACACAGTGAGGACTGAAGTGAAGCATTCAAGCCATCTTGTAAGGTAAGGCAAACAATAGAATGAAAGCCACAAGGATGCCTGTGTGGCCCCGGTCATGATCTCAGGGTCCTGGGATGGAGCCCTGCATTGGGAGCCCCGCTCAGCAACCTGTTGTCCCTCTGTGTCTCCTCCCACCCCCACCCCTGTTTGTTCACACGCATGCTCTCTCTCTCTCTCTCTCTCTACCGAATGAATTTTTTAAAAATCTTAAAAAAAAAAAAAAAAAAGAATGAAAGCCACATACTAAGGATGACAGAACTGAAAGCTGAGGGAGCCTGGAACCTTATTGACTCCTTGGACCGCTGTAACAGTTCCAGACCCTCTACCTATGGGCTTCGTGTTAAGAAAGAAAGCTACTTCCCATTTGCTCAAGCCAGTGTAGACCAGTTTCTGGGACTTGTGGTCAAATGTAATCCCTAATTGGTACAGGGGTGTAGTGGGGGTAAGGGGAGAAATCATTGTCAAGGACGACAGAGGCAGAGATGGCATAGACAGAAATAGGGATATAAAACAATTTTTAGTCCCTTTTGACGACATGGACACTGTTATTGCCACAAATACACAGGATAATCAGGCTGTACAAACACATAAGTGCTGTATCATTTAGGATAATGCTTTGGAACTATTAAAAAGTATCCCCTGGAAGTTGTTTAGCTTTAAACCACAGAAAACTGGTATATTTAAAGACATCCAGTTGTCACATCAGAACATTTTCTTAAAAAAAAATTTTTTTTTCTCCATCACTGTACTTTAATCAAGACCATCTGAGGAAGTAATGGAAGTGTTGTTCTGAGAACACAGCCATGTGCTGTAGCAGGTGGTGGACATTTAAATGGCATTATTTATCATAAGTAGCATATAAAGGAGTATCTTAGAGTCTCTGATTCCAAAAATGTATGTCAATTTGGCAGAAGACCAGTGCTTTTTTAGTTATTAAAGCATAAATCGGTTTTCAACATTTTCCTTTTCCTAATTATACACATTGATTTGTCATGACACCCCCACTTGAAGCATATGTAGAGTCCGCTCTGGCCATCTTGACCGAGAATCGTTACGCTGGCACATTCTGCAATGTTGTCCACTACAGCACAGATGTCATTGGAAAGTGTGTCCAGTCTAGGATGTGACTCCTGTTCTAGCACATGCTCATAGTATTACCTGACACAAGTTACCCAATCTGAGCTTCGGTTTCCTGAATACCTACACTGTAGGAGTATTAAATGAGATCCTTTCTAAACAAACAGAGTGTACACAAAGGCCTTCACTGCTGTAAGCTCTCTACAAACATTATCTCCTTTCTCTTTTGCCCATTTCCTATAGTGAACTGCGTTTGAGGAATTGTCATTAAAGGAAACAGAAGCAAAAGCTAGTAAAATCTTGGTGATTCACAGACCTGTAACTCTGGGTCTAATGATACATTCTATGTTAATAAAAAAAAAAAATCCAAAAAATTTTTTTAAATAAATAAATAAAAAAGGGGGGGGGGGAAGAGCTAGTAAAATCTGTCCCTTCAGAACAGATCCCAACCTAATTAAGTGCAACGTGAAGAGAGGGTTTCTACTTTAATTCTGAAGCAAGGATGATAAACAGACAGAGAACGGTAAAAATCAACTACAGCCATTATTGGAACATCATGCAGACCACCCAAAGAATGTGTTAAGGACTGTCTCCATGTTCAAAAGGCTAAGTTAGTATTGTGTAATCACAAAGCATAAAGTACAGTTCACAGAAAAGAACTTGGAGGACTCACTTTCTTAGTCCTAGAGACACAGGGTAGGGGATATTTCTGGGCACAGCACTGAGCACAGAGTGTTAAGGGGATGCTTCCTGATGAATCCCCCTGCTCCCATCTTCCTGTGACCCTCACGTTCATGGCTGTCTGCCCCTCAGCTGTCTGTCTCCCTCTGCTTGAACCAGCACCGCAAATATCTCCCCAGGAGAGCAGAGGGGAGTCCCTTACCAAGCATCACCTCCCTGATGAGTCTGATGACTTGTCTCTCTGATTATTTCACACCTCTCAGGGCAGTCTGGTAGGCAAGGGACAGTGAGAGTAAAATGATTCGAAGTAGGACCATAGTGCTGAAACAGTAGTACTATTTATGGCTACTGAGATTTTTTTTTTTCTTGAAATAACTGTGAATGGTAGCATTTCCTTGGCCAGCCTCGAAAATGTCAGTCTATTTGTTAATACAGACGTGCTGCTGCTTCCTCGTTTCTCTCCTAGGAAGGGGGGCAGGGGTGGTGGGAGAGGGAGAGGGGAACCAGCATTATTGCCTTGTAATTATTCAGAGGATGTTTCGTTTTATTTTATGTTAGAGTGGCCAAATTTATATTATTCCTCTGTTGCCCTAATCATCATCATAAATCAGGAAACAAGAATCTCAATGTCCAATTACCATTCCGAGTAGATACAGGAAGGAAATTAAAGCTCCCTTTCTAAGTGGAAGAAAGGGCAACTCCACTGAGCTTCCTAAGGGAATGTGTGCTGTGCTGAACAGCACATTACTGAAAAAGAGATAAGCAATTGTGTGATGTACAATTGCCAACACTTTCTAGTCTTTCAACTTCAGTTCTAAATGCTTACGAGGAATAATATCTTCACATTTTTCAAAAGGCTGCTATAGGAGAAAGCCACTTATGCTCACTTACATTCACAAGTATTGCAAATACAGCAATTATTATTTAAAGAAGAGAATCAGAGACAGAGCCAAAGCCAGAGACCAGGGGAAGCAGAGAGACTGAGGTCTTGGCTTCCACAGTGCAGAGGGCCAAGACCAGGAATGTTTTCCAACAAAACCCTGCCCTCACCACCAGGCTCAGAAGCCCCACACCTCACCAACTACTTCCTTTAAGGATCTGAAACCAGGGAGCTACTGCAAGTAGAGATTTTTTTTTTTTTTTTTAACTTCTAAGAAACATAATAAGCTCAAACCTTAACTATTAAACTATTTTCTCTCGTTGGTGATTTTTCTACTAATAAAGGTAGAAACTAAGTGAGACGAACTTCCAGCAAGTCAACTAAATACAACTGGTCAATTTAGTCACTACAGCTAGACTGTGATAGTATAAGAGAAAAAAGTGAACCAATCCAGTTGTTATCAATCCAGTTCAGTCCACAAGTCCAAGTGGTTGACCTTCTAACTCTGTGAAATTATAGCTAAATTAAAGATCCCTAAGTAGACTTTACTTAGAAAAAGGCAATATCCATCCATAACATCACTAGAAAACCTACTGTTTTTCATGGTGTATTAATAGAGGGATCTCCGTCATGCAAAAACATTTTTAGAAAATTGATGAGTTTAAGGGTGCCTGAGTGGCTTAGTTGGTTAAGTGTCTGCCTTCAACCTAGGTCATGATCTCATGGTCCTGGGATGGAGCCCGAGCCTGCATTGGGCCCTCTACTCAGCGGGAAGTCGGCTTCTCCCTCTCCATTTGCTCCTGCTTCCTGCTCGTGTGCACTCTTCCTCTCTCAAGTAAATAAACCCTTTTTTTTTTTTTAATTTATTTGATGAACAGAGATCACAAGTAGGCAGAGAGGCAGGCAGAGAGAGAGAGAGAGAGAGACAGAGGAAGAAGCAGGCTCCCTGCTGAGCAGAGAGCCCAAGGTAGGGCTCGATCCTAGAACCCTGAAATCATGACATGAGCCAAAGGCAGAGGCTTTAACACACTGAGCCACCCAGATGCCCCTCAAGTAAATAAAATCTAAAAAGAAAAAAGAAAATTGATGAATTTAGCCACATTGTTAATAATTCCTAGTTACTAAGTTTATTTAACCAAATTCAACAAACTTTTAAGGTGGTAAATACAGGATCAGATTCAGATTAAAAAGAACACTACAAGATACAATGAAAAAAATAGGAGTAATTTTTATCTCTCTGGCTTTTAGAGTATTTTTAAACTTTTGTTTCCTTCTACACCAGCTTTATAATTGAGTTGAATTCTGATAAAACAATATGTCATCCAAACCTAAATCCTATGCCTTAGGCATTTAATAACTGGCAACAATATTAAAATTGCACTTATCAGTTCTAACGTTTTTTTTGGTCTAGGAACTAGCTGGCTCACAGCCCAAACATGATAGTAATTCATAGTTAAAACTATGTTTGGATCTTCTTAGAATACTATTACTTATCTTTCCTTGTATTACACGAAAGTGTTATTGTGGTTATATAGATGACTACACAGTAAATTTCGAAATTCTAAGTCACCTTTCAGGTAGTAGTTCTTCAAGTACAGTTCCACTATAGCCTACAACGATCATCTAGATGTTTGGAAGACTAGATCAAACTTTAACTCATTAAAAAATGAAGAAATATTCAGGTATATAAGTTTCTACTGCAAATGTCAATTTCTAATATAAAATACAAAACATTTTTAAATGCTAATGTTCATAATGACTATCCAACCCACAGCTACACAGAGTGCTCCCTTCACCCACCCTTGGCAGGGGAAGAAAGATGAAGAGGGCTTTGGGGGTTGGGGTGGTGAAGGGAGAGCAAAGGATTTATTTAATCACTGGCAAAAAGGCAACTAAGAGTAGATCAAGTTCGGTTTTCAAGATCATTTGTTCTGGGAGGAAGCATGCAAACCAGGAAAGAAGATATCAGTGACTAAGAATTTTTTTACTAATCTTTTTGTAAATAAAATCCCCTTGATTTTAATGGCAAAATATTATAACTTTCATTTTATTTCACCAACCACCTAAATTGTATGGCTTTTTATAACACCTAAAAAGGAGTGTAGTATGGTGACCTGAGTTCAAAACCTAAGTATTCCACTTAAAGTCTCATCTATAAACTGGGAATAATAGTATCTATATTTTGATAACGTAGTTTTCAGTGCCTTGGGAAGTGCCTGCCACAAGGTAGACACTCGATTTATGGTAAAAACACATATATGAGATGCGGAACTACTAAATGGCTTTCTAGAAACCCATCTGTGTCCCTTGCTCTAGTATGTGCCACCGTTTGTATGCCGCTATGCACCTCACTTCAAGGGCACTTTTTCTCTCTAAGACTCAGAAGGAATACTTCTTCCTTTATGTTTTCCATAGGGCTTTGTCTTTCGAAGGCATTTCCCTTCATAACAGGCTCTCTCTGCTTTTATCATGGATGTTTTCTCTTTATCAAGGATGAAATTAAAATGTGTATGGATTTTGTTTATTCATCCATTATTTATAGTTTCTTATTACAGTTAGATATATATATTTTTAAGTCTTCCTTACCAGTTAGTGATGCCAACCACCCCCCACCGTCAGCTGAACCACACAGATCTACGCAGAAGGAACAAACACTGAGAATACTTTCACCTGTATGGAAAAGACCTTGATTTCTAAACCTGGAAACTTGTTTTTAAGGAGGAATTTCTCTTCCCGAATATTCACAACTGGTTATGTTCTGAAACCTAAAACCATGGTTTTTTCCTCCTTTAAGTTTTAAACTATTAATTTTACATTTCAAAGGGATGTTAGCTCAGAAGCAAAAGGCTTTGATCATTTCTTCAAGTAAAAACTGTAAAATTGAATTCATGGAGACGGACCAAAAAAAAAAAAAAAAACTCCTTGGCTGACAAAAATTTCCAATTTTAAATCCACAGCCATCCTTCATTCAGTGTTTGCACAGCTCCACGGGATCTTGTTTGCTCATTAAAGTGAGGCCCTCCGTAAATAGTGGGTTTCAATGTGGGTTTTCTATAGACCATAAAATTTCAGAATATTAAAGAACCATAACATCTGAAGGGCATTTTAGAAAATGATTTGGTAATTTTCCTGAGATGTATTCCTGACAATGCCTGCAACTTCAAAATATCTCTGCATCTAGAGAAGAATATTTCAAGGGTTCCTTTTGATATGAAAGTCTTTTCTCCAAGGCTAAGCCTGTAAATAAAGTCATTTTTAGAAAAGATGGAATTTAGTCAAATATGGAATTGGTTTCAAATCACTGCATGGCTAATCATTTGCTTGACTAAATTGATAGCTTGTCAAGTCTTATATTTGATTATTAACAGCTGCCACCTCTTCTCCAGCATTTCTGTTACCTGTTCTTGGGAGGATTAAATAAGGTAAGATGAATGAACATGCCTCGCCCAAGGCATGGCACACAATAAACACTCAGTGTGTGGCACCTGATAATATTTACTAGAGATTATTTTACAGTTCAACAGAGGGAGAGAGGAAATGATCTGTCCAGCATTGGCCACCAGGAGTTTCCACTGTTTTCTGGGGCTTTTCTCTATTCATCATGCATGATGACACTAACAATTGAGGTTTAATACTTTTTTCTCTATTTTAATTGAGAAAACAGAGCTAGTTGCTGTTGAATGAGCCTCTCTGCTCACTCTTGCCCTCATTCTCTCCACTCTCCACACAGCCCTCAAATCATCTACCACGTACATCAGACCATGTCCCTCTCTTGAGGGGACTCTCCAAAGACGTAACTTCACACTGAAACTGAAGTCCAACTTAGTCCTGTGCCCTTTGAGGCCTCCCAGGAACCAATCTCTCACACCATTCTATGGCATGTCTTCCCTCCTCCTAGTCACACTGGTCTTGTTTATGTTCCTTGCCCTTGGCCAAGCCTGCTCCCACCTCAGGGCCTTAGCACCTGCTGTTGTCTTTGCCTATAGAGCTCCCTATTTGTGTCTTCACATGGCTGGGTCCTTCTTTCCACAAAGCAGCCAAGAGACTACTTCCTCAGGGCAATCCCTCCCATACCCTTTCCTAGAAATCCCTCCATCCCATTGTTCCCCCCCTTCATATTCTATCACCCATTCTACTTCATTTCCTTCACTTCTCCCCATGACTTTATTTTTATGTAACCAATTGGTGGAGAAATCTCCACTTCTTGGCTTATAAACATGAAACATTGCCCCTAACAGTACCATGTCAACCTCCGCTTCTTGAAAGGAAACAGGTCCCTTATGGCATCTTAGCCAAACTCCATAGCTTTTCAGCTACTTGTGACTGAGAACAGTCTCATTTTATGTCTCATTTTGCATAAGACTTGGACCTCTTCATTTCAAAAATATCCATCACAGAGTTAATTCAAAGCTACTCTCTTCCCCTTCCCCATCAGAGGGCAGACCATAGTATCTTCCAGTGGAGAACAGAGTGAAATCCACTCTTTTCACACATTTCTCCTTTTCTTTCTCTCTTTCAACTTCTCCCTACCTTCTCCCCTCAGACAACCAGACTGTCAGGGAACCTCAGTCTCACCTTCCATATCCAGAAAAAGAGCTGCACAAATGAAGAGACTGACTCTCTCTCTCTCTCTTTTTTTCTATTCTTGTTGACTATTGAAACTATTCATATTGCTCCCCCACAAGGGTGGTGTTTTAATTCCATTGCGAGCTGGTTTAGGGATCAAGAGCTGTCTCTTTTAGTTCACTAATTCATTTGCACATTCATTCACATGAGCAGTAATCCATTAGGTATTGTGTACGTGCCAGGCACTGTAGAGGCACATGTGCAAACATTTCTTGGAGTCCCTTATATCTTCAACATTTACTTCTTTTCTCTTGCAAGTCATGTACAACTCACCAGCAGTCAATATCCTGTTCAAAGACAGTCCACAAGATAGTTGGCCAGAAGCAAACTCCATTACCTCTGTTTAGCTAAATCTTTATAATTCTGAAAAATAGAGGAGCTAGCCTTGCTCTCAGTAGAAACAGCTAGAGCTGCTTTAGTTTAACAATTAAAATCATATCAATTCTAGGCAACTCTGAAAGGGAGCCTCCTTGTTAGATAAGCTATCATTTTTTAATAGACTTGATTTCTTAGAGCAGTTTTAGGTTCACAGCAAAATCAAGCAGAGAGAACAGAGAGTTCCCACATGTCCCTGCCCCCAACACATGCACAACCTTCCCCCATTGTTGCAGAGAATTTGTTATGTGCATGGACACACATTAGTGGTAAAAGGTTTTCTGTGTCTTTTTCTGATTCAAGATGAATCTAACTATGAACATACTGAGAAGGGGAGTGATGTTTTTTGAGGGGAAGTACCCTCTCCTTAACCTTTCCAAGAGTGCAGCCCTGACACCTTTGCCTTTCCCCAAGTTAAGAGCCCCAAGACATGGTCCAGCTCCTGCATTTTGCTATTCCCCAAATGACCGCAAGTAGAGCCACCCTAACAACTTAAGTCCTCTAGCACACACACCACCACCACCTGCTGTCAGGAATCAGAATGCTGTAAACCCTGCCCCCATCTTTCCAGGCACCACTCTCTCCTACCCTGAGTTCTGCCAGTGGAAGTCTATCTTTAGACATACCTCTGCTAATCTTCAGAAGTACATATCAAACACCCACTTTTCTCTTTAGAGAGGGATCATGGATGGAAAAGAACAGCAAGCCTGGGCTTGCTAGGCTCTAAGAATATTCTTCCAAAACTCTTTTCCTCTCCCACTCGACTCCAATGGTAATAAAAAAGGCTTACAGATTCTGCCAGGGAATGAGATGCCAGTCCACAATTCTGGCAATAGCCCCAACATTGGTTCATTCAAAGTTCTACTCACTTGGCTCCAAGCAATGGCAAAGGACCTTTCTTCTCTCATGAAGGAAGGGAAAGCAGGCTCTGAATATGAACTCTCCAAAATGCAGACTCCCACACCGTCAGTCATCTTCTTCTATTGACTGGGTTTAGTGGCCAATCTCATTCTTACTTCTTACCTCTTACTTACTTACCTCTCAGTACTTACTGCAGAAGGGCTATTGCTGTGGTCCTCAGCACCTTGAACTTGGAGGACTTAGTTCCTCAAGTCCTCAGCTTTGAACTGAAGCCCCAGTTCTAAGACTAAGGGAGAAAACAACATTGCCATGTATTCATTTACTCTCTGTCAAGATCAACTCATTCCTTTCTTAATCTCCACCATCTCAGAGTACCCTCACCACCTAGAAAAGTGTTTGACACATAATAGATACGCATTAAAGATTTGTTAAAATGGAGGTGCCTGGGTGGCTCAGTCAGTTAAGTAACTGCTTTCGGCTCAGGTCATGGTCCCAGGACCCTGGGATCAAGCCCCACATCCAGCCTCGCCTCAAGCTTCACATCAAGCCCCGCATTGGGCTCCCTGATCTATGGGCAGGCTGCTTCTCCCTCTCCACCACCTGTGCTCTCTGGCATACTCTCTCTCTTTCCCTCTCTCTCTCTCAAATAAATAAAATCTCTTAAAAAAAAAAACTAAAACAAAAAACAAAAACAACAACAAAAAAAGATTTGTTAAATGAATCCTGTTTTGAAACTGCTAAAATGAGAATTTAACTATATCATAATGAAGCCCATAATGGTTGAACAGCCTTAATGGTTCAAAATCAAAAGAATCTCATTTTAATTTAGTTAAAATGTATATCCATTTTACTGTATGACTGCTCAATATAACAGAAAACTATTTTTTTCCTACATAGCATTGCTTTTAAATGTTTCCAGATAGGGATGATGATCCTGAATGCTTTTCTTCTACAAGCTTCTCATGACACGTGGGTTTACAGACTCCCTAACCATCTTGGCTGCCCTTCTTCAAAGCTTTGATGTTACTTTTAGGTTGTGGTCTACCAGTGACAAGCAGTTGGACTATCATTTTCTGAAAGCTAAATACTCCTTTTCTGTTAAAGGAGCTTACATGTGCATCAAGATTTGGGTATTTGTTGTATGAGGTTAATTTTTTCAGTGAAGGAACCACATAGCTGGCTCACATTAAAAGCTCGGTCTACAAACCTCAGATTTTCTTTGTATGGACTATTGTCAAGTCAGACCTTCACCTCCTACACTAAGTTAAGTGACTTTTCCAAACATAAATGTTCAATCTTATATTTAGCTCTATTACACTTCTTTCTTTTCTTTTTGAAGATTTTATTTATTTATTTGACAGGCAGAGATCACAAGTAGGCAGAAAGGCAAGCAGAGAGAGAGAGGGGAAGCAGGCTCCCCGCTGAGCAGAGAGCCCGATATGGGGCTTGATTCCAGGACCCTGGGATCATGACCTGAGCTGAAGGCAGAGGCTTAACCCACTGAGCCACCCAGGTGCCCCTCTTTCTTTTGTTTTTGTCTGTTCTAATTTCTAGACGTTTTTAAAACCTTATTAGCATATTAAGATATTCAATTTGTCATTATTTGCAAATTTGACAAACACATTTTCTATCTTCACTTAAGACACATTTTCTCCCCAAAGATCTGCAGAGAATGGACCAAGTCAAAGAGCCCTGGGGCGTTCTTCCCTTTCTGAACTGGCTCTTTTTTAATATGGCTGCTCATCCAACTGCAAATCTACCTAAATCTGCCTAATGTTACCCTCATGCAGCCCGTATTCTAATTCTCTCTGTTGTTACAAAACCGGAGCTTTTAAGAAATGCTCTAGAGAAATTTAAAAATGATACAACAGTTCCATGATTAATAAATAAGATCATCTTCTCCTCAAAGTAATAAATAAGATCATTACTGTGGAAAGAACCAAGATGCCCTTCAACAGATGAATGGATAAAGAAGATATGGTCCATATATACAATGGAGTATTATGCCTATATCAGAAAGGATGAATACCCAACTTTTGTATAAACATGGATGGGACTGGAAGAGATTATGCTGAGTGAAATAAGTCAAGCAGAGAGAGTCAATTATCATATGGTTGCACTTACTTGTAGAGCATAAGGAATAACATGGAGGACACTGGGAGATGGAGAGGAAAAGTGAGTTGGGAGAAACTGGAGGGGGAGACAAATCATGAGAAAGTGTGGACTCTGAGAAACAAACTGAGGGTTCTGGAGGGGAGGGGTGTAGGGGGTTGGGTAAGCCTGGTGGTGGGTATTATGGAGAGCATGTATTGCATGGAGCACTATGTGTGATGCATAAACAATGAATGCTGGAACACTGAAAAGAAATTAAATTAAATTAAATTAAAAGAGGTATATTTGGGGCACTTGGGTGGCTCAGTGGGTTAAGCCTCTGGCTTCGGCTCAGGTCATGATCCCAGGGTGCTGGGATCGAGCCCCACATCAGGCTCTGTGCTCCGCGGGGAGCCTGCTTCCTCCTCTCTCTCTGCCTGCCTCTCTGCCTACCTGTGATTTCTGTCTGTCAAATAAATAAATAAAATCTTAAAAAAAAAAAAAGGTACATTTAAGTTAATATGATATATGCATAGTTATCTTTCTTCCTCATTTAAAAAAAAACATTTAATTACTTTCTAAATTCTCATAACCTATCCTGATTAATACCATTATTGTTGTTCTGATCTTCCAAAAGTCTTTGTACCTTTTTTGAAAATCTGGATACAAGTCCATCTTCAGACTCTTCATATACTCCATAAATGCCCACAGAACCCCACCATTTCCAGAGCCATATCATCCCACTCCCTTGTATTTAGGAAGTTCTAAGTCTGAGCACTGATAGTGGCCAGACCTTCTTCTATTATCTCCTTTGGAATTATATTCGTCATCTTGGGCTACCATGAGAAAATACCACAGATCGGGTTGCTTAACCAACAGAAATGCATTTTCTCACCGTTCTGGAGCCTGGCAGTCTCAGATCAGGGTGCCAGCATGGTTGGGTTTTGGTGAACACAGCTTCCTCACTTGCAGATGACCACCTTCTCACCGTGTCCTCACATAGCAGAGAGGATAAAACTTGATTGAGCAAACTCTCTGGTGTCACTTTGCGAGGGCACCCTCACGAATGAGGGCTTCCACCTCATGACTTCAGCTAAAATCAATGATCCCCCAAAGGCCCCATCTCTAAAAATTATCACCTAGAGTTAGGGTTTCAACTATGGATCTTGGAGGGACACAATTTAGTCCACTGTGGGAATTAATTAGTCATTCATATTATTTGTTTGGCTTGCCCTACAGAGCATTATTTGCTCTGCTGGAAGGGATGAAATAGGAGAAAATGAAGATTTGAGTTTTCTATCTTTTCTCCATAATCTATTCTATTATAGCATCATCTCCAAGTAGAGAACCTATTCTGTCATTTTTTTTCTTATTCCAAATTTAAATCCTTAAAAAGATTTTTATGAGACAGCATTTTTCAGAGCTATCATCTCTTCTCCAACAGGTCTCACACTTCCTGCTTTGGCATTTCCCCTAATCACGCATCACATTTCCCTCAGGATTTCTGCCCTGCAACCCTGTCACATTCAACTCATTTTCATTGATGGTTGACCAGCTGCTAGCAGCTCTTCAGAAAGGGCAATGCTTCACCTCTGCCTGTCACCCATTCACTGTAAACTCTCTGGGACACCTGAGTTCTGCAGCCTGCCACCAAAGAAGACCATCCCTACCATGTTTCTAGCAATGCTCCTTAAAGAAAATTGAAGCCCTGTACTTTGTAAAGGTTCATCTACTGCCTCAATTTGGGGTACTTAAAAAAATCAATAGCAATCTTAATTCCCACAGCAGATAAATAGCCCAAATCTTTAACTATGCATGAACATGGGAAATTTAAGAAAATATAGAAAGACTGTTTAGACTTCAAATCATCTGTTCCCTTCTTAGAACTCCACTTTTCCCAATCTGGATGGCATCCAGATTTGGGGATGAGAGGGAATGAGAGAAAGAGCTTGTAGTTTTTTTCTATAAGATAAGGAGGATAAGAGTTTTCTATTTTTAAACTTTAATTTTTCTTTTTTGTCATTGTTTTATTTCTACTGAAGACTGAATTGGGAAAGATCTTTTGCTGTACAATCTGGAGAGCTTTTATTCAGAACTTCTCTCAAAGGCCATTCTGAATATTCTTAACCAGTGGATTTCTAGAAATCACCTTAAGGCCTTCCTCTTCTTAATTTTTGACAGTATGGTATCTTGCTGTAATTATATTTTTTTGACCATAAGGAAGTTAAACATTTTTTCACATGTGAATTGTCTCAGTATGTTTTTGTGCTTTTATCAAGTGAATATTGTTTTTTAATTGAATGTAAAAATAGTTTATTTGCATATAGTAATCCCCTGTTTGGTATATGTGTCATGCTTTTTGTCTCCTAGACTATTGCTTGTCTTTTGACTTTTTTAATGATGTCTTCCCTACCCAAAATTATAAAGATATTCTTTTCTGTCACTGTCTAATTCTTTTAACCTATAAAGTGCCATATGCATTGATCAACTGAAAAGCAATATTCTCTTTCTCCATACTTATCTTCTCTGATCTAAAAATCTTAAACCTTTTTACCTTTTTTCCCCCAGTTTTTCCCAAGGTTCTATATTTTGAGCCTTATATATCCTTGAGACTTACTCCAGATCATCTCCATGGCCTATTATCAAAATTCAACAACTATATTGCTGATATTAATTATAATAGCAATATCTAAACATTTATTGAACACTTATTATGGACCATGGAATGATCTAGTTACTTATCTGAACCATCTCATTTAAGACTTACAAAAACACCATTTTATAGATAAGGAAATTTAAGATTAAGGTGGTCAAGTAGTTTGCTCAAGGTTTTACAAATCAGAAATGCCAGAGGCAGAATTCAAAGTTGGGAAGTTGGGTTTTCAGCTGCAAAACCCATATGCATAATCGTGGCATTTTATTGACTATAAAAAAATTACACACATTTCTCCCACAGATCTCTAGCTAGAAGGGATTTCCTAAACATTAAATCACAACCTCTATGTTTAAAAAAGTATAGTACTGATGACCCACAAAACAATCCTCTCTCAAATAAATTCTGGACACATACATTAAAAAGAATAGACTCATTAATAATGAAAACTAAAATCACATGTGTAAACACATTGCTTTTAATCTATTCAATTATTTCCCCATAAGCACTAACTGTGCATCACAAATTATGCTGTCTAGAAGACATACAACAAAACTTACAGCTTGGAAGATTCATTGCCATGGTCTAATGGAATAGTTTTCTGAGAGAATGAAAATTCTGAATCTCCAAGATGGAATATCCCTATCCACTGTTTCCTCATTTCGTTAATCAAATTGAAGATGGACAAAGAAGGCAAACTACACAGGAACACCGCTGCATAATTAATTTGCACATCTCTTCATCAGTTACAGATAAAGATATTTTCTTCTCATGCACTTTAATTCAGGAATTGCAAACTGGAAGGCTCAGCGGCCAAAACCAGCCTGCAGAAAGTCTTAATTGTTCCACACAAATGAATATATGTTCTCCAGTTTGCCACAGGCAATGCTAGTCCCTGTCGTATCACACCTGGCCCCATGTGATACATTTATGTAAGCTGGCCCCACCTCTACAGGCATTTAAGTTTATGGTCCCTTAATGGATCTAGTGTGATCATGAAGACAGTGAAACAGAAGTCCATATTAGAGCCCCTATCATCTGAGCTTGCTACACATTACCCCCCAAATAAACCTGAGATAAAGCCACTATCCCACTGTACAATCAACTAACAGTAACAGTCACTCTGCTATCCTAACCGTTATTCTCCCTGTTCCCTCTTTCCCTTCCCATACCGAGCCCTAAATGATAAGCTTTCTAGTTATGCTTGTTCACTCAGGAGTGACTAGGAGGCTGCACAGTCAGATCACAAAATTGGTTACACCACCCACGTCACAGAGGTGCATTTGTGACCTTCCACAAACCTAGTGTTTTCACTGTGTGGTGTATGAACAAGCTCCAAGGGATAAAAGCAAAATAGTACTCACTCCAACCCTTGACTAACCTTGAGCCCTGCTGTAGAGTGGATCATGGAGATGAAATTGGTTTTTTGGTAAAGAACTGAATACCCTGCTTTCCATCCTAAAAATAGCAATACTGTAGGAAAGCCCATAAAACTCTAAGATTTCACTCAAGTCATTTTAAAAGTCCTTGGTTAGGGTGGACATGGAAAAAAAAATAGCTGCAGAGCTTTAAAAGCAGAACCTAGGAAGATGGTTATGGTCACAAACTAAAGAAGCTCGGTTTTGATCAGTTCTCAGGTGAACAGCTAGGCAAAGAATTTTTGCCTTCAAAAAAAAAAAAAAGATTTCAACTATATCTTTTTAAATCATAGAAATAATGTCAATGTTATGTTGGAAATATTTGCAGAGCTGCATTTTAGACAGTGAATGATATTCCATAAAAAAAATAATTCTCTCTCAAAAGAATAAATGAAAGAAGATGGGATCCGGAGGGAGACAAACCATAAGAGACTCTTAACCTCACAAAACAAACTGAGGGTTGCTGGGGGGAGGGGGGTCGGGAGAGGGTGGTGGGGTTATGGACATTGGGGAGGGTATGTGCTATGGTGAGTGCTGTGAAATGTATAAACCTGGCGATTCACAGACCTGTACCTCTGGGGATAAAAATACATTATATGTTTATAAAAAATTTAAAAATTAATAAAAAAAATAATAATTCTCTCTCACCACAGGGAAGAAAGTCAAAACAAGGCCAGACAACACTAGAAGACCAGATTCTTTGGAAAGTTCAATCAACTCATTTCAAAGGCAAAGGATTATAATATTTGCATTGTTAAGGTTGTGTCTATATGATGCCAGCAAACACTTAATTAGCTTGAAACATTTACTCAAGCCTATGTTGTTTGCCTACATTAACCAAATGATTGGCTGACCTGTTTGATTGACCAACCACTGTTGGACACTGTCTGCTCTCCCACTTCTTCTTCGGCCACTTGGAACAGTCACCCACAGCACTCACTTCCAATCTCTATGCTCTGAGGGGTAATTACCTATTTACAAGTCAATCTCCCTCACTAAACACCCAGCTCCTCAAAACGAAGGAGCAGCTTTCCATCCATCTCTACCTTGTCCGGTGTCAGGGAGTGTGTATAGTGTGGGCAATCAGTCAATGGCATGGCTCTTGGCAAGTTGCCTTTATGGTATGATGGGAATCTGTCACATTTCTTAGTCTCTAAATGTTATTTGTTTCATCCATCTAGCCCTATAAATAAGGTTAGTTAAGTGCCTCCAAAAGGGCCACACAATTTCCACATCTACAATACTTTGGCTGCCTACCTATCAGGTGGCGTCTCCACTCTGCTCTCTACATTCGAGCCTTTCCCTCTTCCAATTCATATGCCACACCTTCTACGAAGCATTCCCTGACAACTTGACAGTGATTCCCCTTCTGACTTCCTCTACCATATGTTGGATATTTGAGCATTTAATCACAAACTGCTGGCTTGCTCTGTGTTCATTAGTATATATTTGATACCACCTACTGCAAAGACTACAAAGCTCTTTGAGATTTGGTCCAATACATCTGTTAAGCTGTATCCAGCTATCTTTATATTTTTGTGATCGATTAAATAACAAATGATATCTAACAGTTGTCCCGTGTTCTATGCTTTATTTCACTTGGTGTAAGGGCAGTTCTAACACCTACATCTAACATACTAGAAACCTTGGGCCCAGAGAAGCTCAGGAACTTGCTTATGATGATACAAATATAAGTTAAGGAACTTGCTTATGGTGATACAAATAGTCTCTCTTGGATCCCTCTTAGTGGAAGTAGGATATCTTTCTGTTTAAGCAAATATTCTATCAAAGCCTCCTCAGTTTTCCTAAGAAATGTTCACCTTTTCCCCAGCATTATTATTAAGACATTTGAGTCTTAACATAAAATCTACAATCTTAATGCAAACTTATAACTACCTAATATGTCTCATCAACCAGGTAGAAGGAATCCTTTATCTAAACAAGACTGCTTAAAGCACATATACTCTCTATATGCTAGAAAACCCACTACCCATTGTATAAGCAAGAGCAGCAGAGAACTGGACCCCCACAGCACTGCCTCATTCTAGAGCCACAGAGTTGGCTCTTTTATTGATCAAGCCAAATGGCAACTTGCAAGTAGCCAACTCTGTGGGATTCAACTATGGGTCCACAGTTAAAAGGACATGAAGACACTGTTACATTGCAGAGTCCCCTTCATTGAAGATTCTTGGGGGGAGAGTCCTGTCTGGTCTTAGTACCAAGGATAGAACTTTTCCAAAGCAATTGCTCTATCTTTGCTTATGGACCCTACAGCATTTTTAACTAACCAGATTTCCTCTTAAAGGTGAATTTGTGATCTATCCCAAGTAAGCAAACAGGTTTTACAGTCATCTTTGTCTTGTTCCAAATCCTACTTAATGCCCCACAGTTACTTTTCCTATTATTTCCCTCCTGCTTTGAATTTAAAACAGATAAATCAAAGAAAATACTGCTTATCCCTCTCCTCCTCTCAACCTCCCAGTCCCAACTATTCGTGCTTTCGTGTCTTTCTCCACCTCTCCCCAGCATCATCTGCTCAAAAATGGATTTTAAAAAATCATTTTACATGACGTTGAAATGATGGTTTTTAACTATTTCTTGAGTCATAGACCCCTTTGTTAAATGCACAGATAGGTTTTCTCTCTAGAAAAAATATCTACCCTCATCCAAAATGTTTGAGCGTATATCCCATTAGCTCTTGAATATCTGAAGGTGGACCATGGTCCATGGATTGCACTGAAGAAACCCTTGCTTGAGTAAATCCACAAGGCCTCTAGAGTTGCCTTCCAGGACTTGCTGCAGGCTCAGGAGAATGGAAGGTCACTGAGTTTTCCAAGCTCCTACCACCAAGGCAGAGGCCCAGGCCTCCTACCCATCTGAGTCCCCCTACCCACACCCCCACTTCTTCCCTCTCTGCCCAAAGACTGTGAAATGATGGTCCTTTCAGTCCCTCTTGCTATGTCTGTGCCCCACTTCATGCAACAACCTTAACTGGCTAACAAATCCCCCACTCCCACCCCCACCTCCTTTCTCTCAAAGTGTGACTTTCTGCTGTGTCCACCAGCCCAAGTCTCAACTTCAAAATTTTATACCTCACAACTTCAATGGTGAGCAGATGTGAACAAGGAGCAGGGGCTCTCAGGACCTTGTAAATGAGAGAACAGAAAGGCAGCCTGAGGAGATTCCAGAAGCAGGGTCTGAAACAGTAGTACCTCATCCCTGCAGAGCACAAAATCCCAAGGAACCATGGATAGACAGACGCTGAATTTCAAGTGTGTGTGTGTGTGTGTGTGTGTGTGCACGCGCGTGCACACGCATGTGTGTATGTCTGTGTGTATATCTAAAATTACACTATATATAATATCAGCAAAAAACTGCCAACTCTGAAGCTTTTAATATAGACTTGAGGATTAATGAAGAAAAGGAAAACTGAAAACATGGTTTGACTGTGTAAAAGAAATGGCAATTACAGTTATATACAAAATATATTTATCATTTATGACTAATTACCAGATGCAAAATAACTAGCATGGTAGTATACATATATATCACTAATTTTACTATAAATTGAATTTGATTTGCTCACTAAGAATTGCTTTATGTCAGCTGGGCCTCAAGATTTGCTGTTCACAATTTCCAACATTAAGGGACACATTGACAGGAACCATATCTTATACTCCTTTTGTTTTTTCCTTACCATCTAAATGACACAGCAAGAAATGTCTGGAAATTGATCATCTCACTGTGGAGACCAGAATTTGCACACATATCTGAAGCCACTGGAGAAAAATCTAAGACAATATGTAAGAAGATTAAAGTACACATGATTTATATAGAAAAATGAGAGGATTTGCCAAAATAAGAAGGCTACATGGGCCAAAATAAGAAGGCTACATGAAGAAAGTGTGTTTTGAACTTAGCCTTAAAGAAAATCTAAGATATAAATTTGGTTGAAGGACATTCCAGTCCAGGCAGAAAAAATTGTTTTCTGTGATATAGAAGATATTCAAGTTTTTAAAGAACTCTTTATTTCACATTAATATACCCATTACATTATAATGAAATAAGACGAGTTTTGAATGAACTCTTATAAAGAAGAACTTTAAAACATTATTTATTTAACTATAGAAATATATGTTCATATCTTGACTGTTTTTAAGAAAGCAAATGAAAAATTCAGAAGCCGTAAAGCTGCCTATAAAGCTTAAATAATAAAATAATTTATTGTAAAAATAGAATAATGAAATCACCAACAGTGGATGATACAATCAAATTTTATATTCCTCACTCAAATAGAGTAGTTAAATTAAGGAGAGGTATTTCTTCACCTTCTTGGTGTAAGCCTACTAAAATAATGACTATCCTTGATCAGAAGACAACTAAAATAATGACAGTTATTAATAAATACATATAATCACAATAATAATTGCAAAATTCGTCATATTGTATATGGTGAAAGCACGTGAAGTGTTTGAAAGTCTGAGTTAAAGCTAAAGACTTTAGGAACTCACCAAAATAGCTAGTGAGCAAGGAGAGTTCCCACTCTACCTGCTTCAGTGCCCCTTAAGATTAGCAAACTTGCCACACTGCATTCTGAACTCCATGAGACCTAGTAGGGATATATTGGCCCCTGTCTCTAAATAGCAAGATAGTATTAAACATGAAATATATTTATTAGGAGTTACAGGCTGAATTGTATGCCCTCCCTACCCACCCACCCCCACCAATTTCATCTATTAAAGTCCTAACCCCCAGTGCCTCACAATGTGACTGCATATGGAGATAGGGTTTTTAAAGGCATTAAAAAGTTTTAAAGAGGTTGGGACGCCTGGGTGGCTCAGTTGGTTGAGCAGCTGCCTTCGGCTCAGGTCATGATCTCAGCGTCCTGGGATCGAGTCCCACTTCGGGCTCCTTGCTTGGCGGGAAGCCTGCCTCTCTCTCTGCCTCTGCCTGCCACTCTGCCTGTGCACTCTCGCTCAGTCTCTCTCTCTCTCTGACAAAATAAAATAAAAAATCTTTAAAAAAAAAAGTTTTAAAGAGGTTAAACTTTCTCTCAGTTAAAATGAGGTCATCAGTGGATGTCTGGGAGGCTCAGTTGGTTAAGCATCTGCCTTTGGCTCAGGTCATGAACCCAGGGTCCTCAAATCGAATCCCACACTGGGCTCCTTACTCAGCAGGGAGCCTGCTTCTCCCTCTGCCTGCCTGTCCCCCTGCTTGTTCTCACTCTCTCTGACAAATAAAATCAAAATAAATAGGGCATCAGGGTGGACCCTAATCCCATATGAATGATATCCTCATTAAAAACAAGGAAACCACAACACAGACAGACACAGATTTAAGACCATATGAAGACCCAGGGAGAAGATGGCCATCTCCCATCCAAGGAGAGAGGCCTCAAGAGAGAGGCCTAACCCTTCCTAGACCTTGGTCTCAGACTGCCAGCCACCAAAACTGTGAGAAAATAAATTGCTGTTGTTTAAGTCACTCAGTCTGTAGTGGTTATGGCAGCCTTAGCAAACTCATACGTTATAGGAAGCTCCTGAGAGGAAATGACGAGGGAGCTGGGAGAAACAAGACCCCACAAAGCTGGTCTGACCCTGAGTGAAGGAGAAAGAGAGGGAGGAAGGGAAAGAGGGGATGGACCAAAGAGAGGGAGGGAGAGAGGGAGGGAAAAGAGGGAGGGAGGGAGGGAAGAAGGGAGGAAGGGAGGTTGGAAAGTCTGAGATAGCAGTGCTGGTTTAAGGCAAGTTTGGCAAGACCATAGAAGAGTAGCATAGCTCCCCAAAATGGATGCCGCAGGACCCCTGCCATCCTCAGTCACTGCAAGAACTGCTCATGAGCAGCGTCAGTGATGGATTTCACGGCACAGCAGTTGGATTTGTCAATTTATTACACCCCTTTCCTCCAGAAATCTGAGAGGTGCCTTTCATGGCTGTTCACACTGGAAGACCTCCACAGCTCCGGACAATCCAGGAAGGACTTTACACTCAGACAACGCAAATGCCTGCAGAAATTTCCACTAAATGAACAAGCTTTTCAGTTTGGTTCCTATGTGAAGTGACAGCATATTCTCATTCCCCCTCAAATATTGCTCCACGGTCTGGGTAGTAAAAATCAATTAAGTCAGATCACACTGACTGAAGAATTCTCATCACAGGGAAGATAACTGTCCTGCAAATTACCTCTGAAGTTTTTGTGAAAAGACATGCTAGCTACCCCAACTGAAAACATAAATAAAGATTGTGATGATCCTGCTGAGGCGCTTCCAGAGCAAGGAACTACAGGTGGTAACACCTAGTTTGGCTGACCCTGGAGTGGAAAGCTAAAAGGTGGTGTTTGGGGTTTGGACCCAACGTCACCCAGCCCACACCTTTTGAGCCTGCCTGCCTTCCTCTCCATGGAGAATAAAAATGCTTGTTTGTTTGTTTGTTTGTTTGTTTAAAACTATAAGCTGTCTAACATGCTCATGTTCTGTGAGGAACAGAACATAAAAAAAAAGTGTCCATGAATAGAGAACTTACTGTTTTCAAATCAAAACCAAAATGCAACAAAATCAATCTGCCATACAAATTCAACTCTTGCATCTTCAATACCAAGCATAGTGATTGGGAGAAGATGTTTAATTCATGTTAGAGGAATAAATAATAGCACACGAATTGAATTATAGAGTTTCATGGTGCTTAATAATAAATGAAAGTAGTTCCTGTAAATGACTGTAATTAGCATGACTGTGGTCAGGTAAGGAGGGGGTAAATTACCCAGAAGAGAAAGCCACAATGAGGCTCTTCTGAAGTCCTCAGAATCCAGAGTCAACCTCAAAAGCAGAGGGAAATACGGGGTACAGACAGAAGGCTGGGATCGGCGGGTTTTAGGGCAAGATTGCATCTGTGGGAAGGAGGAGGCTGAAGCGTTTCATTTCCCTTTATAATGCCAGTGCAGTGTGGTATTTAGGGAGAGAGGGCTGAAATATACGGCATTCGGTCTCCCCCAAACCAGCATCATCTCAGTTCAGAATTTATCAATGTCTTTCTGATACTAATAAAATGGATGTTTCTATTCTCCTCTTCATTCATTCATTCATTCATTCATTCTTTCAGTGTTCATAATCAGACACTATGCCATCTGCTGGGGAACACAAATTCATAAAATGTTTTCTCTACTACTGAAGAGGAAGTTAAATGGATCAACAGGCAATTACAGCACAATGTATGAGATGTGGCAATAGAGGTTATGTATAAAGAGGTTCCAGAACAGAGAAAGAATAAGTGGCTGCAGGGTAAGTAATGGGATCACTACAGGTTGACATTTGGGTCTCGCCAAGTGGAGGACCAGAAAGCAAGAAAACATATCCTATCCAGACAGAAGAGCAAAGAAATCGCAGGTGCAATGACACAGAGGGTCAACGGTTTTGATCGAGATAAAGTGGAAGGGTCCAAGGGCCAATAAGGTTGTGGAAAGGAAAGAAAAAAATAATTTTAAAGATAAAATCTATTACAAATAGGTGTCTCTGGAGTCAGCTGAAGGAGACTCCGGGTAACATGGGGCACAATGAGGTACTGGGATTCCAGAAGAACAGCGGCAAGAGAAGGGGCACAGGGCCTGCAAGGAGAGTTGGAGGGATACCAAAGACAAACTTGATTTCTCTTCCTTATCATTTTCATATGCCATGTTAAATTTATTTTTTTTAAACTCCTCTTAGGACTTAACTTTCTCATGCTATGCCCAACCCCTTGCTCAGGAGTGGAGAGGTAATCAGTGGCGCTGTGAAGATGCAAAGGCACTGTGGGGAGAGGAAATTCAGAACTCACCAACAGCGCCCGCACTGGATGCCATTTGTACCCAGAGTCATTGACGGGCCCTCTGAAATTACCTCCCGGAGTGTCATGCCCCCTCACCCCCACACACATGCACAGGCACACACACAAAGATAACAGACACACACAGGCACACACACAAAGATAGAGACATGCACACATCCCTCTCTGAAGCAGAAGCAAGCTCAAGAGCTGAAGATTTCCCATTCCCCGGTGTCCAGAAGGCAGCCTACACTCTTTTCAACTCCATCCGCCCACAGGAGACCAACCTGGATGGTTGGACACGCCTTGCCTTGCAGTAAGAAAGCTTGAGAGACATACATACCGCCCAAGAAGGATTTCAAATGGAGTCCACTTCAAAGTCCCACTACAACTTATATATTAAAAGTAATTAAAACAAATTCTTGACTAGCAATTTACCTAAATTATGCATAAGGTGTCTCTCCATAGATACTCTTTAGAACTAGAGTATAGCTGAAAATAAAGCAATTGTCATGGAATTTAAGTAACAAAGTTTGGCTCCAAACTCCAAATCCCTCAGTGTCAGGTTGGGCAGCAGGAAAGCTGGCGTAAGAATGGAGTCAGGCAGGCTGAAGGTTACTTAAGGCTGTGGCAGGCCCACAAGTAAACAGGACACTACAGCGATGACAGCCCCAGTGTCTACATTTCTACCGACAGCTTTTGTGGATTTTTTTACTCAATCATTTCTTTTAATGTATGAAAAAGTACAAAGGAAAATATATAACACCGATGTAGCCACCATCCAAAGCTAACAAATGACATTTTGTCATACTTGCTTGGGATTTTTTTTTTATTTTAAAAAAGTTACAGATGAAGTAATTTGTATTTCCTAAATCCCATTTCCTCCTCTGTCTCCTCAGAGTCAGCCTCTATGCCATGAATCTCATGCATATTCAGTAACATTTTTATATTTTGCTTCATTTATATGTACCTGTAAATATTACAGAGTATGGCTTTAGGTTTTTATTTCCTAAAATCTTCTCTTATCAACTCAAATATGTGGCTTCAAAATCTATTAATGTTGATTAGTCTGTTCCACTGTGCTTATCAACTTTGCACATGCCATTAAATTTACTCATTTGCTTTGTTTATAATATGGCGCTTTCTCACCATTAGACTATGAAAGAAACAGAGGGATTTTTCTGTTTTATTCAATAATGTATCCTGAGCACGTAAACAGTGCCAGCCATGTAGTTGATGCCTAACAAATATTTGTTGAATGAGAAATAGAATTCAGTTAATTTATTTAATTTCTAGAATATTCTTTTTCATGAAATAGAAATTTCATGCAATATTCTTTTTCTATTCAATAGATAAATGCCTCGGAATTTATCTATTTCTTTACTAAGGTTTATTTGAATTATTCCTAATTTTTTGATATTGTAAACAATATTGCATACATGCAGAAGTCCCTCTCTGGCATTTACCTAGCGTAGAATTTCTAGGTCTTAGGATATATGTGCTTTACACTTCACTAGATATTATCAAATTACTCTCCAAAGAGGTTTCCCACTTTTCACTCTCACTACTCTCCTACTTGCTCATTAACACTTGGCATGATCAGATTTTTTTTTTCTTTTTCCAATCAGATAAAAGTAAAATGGCATCTCAGTTTTGTATTAATTTACATTGTCCTGATTACCCACTAGTGTGACTGAGTGTCATGTATGAAGACATGAGTGTGTATGAAGACATGAGTGTGATATATGAAGATCATGAGTGTAATATATGAAGATCACACTCATGTCTTCATACATGATCTGGCTCTCTGGATTTCCTCTTCTGCATGGAAGCTATTCCTATTCATTACCCATTTTTCTATTTGACTTATTACTTGCCTTTAAAAAAATAACTTTAGGCTGACATATATGCCAGTTTGTTCTACCAGGATGTGGTCAAGCTTTTCCTTTGTTTTTCTGTCTTAGTCATTCAGAAGATTTCTAATTTCATATAGTCCAATCCAATCAGAGTAAGTTTTTCCTGACTCTGATGTCATAAAGGTATCTTCCCATATCTCTATCTACCTGTCATAAAGATATCTTCCTATATCTATTTATCTTTGTATCTTATAATTGTATTTCATACATAGTTATAAAGTTTTCCTTCTCACATTTGGCCTCTAATCCATCTTAAGTTTATCTTCATAAGTGGTATAAGGTAGTGACCTAATTTCATTTTCTTAACCAAAAAAAATTCAGTGAAGAGTCCTGTCTGTACGGATTGTCAATCCCACCTCCATCATATACCAAGGTCCCATATGTATGTGAGCACCTTGCCAAGCTACCTATTCTATTCTATCTGATCTATTTGTTTATCCCTGTGCTAACTCCAAATTCTAAATTGTGCTATGTACTGAAAATTTTTATAAATCAATATATGGGCAAACCTGGTTTTTGGCTTTTCTTATTTGTTTATTTCAAAATTGGCTGTTCTTACAGTGCTACACTTGCATATGTGAGAATCTGCTATCACACACACACACACACACACACTCACACACCCCATAACACGACTTCACAATACTGAAATATCCATATATGAATTTAAATCAACAGGATTATCTCCCTAATTGTTCTGCTTCTCTGTCTCTCAATAATATTTGTATTTCTCCAAAATGGTTGTACAGATTTTTCTTACATTTATTCCTAAGGAAAATGGAGCTTTAGTTGACAGCATGCAGAGTATTTTTTCTATTACATTTTTAATGGGCCATTTCTGGTGTGTAAGAGGAAGAAAAGCCATACCACCAAATCTGAAGCCAGTTCACCCCAATCTCATCACATACTGTGAGCATGGGTGAATTCTTTCATTTCTCTGTGACTGAGTTTTCTCAAATTTCAAATGGGAATAATATCAATGCTACCTAATAAGGTGGTTGTGAGAGGTAAATAACTTAACCATACGCAAAGTGCCTGGCACATAGTAACCAAATGTAAATGGTAGTTTTCATTATTATAAGAATATCATCAATTTGTGTAAATTGATTTTATGTCTAGCGGCCTTGCAAACTCTCTTGTTAGTTCAAATAGTTTGTAGATCATTTTAGATTTTCTTCTTTTTTTTTTTAAAGATTTTATTTATTTATTTGATAGACAGAGATCACAAGTAGGCAGAGAGGCAGGCAGAGAGAGAGGAAGGGAAGCAGGCTCCCTGCTGAGTAGAGAGCCAATGCGGAGCTCCATCACAGGAGCCTGGGATCATGACCTGAGCAGAAGGCAGAGGCTTTAACCCACTGAGCCATCCAGGCGCCCCTAGATTTTCTTCTTAATAATGATATAATCTACAAGTAGGAACAAACTTAGTTTCTTCCTTTTAATCCCTTATACCTATAAACATTTTCTTCCTTGTCTTACTACATTATCCAAGACTTACAGTATCATCATGAGTGGAGCAGGAAATAAGAAAATTCTTGTCTAACTCCCTTTAAAAGATATATGCTAAAGTTTCACCTTTAAGATTTATGTTGTCATAATTTTTTATTAGATACTCTTTATAAGATTAAGGAAGGCCCACAGCATTCCTAGTTTGATAGGCATTTTTATCATAAATGGGTCTTGATGTAGGTATTTCGATCTTCCTAAAATTATTCTCTACATTGTAGTTTATACCAAACATTTAGCAACAATACACTTCAGGCCAAGAATCAATGAACTACAGCCTACACAACCTGTTTTATTAAAAAAAAAAAAAAAAATTTAAATACAATGTTTAAAGAGCATATTGGAACACAGCCACACCTGTTTATTTACATATTATCCACAATTGCTTTCAAACAACAAAGACAGGGATGAATAGAGGACAGAGACCAGATAGCCCACAAAGCCTGAAATATTTGCCATCTGGCCCTTTAGAGAAAAAGTCTGCCCACCCTGATATACACCATATTAAATTCCTCGTCTTACAATTTACACTCTATATTGGAGGACTGAGGAAAAGCCAGGTGGCGGGACAGAGAGGTTTTTTGAAGAAATTGTCTTTTCCAGCCCCCTAGTCTCTGTTCCACCTCTTCTCTTGTCAAAGGTTCTCTTTTCTCTCTCCTTTCTCCTTTCCTTTTTCCTCTTTTCCTTCTCTTACTCTTTTTTCCCATTACTCTTCTATATTTTTAAAAAAGCAATACAAAATCTCTTCCTCTGACTAAATAAAAAAGAAAACAGACTAACATTTCTTTACTGTCTAGAATGAAATTACTTCATTCAAAATTCATTCACTCAAAAATATATACCAAATGTTACATGCCAGGTACTATTCTAGGGGCTTCACATATAATAGTAAACCAAAGATTCCTCCTGTCATGAAGCTTACAATTTAATGGAGGGAAACAAACAGTTAAAGATAAGCAAATGATATGTGATGGAGAAAGAGCAGATTGAGGAGGTGTAAGAAAGGGGGTTAGGGTTGGGGACAAGAGCACAATGTGGGATATGGCAGTCAGCAGGTCTCATTGACAAGGTGACACGTGAGAAAAGACTTGACGCAGGTGAGGGAGGGAATGCAAAAGGCCCATGGCAGGAGTCCCTGGTGTGTTCACGCAAGGAAGCCAGTGTGGCTGGGACAGATGAACCACAGAGCATAGGAGAAGAGATCAGAGAAACTATAAGGCCTGGATCACAGAGAAGGTCCTTGTAGGCTTTATTCTGACGGAAATGAGGTGCCACTGAAGGGTTTTAAACAGAGGAGTTAAGTGATCAGGCCGATTTTTAAAAGGATCATTCTGGCTATGGTGGTGAGGACCAGTTATAGAAGCTACAAGGCCCATGGGGGACCCTGCAAGACTGAGGGAGAGGTCATATCACTTAATCCCCCAACATCTGGATGAGATGGATGTGATCTTACTATGTCCTTCTTGTGCATGAGGAAGCTCAGGCCGATGACAGATAACATGCCAGGGCACACAGCTACTGTAAAGCAGAGCTGGTTCAAACCCAGAGTCTGCCAACATCCAAGGGTGGTATCTGGAACCAGACTTTTAGCTAGGCTGCAAGGGGAAGTTACTCAAATAAGAGGGCTGAAGGCTATCAGCAGAAAGGAGAGGGGCAAGAGACAAAATTGGGGAAAGAATGTGTTTTGCTTTGTAGAACCAAGTGTTCCAGCCAAGGAGATGCCCAACTATGTGTTTCACCTTGCTAGCTGTGCCTCGCTGGACCGCCCCTTAGTGAGCCAGTCTGAGCAGGACTAGAGCTGTGGACCTGTGCAGAAGCTCCTCTGAGTTGTCCTGAAGTTGCCTTTAGCTCATTATAATACTAAAATCTCCTATGGGTAGAGAGTCCCACCACCTTTTGGAACACACAGTGTCGCTAGCATGTTGACAGCTGGGCATGCACCATTGAACAGAACTGGCTATGTGAGTTCCCTGCCCCCGCTCCTTAATGCACTGAATAAAACCTTCATGTACTAACCCCACAGAAGACAGTGTTTTGAGGGCTCTCTGTCTCCTTACTTGTGACAATAAAAAGTCCTTCACTTTCAACATTTCCTTGGGTTGTGTACAATTTAAAGCACCCTGAGCTGCAAACCCCTTGAGTCTGGTTACAAGATGGACGTGAGCTTCCCTACGTGCATGTGCTTCATAAATAATCATTATTTAATGTATGAAATTACAATTATTTCAAGTTTCATGACTTTAACTTTTTAAAAGATTTTATTTATTTATTTGACAGACAGAGATCACAAGGAGGCAGAGAAACAGACAGAGAGAAGGGGAAGCAGGCTCCCTGCCGAACAGAGAGCCTGATGCGGGCCTCCATCCCAGGATCCCAAGATCATGACCTGAGCCGAAGGCAGAGGCTTAGCCCACTGAGCCACCCAGGAGCCCCAAGAGTTTCATGACTTTTAATTAATCATATATGAGGTATTAAATGTGATGTCTCTCCTGATTGAACGTCAGTCCCCCAAATGTGGGGTGATGATCTGATGATGGGGCTGACCAGGGGTCCTGACATAGGCAGTGAAAGGATTCGCCTGCTGCAGAACAAGGGGAGTGAAGTTTATTGAGAACAGGGCAGGGGAGGGGAGGGTATGTGGTCTGCTCCAGGCAGCAGGTGGGGGCTGTTTTTAAAGGGGGAAGAGGAGGAGGGAGGGCGAGATACGGAATTTTCCCTTTTTTGGTAACTGTGCCTCCCTGTAAGTAGCCCATTGTTTAGTTAGGGCCCCTGGATATTCTGAGGTGGGTCTCCGGATGGGCCTGTCTGTATTTATCCAGCCGGTCAGGATCACTTTGGGCCCTTCTGCCTTGATCAAGTTTCCACTGCTCAAGCCTATTGTCTAAAAGTGGCCTCTACAATGTATTATTAAAATTTCATATATTTTTAGATAAATCGTATTTCTTTGTAACAGAATCTACTTGGATGCTATATATCCAGACTCCTGGATTTTGTTTTTGAATTACTTATTAAAAAACAACAACAACAGGGGCTCCTGGGTGGCTCAGTGGGTTAAGCCTCTGCCTTCGGCTCAGGTCATGGTCTCAGGGTCCTAGGATCCAGCCCCACATCGGGCTCTCTGCTCAGCAGAGAGCCTGCTTCCCTTCCTCTCTCTCTCTGCCTGCCTCTCTGCCTACTTGTGATCTCTGTCTGTCAAATAACTAAATAAAATCTTTAAGAAAAAAAAAGAAAAATGGTGAAGATAACATTTGGTTACCTATGCAAGAACCAGTATTAAAAAAACAAAAACAAAAACAAAAAACAACAACAAATTTAAAATTAGGGGCACCTGGGTGGTTCATTCAGTTAAGCATCAGACTCTTGATTTCAGCTCAGGTTATGATCTCAGGGATTGACCCCAGCCTCAACTCCGATGGTCTGTACAACTGGGAGTCTACTTCTCCTTCTCCCTCAGCCCCTATGCCTCCCCCAACCCTCTCTAATAAATAAATTAAAAAAAAAAATAAACCTAGATTTTCAAATATTAGTTTTGCTTCAAATAAACCTAAGTATCTGGAGATTTATTTACTTTAGCCTTAGAAGTAAGGAGTCAACATTATGTTCCCACTCTCCTATAGAGTCTCAGATTGTACTCTCTAAAGTCACTTCACCACCTGAGTGTTTTCTTTTTTTTTTTTAAGATTTTATTTATTTATTTGACAGACAGAGATCACAAGTAGGCAGAGAGGCAGGCAGAGAGAGGGGGGAAGAAGGCTCCCTGCTGAGCAGAGAGCCCGATGTGGGGCTGGATCCCAGGACCCTGAGATCATGACCTGAGCTAAAGGCAGACACTTAATGACTGAGCCACCCAGGTGCCCCCTGAGTGTTTTCTTTTTAAAAATCTCTTGACTAATAGGTACACTGCCAAGCTCCAATCCCATCTTGCACACTGTAATGCTATCTTCCATAATATCACTAGTAAGAGAAGGACTTGCCAGGACTAACTTTTCCGTCAAAAATTGAGCAGCTCCAGCTACTCAACATAAAACATAAACAACAGGGGTGCCTGGGTGGCTCAGTGGGTTAAGCCTCTGCCTTCGGCTCAGGTCATGATCTCAGGGTCCTGGGATCAAGTCCCGCATTGGGCTCTCTGCTCAGCAGGGAGCCTGCTTCCTCCTCTCTCTCTGCCTGCCTCTCTGCCTACCTGTGATCTCTCTCTGCCTAATAAATAAATAAAATTAAAAAAAACATAAACAACAAAAAAATAGGTTATACAAATTTGATTTCTAATCTATGGACGTTAAGTTGTTAAGCCAGCCATTCTGACCCAGGTTTATGGTACGTGATTGAGAAATTTAAATATATATGTGTGTTTATTGTTAAAAAGAAAACCATAGGCTCAAAATGATGCCTTAGACCAAGTCATGAAACCAGGACTTAATACCCAACATAACTACAGTTTCAACCTCTCCCAGAAATATAAGTCTTACTCATTGGCCAGTGGGCACTTTTCTGATAAGTATCAATGCACTACTCTGTCACATGGGTCCTCTCCATTGCCCAAAAGAGGATGAGGGGATCTGCATGATAAGACCCACTGCTCTTCCCCCACCCCACCCCTCAAGGAAAAGTGACCTTGCCTGGAACAATCCTTTCTCTTCTTTTGCTAGTGACTTCCTTGCCCTACCGTACTTCCTATAAAGTCTTCCATTTTGCACAACTCCTTGGAGCTACCCTCTACCTGCTAGATAGGATGCTACCCAATTTATGAATCACTTAATAAAGTCAATTAGATCTTCAAATTTACTCAGTTGAATTTTGTTCTCTTTAACAGTGTGTAATCAATATATGAAAATATAGTCAAGAATTTAAATCAATCAGCCACAGACACTTACTGAATTTATTGAGTGGCCCTTAGGCATTACCTTGGGCCCTGGGGAATCAGTGCTGAGAATAAAAAGGTGATTGCCTTCATTAACCTCATAGCCTAGTAGAAAAACCAGATAATAAATACATAATTAGAAGTGTGGGGGGAGCCATGAAGAAGGAGGGAAGGTGGAGGACTGCTCCTAACAAGGACTGAACCCAGTCCAGCGTGGGAGGGAGAGGATAGTCAGAGAAACCTGCCCTACAGAAGCGATGTTTCAGCTTGACCTGAAGGACATAGACAAGTTAGTTAAGCAAAAAGAGCAAACAGTTGGAGAAAGAAAGATCATTTCAAGAGAAGAAACTGCAAAGGGTTTGGTAGGAGTGGATCCAATGCTTTGGGGAAAAGGAAGAGTCCAGTGTGCCTGATGGAAAACAGGACAAAGTGGGTACCTTGTGAGCTGAAGCTGGAGACAGGCAGGGGCTGGGTCAGGTCTGGCTAGAAGTTTGCATTTAACTCTAAGAACAAAGAGAAACCACTAGGGGGGATTTTTAGTAGCGGAGTGACATCTAGTTTTCACTCTATAAAGGTCAGTGAGATGCTATGTGAAGACTGGATCAGAAGGAAACAAGAATGAAGCACACTTAGGAGGCCATTGATCATGCAGAGGACAGGGACAGGGGTGGAGGCAGAGGTACAGGAGGAGGGACAAAGGTGAGCAGATTGAAGTCAATAGGGACAGTATGGGGGATGAGTGAGAAGCACAAGCCGACGAGGAACCCTCATTTTCTGACTGGCTAGATAGAAGGGTCATTCACTAAGATGGGGAACATGGAAACGTACTACTTCACACTAGGTGTGACTCTATTCCAAGTATGTTTTAGGGTTGGAGACAAGGGCGGAGGTCCCTTCCACACCACTTCTGCCTATCAACCTAAATTATTGGTTGCAAAAAAAAAGTTATTTCCTTGGACTCTTTTTACTGAAGGTTTAAGTAGAGTGTCATCCTTACAGAAGGAAAGAAGCAGGTGTCTTTTAGGAAAGGCAGAGGGAAGAGGGAGCTAACTTAAAGCAACTTTCCAGAGAAGCCTGAGCACTGGGATGAGGTACAATGGGGGGAACAGTGTGATATGGCAATTTTATTTATGAAATACATATTTGCTCTTCATCCCCATTCCTGGCTCAGAGGTCCTAAAACCTTGGAATTGCCTAAGGAGTGAGAGCTTTAAGTGTCCTTTGTTATGTTAATGAGACGCCTTACGCAAAGTGCTTACAAATGGGGGCTGGTTTGCCAGGACCTTCAACCCTGTCAGTGGAGGGCTGAAACTTCCAGTCCCACCCCCCAACTTCCAAAGAAGTTGGAGAAGTTCCAAAGAGTTCCAAAGAGGGGCTGGAGACTGAGTTCAATCACCAGTGGCTAATGATTTCCTCAACCTCGCTTATGTAATGAAACCTCTATAAAAACCCAAAAAGGGGGGCTCCTGGGTGGCTCAGTGGGTTAAGCCTCTGCCTTCGGCTCAGGTCATGATCCCAGGGTCCTGGGATCGAGCCCCATGTCGGGCTCTCTGCTCAGCGAGGAGCCTGCCTCCACCTCTCTCTCTGCCTGCCTCTCTGCCTACTTGTGATCTCAGTCTGTCAAATAAATAAATAAAATCTTAAAAAAAAAAAAAAAAAAAAAGGATGGGATTCAGAGAGCTTCTGAATTGGGGAATACTCGGAGATTTGGAAAGAGTGGTGCTCTTGGAAAAGGCGTGGGAGCTCTGTGCCCTTCCCCCATACCCTGCCCTTTGCATGTCTTCCATCTGGCTGTTCTTGATTCCTATCATTTTATAAGAAACCAGTGATTCAGTGAGTAAACAAATTTCCTGAGTTTTGTGAGCTGCTTTAGCAAATTAATCAAACCTAAAGAGGGAGTGGGGGTCATGAGACCTTTAATCTATAGCCAGTCAGAAATACAGGTAATAAACTGGGTTTGCCACTGGTGCATGAAGCAGGGGTGGGGAAGCAGTCTTAAAGGACTGGCTATCTCAGTGTAGAGTCTGAAGTGAGCTGAATTGAAGGACAGCCAACTGGTGTCCCTAGAATTGCTTGGTGCTGTGTGGGAAACCACCCTCCCCCAACCCTCACACTGAAACTGGGTGTTCAGAACACCAAGACACAGGAATTGGAGTGGACCTCCAGAGAGACAGGATTGACCCAAAGGAGGTAACACATCAAAGAACATTGTGATTACTTTGTAACTCTGCTGAGGGCTGACAACATTCTAATCATTTAAACATTTCCCTTTCCTTCCTTGGTGAATGATGATGTTCCTATTGATTACACCATAAAGATAACAGGGGAAGGAAAGGAAGACTGCTTTTTTCATTCTATTGTCGTTTTAGAGCCTTCTTCCTGGTTCTAAACACTCAAGGGAAATGCCGAATTTACAGTGATGGGGAAAGTTGCTTCTGAGCATGATTTAGCGCTTTTTATCTCTCTTTCACACAAAAGCTTGCAAATACCAAGCTATTTGATTACAGAATCATATCCTTTCTATTTTTAAATTATATTCTAGATCGCATTATATGCTAATTATGATAAAATATTTTGCAATAATGCAATGGCATTTGAATAATCAATCCACACTTCCTATTCAACTCCTAAATATATACCCTAGTGGGTCTCAAATGCAGGGTCATCTCAAATGCAGAGCATTAACATCACTTGGGATTTGTTAGAATGCAAATGCATGGGCCCTACTGTAGACCTACTGAATCAGAAATTCTGGATGTGGAGCCCAGCAATTTTCTTAACAAGCCTTCCAGGTGATTCTGATGCATGCTAATGTTTGAGAACTACTATCTTAGAACAGTTCTTCCAACCTTTTCACATGTAAAGGTGATGGTATTTGTACAATGGCCCATATTAAGAGGAAAAGCTGCTAGGGGCTCAAAGCCAGCAGCCCAGGGCTCCAGGCTGCCCTAGGGCCAGTGGTATTAGCCTAAGCCCCTACTATAACCCTTTCATAGCTCACCAGAAGAAAACTGACCTGGAGCTACACCAGTGCAAAATGTTCACTGTGGTTTTGTCTGTAATAATGAAAAATCAGGACTCACCTGAATACCCATCAGCAGAGAAGAATGGATAAATTGTAGTATGTTGGCACATTAGAATACCATTCACAGTTAAAATGAATTCACTGGAGCGACATGTTTCAACACAAAGAAATCTCAAAAACATTATGTTGAGCAAAAAAAGCAGGCTGTAGAGAATACATACAGTTTAATGTTTATTTAATGTTTATAACATGCTGTACAATGTGTTGTTTGTAGCATGTCTGCTGGCAGTAAAATCATAATAACATGATAAAAGACACGATAAGCAGTCTATTTGGGGCAGTGGTTAGCTGTGGAGCAGTGGGGCAAGAGGAAAGGGCATCAGAGACGTGTACTAGCAGGGCTTCACCAATGTTATTTCTTAAACCAACTAAAGAAAATACAGCAATAAGTCAAGATCAGAAATGAGGAGAGATGAGTGCACAGGCATTTCTTAATTTTTATATTCTTCTGTATACATGAAATATTTCATTAAAATTTTTGATTAAAGGGGCCCTGGGGTGGCTCAGTTGGTTAAGCGTCTGACTCTTGATTGCAGCTCAGGTATTGATCTCAGGGTTGTGAGATCGAGCCCCCGCTTCTAGCTCGCACTGGGCATGGAACCCGCTTAAGATTCTCCCCTTCCCTCTCCCTTTACCCCTCCCCTATGCGTGCCTGTGCTCTCTCTCAAAAAATAAAAAGAGTTCTTGATTAAAAACATCAGTTGGAATTTGCTATTAAACTTCCTGAGTTTTAAGACCAACTATGACAATAGATCTTTGGTATCAGGCAGATTATTTTCTCTCTCAGGTCCTCAGGTTCCTCATTTGCAAGATAGAGGAAGCTCAATTCAGTGACCTCTGAAATCCATCTGCCTCTTTCACCCTCTCTGATCTATTTTGGTGTTCAGATAGAAAAAGCTCAAGCCCCTTGCCTTTTTCCTCTCCACATATAGGCTTCTCAGCCCTTGTTCCTTGTCCAGCTGTCCCCACTAATAGCCCCCTCATTTACAATGGCCTCAGCAACTGGGACAGGGACTAATAACATATCACAAAGCAGGAGTCATGAAACCTGTGTTCTAAGATATATTTTAAGGCAAAAAGGATAAAAATAAAACCAGAAAAGTTTGGCACACTGACAAGCTGTGTGGGATTTAGAAAATGACCTTGAATTTGTAAGCAACCTTTCCTTGAAGGAGAATCTTCCCTAAGATTCCCTGAGCAGTGGATTTCACCAAGTGGAGGAGAATTTTGAATCGACATTATAGCAATGTACACTACTCCCTATTCTTTGGGTATCTCCTCCACTTCTTTCCCTACCTCAACCTCAGATACAATTCAAAATAACTGATTAGCTGACTTTTTCCATGAAGGAAAAAGTTATGCCTTACAAAGGCAATTACCTTTCCGAATAGGTTTTTTTGTTGAACCTTGGGATGTGATCAATCATTCCAATAACATCAACATCATAATATTGATGAATTATGCCTACAAAGAGTGGCCAATTTTGACTAACTTATTATTTACTACAAAATATTTCAAATACACAATTATACCCACTACCAAGATGTCTTTTTTTTTTTACAGTTTTGCTAATTTACATATTCAAATCAGCAGATCACATAAGGATGGCATTTTCTGCTTTGTGGTTTGTGACATCATATCACAAGTGTGACTCCAGATCTCTTTTGAAGCATTTGATTAGTGCAATATGTTAGGAAACATATCTAATATCGACTGATAAGTAATACAAGTCAAAAACAAGCCAATCTGGTTTCAGCTCTACTGTGTACAAAGCAATCTAAAGAAACCATCTCTTAGCCTTGCTTTCCTAATCGTATAACTTGGACTTTGTTAATAAGGTCCCTCCAATCTCTGAAATCCTTTGGTCCCTTGGAATGGCCAAATAAACCAGTTGTTATAGCCTTATATATGCAGTCTCAGTCTAAGTTTTCAACTTTTTTGGTTGAAAAATGAAAACTTCATTAATGAATCATGTAGACTCCAGCTAGAGTCAATGTAATGTGTGTGCACATACTTACTTATTTATATATAAGATACATATTTTAACAGAAAGAAAAATAAACACTGCACATTTATCATACAAAAAATAAATGTCCAGCATTCTATTAGTATACATAATAGCATACAGTTCATGCTTGCTGAATTAATTAACAGGCTTAATTATTAAGGTCATACTGTCTCAGAGACTATGCTAGGTATTTATAACAATTTCTTGTTTAATTCTTACAGCAACTCTGAGAGGTGGGTACTTTCTACCTGGTATATGAATCAGAGCACTATAAATACTATCAAGATTCTAAGTCTGGCTTGGTGCACCTCAGTGACATTATTAATACCCAAAAGATAGAAACATGCTTTATAAATGAACTTTTTAAGAACTTCACTCTTCTGTATCACTGGAACAACTTCTGGCTTTTGTTTAACATTTACCTTCAACTTTATAGTTCTTACTTCCCGAGACATTTTCTACTATTCATTGTTTTGATGTGCCTCTCGTGATTAAAAACAAAGCTAAAATAATGGGCTCTGAAATGACAATTCGTCAGTGGGAACTATCCAGATCTTATTCTCACTCAGATTAACATAGTTGAATTTTACCACCTTGTGGTACCTAGAATTACCTGTGGTACCTATTTTATCTTCAACAGACTTAAGAAGTTTGTTATATGTATTCAGTTATGCATATCAATTCCATAATTTTCTTTGAGGGTTTATAAAACTTGTCAGAAAACTGCCATCAATAATGTGCATTGCGTTACAGCACAACATTTGAAACGGCCTTTCACATTCAAATGGTAGAGATAGAGAAATGTAGAGTGGATGGTAGGACAATTAGTAACTAATGGAACAGCTATACTCAAAAGGCTAGTGATAAAGAAAAGATTTTCAACCTAGACAAAGAATCGTGCCACAGGGTTGCCCCCTTGACCTTCTTCTGTTCCCAAATATTACCAATTACTTAAATGGACAGAAAGGTTCTAAATGTGAGGATGATAACAAATTGGGTGGGATAATGATGGATTATATTAATCAAAATAAACTTGATGGAGTAAAGAGATGAGTCAAGTTAAACAAATTGAAATTTAACAGAGGTAAGTTTGAGATCCAAAAAGAAACTTCCTAAGTACAGAATGTTTTAGGGAAAAAAAAAATGGTTTACACCTACCTTAAAAGAGACATAGGGACTTCAGCTGACAGTACTTCAATATGAATCAACGATACAGTATGATTACCTGAAAGCTGGTGCCAACTTTAGTGATATTAGAAATAAATTTCTGCAATAACAGAAATAAAGTATTTTTAAAAAGTGAGGCCATTGGCCTGCTCTTCCTGACACTGGTAATTTATTTCCATATCGTATATAGTTTTTGGTGTTGAACCTTAAAGATACAGACAAAGTGGCATTGAACCTTAAAGATGTAAACAAAGGACATTCGGTTTCTCACACAAGAAGGGTCCCATGTCAGATGAAGAGACATTTTTAAATATCAAATAATTTTTTTTAGGAAAAGGTATTAATCTGGAGGAAAGAAGACTAAAGAAGACATGACAGCTATTTTAAAAATATTTTTAAAGTGGTATGAATGAAAATAGTCTTACTCTGAAGTACCCCAAGAGGTCAAATGAGGCAATAGGTTCAAAAAAGACAGACTGCAACATGGTGTAACAAGGATTTATAGGATAGGATTATGAGATTGTGAGTTTCCCCCACCTTAGATAAAGGGTTAACAGACTGAACCATCTATTGGTGAAACACTCATAGGGGATTAACACAGCAGGGGGAGTTTCATCTTGATGAATTTTGAGGTCCCTTGTAAAGCTGAAGGAAAATAAATTCACAATCTACAAGTTGCCTAAAAAGAGGGTGAGTGTTAAAGACTTACTCATGTTACCAATGATCCCAGCAAGAGATGGTTTGAAGTTAAATATACTTTTCACCCACTCCTCAAATATGAGTACATATATAAAAAACAAACATGATTCTTTTCAAAGAGGAATAAATACCAAGTCTCATTAGTTCAGGTTTTACTCCCTGAAATCTGTAGTAACTCAGAGGGGAATAAGATCAGTATGCCATCCGCAAGGAAAAAAAAAAGTTTGTGAAGTAAATTATTAATATAAAAATATTCTGGGGGGAAAAGCTTGTCCTTATATCTAAAGTCAAGAAAACATTATTAAAAATAATTATCTTGGAATTTCTGTACAAATAAATCTTTCTAATTTCTGAATGACCCCTTCTTTATCTCAAGTCAGGTCAGATTGAACAGTTATAAGTACTTGCGAGCCGCATTTATTCTGAACAAGTCGATCCTTGAACAACATGGATTTGAACTGCACAGGTCCACTTATATACAGATTTTTTTTTAATAAATAGAGTTCAGTAATGTAAATTTTCTTTTCCTTATGATTTTCTTAATAATACTTTCTTTTCTCTAGCTTACTTTATTATAAGAATACAGTATATAATACATATAATATACAAAAATATATATTGATTGATTATGCTATTGGTAAGGCTTCCAATCAATAGTAGGCTATTAGTAATTAAGTTTGGGTGGAGTCAAAAGTTACACACGGATATTTGACTGTGCAGGGCATTGGCACCCTTAGCCTCTGCATTGTTCAATGCTTAGCTATACTGTACAAACTACTGAAAATAATAGTTTTTTGGTTTTTGTTTTTTTTTTTTTAATGTTAAGAAATCCAGCTTTCATGTGACCTGGGCATTTCCCAAGTTTAAATTAGGCTCCACTAATTCAAGTTATTAAGGAACTTCTTTGGTGCTATGTTGCTTTGAATTCTTGATCACAGGTAAGCAAGAAATTATAATAGAGCTTTACTAACCAAAACAAAATAATTACAAACTAGAGAGAAATGAATGTATTATGAATAGTCTAAAGGTTATCTTGAAAAAATCCAGCCAAAGCTAGAGAATCACACAAACTGGCCATGAATTCTAGAAACTGGTTCAGCCCATAGAACCCAATGTTGTCAAAGGCATGACTGGCAGGACCACACAGGCATGTGACCTGTGCAGTTCCCTCAGGGCCCTGAAGCCAAACTGGGTGCACACTGGGTTTAATGTTCTACTGCTCCTGTCTTAAGAGCTATTAAGTTTTGAACACTGGTCTCTACAGATTACATAGGTGGTCCTGGAGATGGGTACAAAAGGGTGACTGAGATACAAAAGGCAAGCAAAGGAAACGCATACACACTGGCAAAATCTAAATATAGTTCCATTTATTAACGAGCAACAATATCCCGTAATCAAGGCACAGCCTATTGGTTAAAGTTATAAAGAATTACTTGGCTTGTTTAATGTGTAAACTAAAGCTAATTCACAAATTTGCTAATTGTTTTCCTCTGCTGCAGATGTGAGCTGCCAACCAGTGCGTCTTGAGTATTCAAAAGTAATCAGCCACTGCTTCAAACTCCATCAAAAAGTCATGTATCATTTTCAGAAGGCATGACATTTTGGTACATTTTTACTGGAGGTACAGAAGGAGTGATGAAGCCAGTGTGAATTTAAAGACAACAAACAATTTCTTCACTTTACTGTGTAAAATGAAAAGTAGCCAAGAACCACTGTAGTCCCTTCTGCTTTTTCAGTATTGTCTGCATTGTGAACTGCCAAAGCTACATGTGAATGAGGGAATTGTGAACCTTTGCTCAAATTCATCCTCCCTATTGTGCGACGTTAAAGTTCCTTTCACCAGTGACACACAGACACCTTTAAATCCACAGGTCCCTGACAAAGAGTGGTACAAAACTTTAGATATCACAAATAAATTTTTTTATTGATATTTATTTTAAATATCATCTCTACTTCAGAATTTAATTCATTTCTAAACACATAAATCTAGAAATGAAACAATCAGGGAAAAATCAAGATGAAGTATCAAATATAAAACTCATCTTACTTTTAACTTAACAAATGTTTCCCCCATTTAATTTCAAGTTCCTAAGTAGAGTCTGTGTAGCTCTAGAGAGGTATCTAACAACACCCTATATTTGTATAACATTTGTTCCAAAGAGCACAAAGAACATTCACATACTGCATATGATTTGTCTGTACGATAACCCTATAAAAACCTGGAAAAAATGAATGATCCTCATTTTAAAAATGGTAGAACTGAGGCATAAAATAGGTAAAAGCTTGCCCAAGATGTCACACATACATAGGTGAGTGTGCGCACACACACACACACACACACACACACACACACCAGAAAGTAAACCATATTTTGCAAATTATTTCTTTTTAATATTTTCATATGATTAGAATCTTAGTGAAAGATTATTATGAAATGTATGCCTACAAAAGATATTAGTTACAATGCATTTTTAATTATAAATCTTTTACCTGGAGCTCTAAAAATTTTTAACAAATATGCAAATTAAGAGATTTTATTTTTTAATACAGTTCTGAAATTATATTTAAATTTACCACCAGCTCATATTCTACATACAAAAGAAAACTAATATAGGGACAGCCTATGATAGAAGCAGTCTATTAAACGAAATTATATTTTGATTTCTGAAACTGCCTTGCAAGAACAGAGGTTATAATTTCTGGAAGGAGCCATATACAAAAAAAAAAAGGGTGGGGGGATGCCATGGTTCATGCAAAGAAATATTTCCTAGTCTGTAATTTGCAGCTCAGCTTCCTCAGTACCTTAAACTACCTCAAGTCCTTAATCAAATAGTTGTAGATTGGTTGCTCAATTTAAAAACCCTCCAGGAGTCACGTCTTTAATTGGCGTTGTGATGTCTTACGTCATGATGTTGCGTCACCACGTGATGACGCTGTGCCATCACACACATCATCGCATATTGACACAATGTCATGGCATAATATCATCAAATTAAATTCAACAGCACTCCCTGAGCCTGGCCCAAGGAAGGGCAAGAGAGATTAAAAGATTTTCTTTGCTCTTGTCCACACTCTTGGTCTGTAGGAGAGAACAGCGGACTTCAAAAATCGTTTCCCGGTCTCCTGAAACTACTGGTTCCCACAGTAAAGACATTAGAAAGTTAAAAGGGAGAGTTTGGGGGTTTTCATAGGTTGTCTCTTGTTTTGCCCCATAACTAGTAACCTTTGAATCCCATTTTAGAGATAAATATTTGTGTATGTTAGTCTCCTCCCCCCCACCTCCCGCCCTAGGTCATAAGATAGAATAGTATATGATCTGATGAAAAAAGAAAACTAATTCTTTGGCTTCTCATTTCTTGCCCTCCTCATCCACCTTCTTCCAATTTTCTTTCCTCCTTCCCCACATTCTTCTCTAACATTCTGAAACAGCAAGTACTGGGAGGGCAGGAGGCAAATGTAGCCAGTAGTTTTGATGAGGGGCATCTACGTAAGGAAGGAGTGTTGAAAGCTGTGATAGGGAACCTTTTGCCAACACAGTCTGATGACAATCACTGTCTCCATGTTAGCATCCATTATAAACATGGGGTAGTTGAAGGAGACATATCCAAATGTGATCCAAACTATATCCAGACATTATCTGAATTTACTTATGAACTCTTTCAAAAAGACGTAGTTACCAGTTCATTAAATGTTACCATGCAGTTTGTGTGTATGCATGACCTCTCTTCCATTAACTCAGTCCTTAAGGGCCAGATGCTGTTTTAGGTAAAAGAGCTCAGGTCAAGCAGAATAAACAGTGTGACCTTGAAGAGCCCACAGAGCAATATGGAAGACAGGTAAGCAACAGATTTCAAGACAATCTGCTAAGGGCTCTAATGATGAAACAGAGTGTTCTGGAGATTCAGAAAGGGAATGGAATATCGAGTTGCCAAAAGGATTCTACAAGGGAAGTAACATTTTTGAATCTTGAAAAATGAGTAGGAAGCAGAGAGAAAAGTTCCAGATTCAGATGCAAAAAACTGGGCATATAAGAGACCCTAAAGTATTAGACTGATTCATCCTTTCGTAGATATTTTCTCAAAATGATCCATTCATATAAATGATATTTTTGAGGGATACTGACTCACACACTAACATTACCATAATCCTTCATCATAATTACAAACAGCTTCTAGATGACTGTTAAACATACTACATCAATGCAGTAGAGTTATCTTTTAGGAGAGTTTTCTATCCATGAGGCTAAATATGTAATTCTCTTTTCATAACCAAATAAAAATTGGAAATCAAAGTCACTTGTGTTTTCTTGAAAGCATTTGACTAGCCACAAAGATCTTGGTAACTTCTTTTCTGGTATGTACATAAAGATGTATTGGAAAAATCCCTGCTGATGATTCACCTTTTTAAAATAAACACAGAAGAATATTTGTTTTTTAATACACTACGGAAGAAACACCTCAGACCACTCAATAGTAAGTGGTTATATATTCTGACATTTGGTCCCACATGAAAGCCACCGGTAGGTATTTTCTGCTGCTACCACAATCCTAAAAAGGCTTTTAAAAACTAGACATGACAAGAGAATAAAAACTCTAGGGGATTTCAGCCCCCAAAGATTTGTCTTTATCTTTCTGGAAACTACATGATTTTTAGAGGCAAGTTATCGAACAAGTTTCTAAAATGTCATTTCTAAGCTAGATATACACATATCTTTTTGGAAATTAGCAATTATTTAATTAAAATTTGATAAAAGCTTTAATATACAGTTTTTAAACCATGTCAAATATACATATATAACATATTCATTAACATATCTTTTATAAAATGATAAAAAGCAGAGAATTAGCACCTAGACTCCCAAGAACATGCAGTAAGGAATAAGTGGTGAGAAAGAAGAAACTTTCCAAATACCAATTCTTCTCATGTATAGAACATACAAAATTTTATCATAATAGGATAGTAAAGAAACAAGATTTAATGAGACATTCACTTAGATAAATGATACAGTTTAGAATATAAAATATAATGAATATGGGGGACAAGATCTGCAGAAGATGAGAACCCAATGGTACTCAACAGTAGGCTACGGAGTTAACAAACTTAAGACTTATTTCTTTAAGAATATTAAGTATGTCTTTTCAAAAATTCCAAATCCAGAAGAAAAAATAAGAACAGCAACAACAGCAACATCAAAAACACCCCTGTTTCTTGCAGAATTATTCCGATGGATATTGATGCACTTTTTATCCAGATAAAATTCATTTTATGGAACAAACACATGTGGCAAAGACTTTACACTCAGTTTATCTCTTTCAGAGCAAAGAATCTTTTATAATGTGCAGTCATCCATAACTGGTCTGTTTTACACGTTCAGAGTTCCACATACTGGGGCTGATTTTTGCAAATATGTTTCAGTTATATAGCGATGAAGTGAGCCTGGGAGTGGGGACTGGAACTGTTCACAGTAGAGCCTGCCTACCTCCATATTTTATACCTACATGAAGGTATATATTTTGCAACTATACCCGAGACAGATAAAACATAGCTATAGTTAAACTATACCTGAGACAGTTAAAACAGACTCATTGTTCCTGCTTCTATATGTTTTCTATCCTCCTATATCTTCCTACCTATACCTTTTCTTCTACTTAATGAGGACTTTTCAGATGACCATGAATTGAAACAAAACAGTCCACAGGGAGACTTTTTAAATCTTAATTACCTATGTGAATAATTTTCTTTAAGTTATTAAATTTCAGAGAGAGGGAAGGGTAAGAGCACTTTCATTTATTACGGACCTGCTAGCTACTAGAAAAGCTAGCTGCTTTACATATGTTATTCAATTCAGTCACATCTTGAATGATCTTGAAGGGGAACATGATTGCTAAACAATACAAATCACAAAATTCAGCTGTTTGAATTAAGCCAGTAATGCATCATCTTTAAACAATAGAAGTATTACCAATTTTAAGTGTCTCTGTGAGCTGGACACTGTTCTTTTAAAATTAACCCAACTTACTCTCAATTTGCTGCAGTTTCTAGGTAGATGGGCACAGATTAAGTTACCAACCTCACTGATAATCTCTGGTTTTGGCACCCCTCTAGTGGAATACTCAGCCCCAAATCTATCTTCCCTTCCAAACACCCTCCTTCCTTATGCTAATGCTTGTGGACAAATTCTGTTGTGGCCCCCAGACTCTACTCTACCATCTGAGGTTTTCACTGCCAGTTCTCTGCTACCCTTACTGACGGACGACATGGACTTGATCAGTGCTCTCCTGGCTCCCACCTGGACTGCACAGATCCAGAACTGCAGATGCCACTGCTAGAGAGAATGCTTTCATCACCAGAATGGAAATGGTCTACTGCACTTCCATACACAATGTACTTGCTCTTTCACAGTAGGGAGGAAGGGCCCCAGACTGTGACAAACTGAAGAAAGAACCACAAATTGAAGTTGGGGACAAAGAAAGCTACCCCAAGAGGGGAGCTGAGCTCAAACTGGTCCATAATAGAGGGCCATAGCTATTTATATAAAAAGTAATGGTGTGATGAAAGCGATGTTATGGAAAGATTCAGGAGGAATTGGAGGAAGCCAATCACTGCAGTCCAAGCTGTCTTGACGCTGTAAGCATGAAAGCTGGAGTTAGGCTGGTAGCAAGGGATGTGGGGAGCGAGAGGGTCCCACTAGAAATATTTTCAGCAGGATAAAAGTCAGGACTTGGGAACAGAGTAGAAGGTATTATAAGACTAAGAGAACTCCAAAGAATTTTTGCATGAGGTATGGGAAGAATGTCAGGCTATCGACAGAAAAGGGCATGTCAGGTGGTTGTGCTGATGGGGACAGTGGAGGAGAAAATTACTTTCATTTTAGATGTGAGCAGTTTGAGATGACAGTAGGGTATGCACGTGGGATTGTCATGTTGGTTATCACCTTCCTGGTTTTGGAGTCCACAGGAGCCTTTTCAACAACTATTTAAATTCCCAGCCAAAATGAGCCAAACCCATTCATTCATTCATTTAGCAACAACAAAATTAGCATGTCTTTCCTTATGAAAAAGGAATGGGTTTTCTCTTTCTCACTCAAAACCTAATCTTCAGAAAATGGTTGAAATCATTCACCACTCTGAAACTTTTGCTGAAAAGATCTGATTTGTTGAAAAAGAAAAAAAAAAAAAAGACTTCAAAAAAGGATAATTCCTTTAACATTCCAGACTGTAACTTGATATTTTTTTCACAGATTCCACTAATTGGTTTTTCTTAATGTTTAATAGAAGCAAAGTCATCACAATGAAGAAACCTTATGTCATTTATCAGCTTTCTCTCCAGAGCCCTGAGAACACCTGACGATTATTTCAATCAAACTGATCATTCACTGAACAAATAATCATGAATAATTTAGTGGAGCAATAGATCTATTACTTAATATAGTGCTAACCTTTTATAATGCTTCTACCCAGGGAGAAGACTAATACCTGTGTCACAGAATAACTTATACGAGGCCTTAGCTTTTGGAGGTAACATTGTGGCTCATAGAATATCTAAACACATGCAATTATAAACCACATTATGGGAAAATAGTTAACCTTTGTGTAGCATTTAAGAGTTTACAAAGTACTTCCACAGACATTATCTCATCTGATGCTCCAAACAACCCCACCTATTTGATAGGTGAAGACAACAAGGCACAAAGAGGGGAAGTGATTTGCCTAAAGCTACCTAGCTATTAAATGGAGCTGAGACTCTCCCCCCAAAAATCTGTGGTCTCCCACACCCACAATTCTCTTGTGGCATCATAAATACTGAAACCAACTTGGGCTTTTTCAAGCAGGCTCTCTCCTTTGCACATAGCTCCAACATGCTATGGCTCTGCTTCCCTCTCCCATTTTTCTTGGCCAACCCCCACCAGTGGCCAAGGCTTCCCACATGAGCTCTTGCTAGAGGAGGATCATAAGCTACCATTTCTAGAGCAAAAATGCTTATTTACTTATGTACCAAATCACATGCAAGCATTTCTGCAATGTATACCCATCATCACTGTAGCCAAGGAAGCCACACATCTGGTAGTAACAGGTGCTGTACTTATTCTGTTTAAAATGATTCTTGCCATGTGACAGTTCATGTAAACAGCAAACAGAATTCTACCCAATCAAGAATTGCTCTTTATTTCAAATTCTTAAAAGAGACTTGTCACACTGTAAGCTAATTTTGTGAGAGTTCGTTTTGCCCACTCAGTATTTAGCTTGATTTGAGAAACTATCTGGAATATTCTTTATTAGGTTCCTCTCTCTCTCTCTCTCTTTTTCTTTCCTTCTCTTCCCCCTCACCTTCCCTCCCTCCTCTAACCAAGACAGCCTATGATGGATAAAAGCAATGCTTGAGTTCCATAAACTGCTCTTCAGAATTCTTCATTATGCTTAAATGTTTCTCCTTGTTTTAAAGGACATTATCCAGCATTAGATGCAAGCAATTAAAAGTATCATTAGATAAAACTGACATTTCTTTTAGAGCAAAAGCAAATTCCACTCAATTTAGAATGTATGTCAGGTTCCTTCTTTACTAGTTACATAATAAATTATCTCTTGACAATAATCTTTATTTTCATCTCAGTCGTTATTATTTAATTTTTTTTTTTTTTTGGCTTACAAATAACAACACTCCAAGGACCACATAAAACATGCTCTTAGACAAAGCTCCAACAAAAGCGGCTTGTGATTTAGGGAGAATAAGAGGAGATATGATTCATAATTGTATATATTTAGATAACTATACATTCATTATCCTTTAGGTCAGGGAAAGCAAACAGAGCAGAATGCTTTCCCACTAAATAAAACATGTGCCCTCATATGGTCAAACTTGAGTTTTCCACACCCCAACCACCCCCTCATATTAGTCAAGGACAACTTCCCCAAATGCCTGGTATTAATAGTACTCTTTTATAAACTGAAATTTTAATCATTTAGAATTCATGTTCAAAAGACATGGGTGGTTTGCTATTCAAAATCACATTCTTTTTTTTTTTTTAAAGATTTTATTTATTTGACAGACAGAGATCACAAGTAGGCAGAGAGGCAGGCAGAGAGAGAGGAGGAAGCAGGCTCCCTGCTGAGCAGAGAGCCCAATGCGGGGCTCGATCCCAGGACCCTGAGATCATGACCCGAGCCGAAGGCAGAGGCTTTAACCCACTGAGCCACCCAGGTGCCCCCAAAATCACATTCTTCACAGCAACTTGCAGCCAGAATCCCAAATTCAATTTATTAATGTACTCACCAATAACTAAAGAGCATTTTAGCAATTTAGTCTGAGGTTTCAAACTTAACAAGAAACAGTAAGAGTGGCACGTCTAGTGCCAAGAGGATTCTAGGCCCATTGTCCCGATGGGATCTTGCAAGGTGACTGACCGTTTAGATACCTGGAACTGAGAGATTTCCCAGAACATGGGACTTCCAGTGCTAAAACCAGGACAGTCCTGGACAAACCAAGTTGGTTTCTCTAGATTCAGGTTGAGGGGAAACCTCCCACTGGAACTGGGGCACATATGGAGCAGGCCTTGCTCCCAGGAACAGGGTAAAAGCAGTGCTGGAACCAGAACACAAGGTCGAAGCCTGCCAAGAGGCTGTGATGTACAATCCAGGGATACTCAATTAAAGCTTTTGCTGACCCCCTACTGAGGACAAGATTGGCCCCTTAGCAAGAGATAGGCTGAGTCTGCAGTTGGGGCACAGATGGGCACAAAACAGAGCCACAAAATGGACCAGTATGGAAAGAAGACACCCAGAAGGCCGTTCCTCCTCACCTGTCTTCTCTTTGTGCTCTTCTGCTAGCCTGAGTGATCAGCTGTTCCCTAGCTCTCATTTAGGCTGGAATGCACTGCTTTATACTTGAATGTGTGCGGGTACAGTTGAGCTCCCACGGCAACCCTGGCATAAGGAGATAAAGATAACACCAGAGTTCTAGGGCTTCTTAGCTTTTGAGAGGGAAAAGTCTCCATATGTTATTAAAAACATACAAACTTAGTACTCAGTTTGAGTTTGTGTTATACTGAAGCACTCTTCATCAGAAGGCAACACAAGTTCTTTCCTCTCTCTCCACAGGCAGCCAATGCACACAGCTACATCTAGTGGGATCAATATTAAGAAGAATCCCCCTTGTGCTTAGGAAATCTTTTTGCTCTGTGAGGACAGGAACCCTGAGAGTATGCTCTGCCCAGGTAGTGCTTGTACAGTCAGGGTAAGCACGTGAGAAGACCTCAGGGAAAAGTAGAACTGTCAGTATTCACCTCTTTCCACCAGAAGGTTCTTCTCTCAGCATTAAACATTAGCAGTACTCAAAACCCTGATTTATGTCACCAAAGGAGATGATATTCCTTCACAAATGAGCATCAGTATGATATCATGATTAGAAGCACCCATTTATTCCCCTTGTTAAATAGAGGATCTTGGACTTGTTTGGCAGCCTTTCTGAGACAGACTTTCCTCACCTCAAAAATGGGCAGCACAGCTCAGAATTTGTAGGGCTTTTCTAATGATTACATAAGATAACAAATGTAGAGTGCTATGTTTGATACTAGTAGATGTTCAACAAATGTTAGTTATTTCCCTTTCTTTTTTTCCCTGCCAGTACCCTGTCTGCAAATGAAGAACTAGTTCACTCAAATTTGGAAAAAAAAAATGTTCATTATCACCATTGATTACTAAATCTTAGTAGCAGCATCATGGGAACAAATTCTGCTTATTTTCTTTGTCTTTTACATTTTTCTTAGCCTTCAATATCTAAATTTTTTAAACTCCATTTATCAGAGTAAGTGGATAGCTGGTACAGACAACCTGATAATCTGTACATGAAAATTTGATTGGACAATCAATTGCACTATTCACTTATGTGTGTGTCTATCTACATGTAAGCTTGTTTCTACACAAGAATCATAGACAACAAGCTGATTCTGAGCACTTCACTGGATTTGACTGTCCTCTAAATAAAATCATGATTTGTCAGTAGAAGGGTGAATACTACTCTTAAAAACCTCTGAAGTTGATTTTTACTTATATCACCAACACAAGCATCAAGTAGAAGGTGACAGAGTTCACCACCATTTTTGAACAATAAAAATGACTCCTCACCCCCGCAAAAAAAAAAAAAAAATCAGGAATTCTTTCTGTAATAATATATGAAAGTCAATACAGTCAATATTTCTTCCCATATCTTGATTATGTAACAACTTTCCAAGTCACTGTAAACCAGGATGCATCATAGGAACTTGCTGAAAAAAAGGCAGCTAACAGAAGAATTATTTTTCTTAATTTTGATGTTTATTATACTGAAAATTAAGACCTATTACTGTATGCCAGGGACTGACCCAAGCATTGTATATATGTATTATATAATATATATTAGATAAATTGGGTCAGCATTCACAATATTCTGCGCTTAAAGGGACTGTGATTATCCCCATGTTACAGAAGAAGAAACTAAGACTTGGAAAATAGCCCAGGATCCCAGAGCTGGTAAGAGCAGAGATAAGACTTAAACCTGTGTCTATCGGACTTCAAATCTCACACTCTTTAGCCATTAGACTATATAAGAGAAGAAAAGGGAATTTTTCTCCTTTTCAGTAATAGTACAATTCCAACCAAGACATATACTGAACCAGTTCATTTCATCTTAAGGCTCTAAAAGCATTAAATGATGTATCATAATAAGTACTTTGGTTTTACCCTCCAAACTGTTCATATACCAAGATCTGTGAACTGTTTCCTACGAGTTTCAGGCTCTGCATCACAGTTACTTTCCTACAGAAAATAACACTGCAAAAGAAGTTCTTTCTCCCAACTAACTTCTTAGATTTGACGTAAGTAGTTGAAGCAAATGTCCTTTAATGTTCTCTTCATCATGACTAGGGGAAAAAACTAAAAAGCTCTGAGTTTTATTCACTTCAAAAACTGAATCTCAAAAGATTTGGGGAAAAAAATGTTCTCATTTTCAACTCAACTTTCAAAGGTTTTTAATGGTTAATTTGATATCCAGCAGTATCCCTTAATGAGCTTAAAACTGAACTTTTTTCTTACTGACTTGGTTTTCAGATAATGATTGAAGACCACCTCACCCTGCCTTCTTTATGCATTGATGTCATTAGGCTTAGTCAAAGTCAAGCATGAAGGTGAACAGATATTAATTTAAGACCATTTAGAGCTACATTCTCTGCATCCCCCACAATAAGCCTCCTTTATTAGCCCCTGACAGGGCCCTCATTAGTTGGAACAGATCAAAAGTTAGGTGGAAATAACCCTGCCCGGAACTCCGACGTCTTTCCTATTCCTCTTCTTATTTGTGGAGGTCGGTTCAGAGACAATGGCAAACATCGTAGCTCAAAAGAGAATGTTGTCTCTGAATGTAAATCAAATTAATAGATTGAAAATATGGTGACACAGCTGAGATTCATGGTTGACTTTTTCTGTACTTTTTTTCTTTTGGCAGAAATAAATCACATCAGCCCCCTGTTAAAAATATATCAAATTGAATACCAGACCCCCAATTGAAACTACGTACAGTAAACATAGAAATACTTGTCTTTTCATTCAGGATTTCCCCTCTGTTTCCACATGCCCAGCTTTGCCTTGAGTGGGAGGCCCTTGATACTACTGATAAATATCTCCTGAATTCATCAGTTTCTGTCCATTCCCTTTGATCACCCAGTTCTTACTCAAGCTGCCAGTCTGCCCAATGAGACATATTGTGCTCTGTTTCCAAGGCTTTCACCTAGTTTTCCCCATTTTGTCTAATGTATGCATGCCTTGTGCTCATGCTCACCTGCTTAATACCTGGTTCATTCAAACATCACCCCCTACAAACTGTCTACCCGATCAACTCTCTAATCTTAGCAAACATTTTCCCTTCCTTCATTTTCAGCATCTCAAAAGCCTCTCCTGGTCCAGATGGGCTCTTCATTTCTTCATTCACATTTTACTGAGCCACTTCCTTCTTAGCCACAGAGTTCTTTCATGCTCATCTCTCCCAACAATATGCTTTGAGAGTGCTAACATCTTTCCAAAAAGTATGCCATTATTTATAGAACAAAGTGCAATCCCCTGAGCCTGACTTTGAAGGTTTTCCAAGGTCTCAAGGTGTTGGTGGACATTTTTTTTTTTTTGCTCTAATCACTCCAGATTATATTGATCTCCTCTTTTCTGAAACTTTTTGGCATTTATATCTAAATCATTTGTCCTTGAGCTGAATTCTATGCTTCCCTGTACTATTTCAAAAGGGGTCTGTGTGTGTTTCTGCCCTGTCCTAGCAGCAACTAAATGCTGAAACTTCATATTTCTTCTGTAGCACCTCACTCACCACCACACATATCATAGGCACCCAGGAGATGATTATTAATTCAGCAAGACTGAATGAATGAATGGAAGGAAGAATAAAAATATAGTGCTCTCTCAAAACACACACACACACACAGAATGTTGTTCATAGAGAACTAAAATGCATAGTTTAGGGTAGAAAGCCCTAGGAGTTTTCCCAGGCCACATGATAAATCTTAAACATTACTTTTAGCCAGTTCTTAAAGATGGGTGGGATAAGGTTAGATACTATTCTAGTTCCCTTCTTTTATTTTGGCAGGGGATCAAGGGAGGTTGAAGTTAGCCCACCAACTGCTTGCAGATGAGCCATCTCCTTTCTTTTCTCTCAAAAAGTAGTCTGTAGAGACACCTTGTCGAGGAGAGAAGGCAAGGTGAAAGAGGAATAAGAAGGTGAGACCAGTCAGCCATTCATCACTGCCACAGCTGGAGGAAGGCAGCCTTCCTCTGCCCAGAAGGCAGGAACAAATATCACTCATTCCAGGCCACTGAGCAAATCTTTGCAGGGAATAAAACTTCTAGAGACTGGAGAACCAACGAGGAGAGAGATCACTTAACAGCTGATGAGGGTCAGTCACACAAAAGGTTTTCAAGGTAGAAACCCAAATGCCTCTGGGTCAGTCTGACTACCTGAACAGGAAGAATGGAGAAATGGACCATACTCTAAAGGGGAGAGATGAATAAGTACAGAAAAAAGATAGTCTTCATTCCATCAGTAAAACCCCAAAGATGGCTGTTCAAGATACCCAAGACCCAAGATGGATATGGACTTTGAGAAGATGAACATTTTCAAAGGGATTCAGAGGTTGCTGTTAGCTTAAAAGTTTCTACTTACTCTTTCAGAAGAGGTGGAATTATGGGCCACAGAATCTTACTTTGTCTGATTCTGTAGGCTGGATGGCTTGGTTTCTCCAAAGTCTATGAAACTAAAGCCAAGCCAGCAAAAATTGGTTTTAGTAGAAACAGCAGGAGAGCATTCTGAGTTCAAATTTTATGAGCCACGTAGGCTCTCAGTAGTTACAGGGAGGAGGAAACCCACCAGATCAGGGACCAGAGGAAAGACCAGCGGATTCTTGAGCACAAAGTCTTCTCTCACACATTTTTTTAAAGATTTTATTTTTATTTATTTGACAGACAGAGATCACAAGTAGGCAGAGATGCAGGCGGGGGAGAGGGGCGGGGAGAGCAGGCTCACCACCAAGCAGAGAGCCCGATGCAGGGCTTGATCCCAGGACCCTGATCGTGCATGACCTGAGCCAAAGACAGAGGCTTTAACCCACTGAGCCACCCAGGCGCCCCTCTCTCACACATTTTTAATGCATGTGGTAAGACTGTGCTCCTCTAAGAAGGTAGAAAATCCTGCTGAGTAGGAGTCACTAGCTCTTAAATAATTTGAAGTTTTTGTAACAATTTATTGTCCTTGAAAAGAAAAGTCTTCTGCAGATAGAAATGTAACTTTAATAAAACCTTAGGTAGCCAAAGGAGTATGCTTTGATTTAACTTGCATTTTCAGTATTATGAAGGCTTTAGTAATGCTGGAATGTTTCACATACAAATTGCTGTAATGCGTTTGGTTTAATAATACTTGGAAATGTAAGTAGTTGCTACTGATAAGCCCAGATGGCAATACAATGGTATGCTGAATTAATCTGATATTCTAAACAATATTGGACTTTTAAAATAATAGATGTAGCAAGAAAATAGTATTCTGATTAATTATAATCCAGAGTATAGGCATCATTGGTGGGCTAAGAGGGAGGTTTTGGGGACTTCAATGTAAAACTCAGTCTTTTTGCCATTTATGAAAATTTAATTCCATGTAGTCCTTTTTTTTTTTTAATATTTCCAATTTTCACCCATGCATCACATCTGAGTGTGAAATTGTACAATATAGGCAAAGGACAAGGACAGCAGAGGGTCACAGATGTGTGTATTGGAAGGAAATGAGTCAGGGTGCTGCTCCTCCTCTGGGGACAACACTTCTGTGATGTCCCCACTTGCCCTTCTCTGGAGGATGATCCTCAGCTTTGTACATCCAACAACTTTGTTAGACATCTGGGGAGTGGTTCACAATAACAAATACACATTTCACTATCATTTGAAATTAGATGATATTGAGACATGGCTCTTGCTGTAAATAAAGCATCTGTCCTCATGATACCAGCTGCCTTGTTCATGGGGCCATAAGATTCCATCCAGTCAATCGGTCCTCTCCTAACAATGCTGGATATACACTACTCCCTTCCACATGCTCTCCTCCCTCCTTTTAAATATTACACTAATTCTATATTCTGTAAGCACCTTCTTCTCTTGGATGTTACCATCTTCAACCCTCCCACAGTTCTGAATCCACTGATAAGAGTTAAGCTCTGTCTAAAGCTACTCCTTGACCTCTTGATTGGAAACTCTGAAGTTTTGGATGCTCTTCAAGTCCTTATCAGTATCCATGTACAAACACTCTCCTGGGTAGGGTGTTTTAATAGAAACTCAAACTTGCCCTTTGTGTATTCTTAAAATTCATTTCACTCTCAGCATTATGGGTATATTTCCTACCCCCAGATAGCCACCACCTAATGTAGGGGCCCTGCCCATTTTATATGAACGCTTACTTTATTTTCCCAAAGATTTCTAGGGTAGGAAATGTTGCCCACAGTCAAGGTCCTAGTAAAGCCCTAAATGGTAGAGGTGGGAAGGGAATGGTGACAGCCAGCATATTACAGGTGAGGCTATAACTTCAATCAATAGTTTGCAAGATCCCTAATATGATAAATCATAGGCAATAAGTATTTTTTTCCATAATAAAATGTAGCATTACTTCAAGTTAAGTCTTAAGTCCATTAGAATTAGCTATTCCCCTCAGGTATGTAGCCAGTGGTTCACACTGAAGAAAATGTAGTTGTATCAGTAGTTTAGTAAAATGAAATTAGTTATTTAAAATAAAATTGGTAGAAATACAGTAATACAGTTTCTTGATGAATACATTAGTGTGTTGTTTTAGTTGGAAAGCAATGGAGTAGGGAGTAGATATGATAACAACAAAGAAATTAGAAACAAATGAGGTTGACTGCCTCATCATCCAGGAGGTAAATCGCCCTCTTGATTTCTGGGATGGATGAGCCAAAGAGGGTAGCAGTGACCTACAGAGCCTTTCAAGAATTGCTGAATCTACTGAATGAATATAGTCCTCTCCCGTTTTTGAGACAGTAGCCAAGGGGATTCCTCCCATTATTCACAGAGGGAACAGGGGAACCAGGACATTTGAACAGCCAGCACTGACTAACTGGCTGGGCAGTGCTCACTGTGATCCTGAAAGGAGAGCAAAAGGACTCACTCACCCATTCCTACCTCCCAATCCTACTGGAGAGCAAATTAAAAAGGGCAACCCAGCACCTTATTCATCTTTGTATACAACCCAAGAGCAACCAGCAAAAGGCCTCGTGTAGAGGAAGTGCTAAGACATTTATTGAATTGAAATATATGGTGGCAAATATCATGCTTTAAAAGTGTTAAAAGACTGTTTGATATGCTTAGTCTAGTCAAAAACATTGTGTTTAAGAGACAGAAGCTTGGAAAAGGTGGTTGGTAGAAAGCCAGTTTGGCTAACAGATAGTCTGAGCGTCTGACAGCTGCATTAAAAGCAGAAATTGGTAAACAACTTCCTATAGTATGGTAAAAAGCTTCATTACGGCAGCTCTGAGTCCCAAAGCGGAATGGAAAAACTGAGAAAAAACAAAAGAGGAGGCAAATAAATTTTTTGTTTAGAGCCACTTTAGGCTCACAACAAAATTGAGCAAAGAGTACAGAGATGCGCCATATATCCCCTGCCCATGCCCCACAATATCAACACCGCCCACCAGTACACTTGTTACACTCGATGCACCTACACTGACACGACATTATCACGCAAAGCCCATAGCTTACCTTAGGGTTCACTCTAGGTGCTGTACATTCTGTGGGTTTGGACAAATTTATAATGACATGTATCCACCACTAAAATATCATACAGAATAGCTTCCCTGCCTTAAAAATACTTTGTGCTCTGAGCATGGACTCTTAATGCATTAATAGGCAACAGGAACAGAGACCCTCTACCTCTGTTCCACATTCAGACCCATCTTGAAAGCAGAGTGAACAGTCAGGGAATCATAAGGAGAAGACTTTTTGAGTCATCATTCTCATCAATGATTAAATACTGAAAGGAGTGAGAAATCAAGCCCAGGAAAACAGAAAGGAGAGAGTCCACAAGGTTGAGAGGAGGCAGGAACAGCTTTAAGAATCTTCTAGGACACTCAGCTGGGCCAGTTTAGTGCCTGCTGTCCAAGCAGCTTCTATTCTTCTCTTCTGTTTCTCCCACTTCCTCCCAGGACAACACCCAGATTTTAATGCCCTTTCAAGAGTCCCTGAGGAGCAATATGACCGGGATCTTCCAGGTATCTGTTGGCTGACTGAACCCTCAGGACTCTTACTCCAGGCTTGGCCATTGTGTCCATCCCCAACCTGGGTTTGTCAGTAACTGGTCTAGCTCAGGCACAACCGTCCTGTCCAAGTGAAAAACAGGAGTCACATCAGTTATGCTTAAGGTTTCTCATGGGTTCATAGGATGTTAAAGCAGGAAAGATCTAGGATTAGTTAATGTAATCCAACTAAGGTCTTTAAAAAGGAAGAAACTAAAGTGCAGAGAGGTGACATGATTCCTAAGGTCATACAGGGATTTAGAGAGTGAACCAGGACAGAAATCATCTCCTGACTCCCTGCCAGGTGCTCTAACCACTACCCACACATCATATGGATGTGTTATTCTCCCTTTACATAGCCTTTGTTATTCTGAATTGATCTCTGTCCACACTATTTTTCCCAAGCCAAACCTTTAATGGAGTCTTTGTGCCTGTGTCTGCGTGCCTTTGTGCTCAGCAGACAGCTGTGCTGGAAGAGGAGCATACAGAGGTCTGGGGAGTGTCTGTGTGCTCACTCTGGCCCTCTGGTGTTCTGCCAAGCAAATGCCAGCATTTTTCATAAGTAGTATTCCTCTAACTGGTGTGTTTTCCCATATAACCAAGACCTCAAACAAAAGTGCACCTCCCCTCCTTGATACCTAAACTGTTTTAGCCCAAAGTTTCATTTGATTCTCTGTCTACATTCATGGGCTTCCCTCAGACTGCTGTGATTTTTAGGACAGGTTCCAGCCCTGAGGTTACCTACTTTTCTAGCTTCTTTTCTAGCGAATAGTTCCAGTTACGGACTAGCTACTGGGGGGAATGTGATAGTCCCTGTTTTACGTTCTATGTTTCCATATGTAGAAATCAAATCCCGTCTGAATATTCCCACCAAAAACAAAACCACCCACCCAAGACTGCCTTGGGTTTGAGAATTTTTCAGTGAGGCTATTTACATCAAAATGATGCAAACCACTTCAAGCTGGCCAGTAGACATACCTGGTTGGTTGTTTTGTTTTTTTAAGTTTCCTCCCCTAGGAATTTTTTACTGGGCAGGTGACCCTCCTTGGCAATGTAGCTCTTCACCATTCCCCTGGTGGCTCTTTTACTCTTCTTTTCCGTTCTCTTGCTCTCCCTGCCTCCTCCTTCTAGGATTGCTTGGGATTCTGTATTCTTCTCATTCTGCTATCTAAAACAATGATTCTCAACTGGGGGATGAGGTGATTTTGACCCCCAAGGGACATTTGAAAATGGCTAGAGTCATTCTTGGTTGTCCCAGTGAGGGCACCGTACTAGAAACCAGCGATGCTGCTAAACATCTCACAGTGCACGGAACAGGTTCCCACAGTAGTGAGTTATCCAGCCCCAAATGTCATGGGATTGAGAATCCTGGGGCTGAGAAATTCTTAACTAGAGAACTTGGCTGTAGCCAGTTCTATTCACAAACGCAGTTCTATGCTTATCCAAATTTCATCCTACCTCCTTAGAAAGTGGCTATAGTTTAAAATAGCATGTTTTTATTTCAGTTTTCCTAACGAGACTCAGATTCAATATCACTTCCTTTTGCAGCTTTCCTGGATCCCTCTTTCCACTCCTCCATCTGTGCTTTCATGGCACTTCTGCACACCACCATTCTAGTCACCCATTTTGTCATACCACAGCAGCATTGGTGTCTCCCTGTTAGTCCCCCTAACGCAGACCCTGGCATAGAAGAGACACTTAATAATGTTTATGGAATTGAGTTCAATGTTCACAGAGCAGCTCCCCCAATCTCAGTACCAAGACTGACAGAATGGTGGAGACCGCTTTGGCAGCAGAGGGCAATCATAATTCCTGTTAGACAGAGAAGGCACACATGCCGTGGGAATGACTATATGGCAATGCAATATACAGCCTTAGTTAAAAGACCACTCATTGATGATCCTCTTAGTAAAGAGATCCAAAGATGACTAAGCACAGCTATCAGAGGTACCCATTGTCAACAGAGGATATCAACCAGATGAGACTGTTGCCTTTCCAATTTTCAGTGACGGTATCACAGCTTGCAATTTGCATTGCAATCAGGACTATTTTAAAGGAAGAGGTGTAACAGCCCATCTAAGTATTGCTAAAGCATACATAAATGCCCATTTTTCTTGACTGAGTAATGATAAGTGTACAATTATTTTAGAATTAGCAGTAATTTTCCAAAGCTTTGTGAGCATTCATGGAGTAATGGAATTTCAAATGGTAACTTCTAGATAAACAATCAGTTAGTGAAATAGGAAAAAAAAAAAAAAAAAGGTGCCCATATAGAGGGAAGAGCATTTCTTTTTTTAAAAAAAAATTTACTATAAAATTTCTAATTAACCATTTTGATCTCATCTTCCAAATATTGTTACATCAAGCCATCCAACCATGACATATATAAGCACAATGGAAGTATTATGCAATATCGTTTTTACATCTTTTAAAAAAGTCAGTGACAATCAAACTTCAATGCTTTCTAAGGATAGATACTTGATCATTTTGCTTATTTAAAAATAAAAATAAGTCAAAAATAGTGGAAAGAAAGAACAAACAATGGCAGAAACCATCTAGATTTTGCATGATTGCATCCCTGCCAAAGTTAATGGCTTTCTGCCTATTACCCCATCACTGGTTACTCTTTCTCTTGCCTCAGCTTTAGATAGCACCCCTGAAGCAGATCCTGCTTACTTGTAGACCCAACAGCCATTTCCCCTCCCTCCTCGCTGACAGATTGTTCAGGTAGTCCTGGCTGTTTGCCTCAGAGCTGTTTCCCTCCTGAGCCTTGCTGGGGAATCTTAGTTTAGTCCAACTTAATATCTCTCATCCTTTTTTCTCTCATTGCCCACCTAGAGAGCCTTTGCAGACTTTTTTTCCCCCTCAAATACTCCCCAACTCCCTCCTCATGAAATTTTAATACCACAGGTCTACGGTACATCTGTTTAGGTACTATGGCCTTTGGAGGAAAACAAATCATTGTAACATCTAAGATTTTTTTTGTCCCTGTGGTAAGCAGAATAATGGTCCCCCAAATATTTCCACACCCTAATCTCTGGGACCTGTAGATAAGTTAGGTTATATGGCAAAGGGGAATTAAGGTTGCAGATAGAATTGAGATTACTGTTCTGCTGAATTTTAGATGGAGACACTATCTTGGATCATCCTGGTAGGTCCAGTGTAATCACAGAGTCCTTAAATGGGGAAAAGGAAGGCAGAAGATCATTAAGAAGAAAGAGGGGACCATGAAAAAGACTCAGCTGATCATTGCTGGCTTTGAAGATGAAAGAAGGGAGCCATAAACCAAGGAATGCAGGTAGCCTCTAGAAGGAGGAAAAGACAAGGAAATCAATTATCTCCTGGAACCTCCAGAAGGAACACAGCCCTGCCTGTACCTTAATTATAGCTCAGTAAGATACATTAAGCTTCTGACCTGCAGCACTATAAAATAGTCTGTGTAGTTTCTAAGCCACTAAATTTTTGGTGATTTGTAATAGTAGCATAGAAAACTAAACCCCTCCATAACCCAAACCAATTTTTGTCCCTACGATGGCAATTCTGCCACCTCTGAGAATGCATGATCTAATTCCAGCATTGTATTTCTATTCCCTACTTAAGTACTGAATTAGAAAGAGGCAGTGAAAGAATTCTGGCCAAGAAGACACAACAGAAGTCTTCTGGAGTTTTCTAAGAAAGGATTTTTTTCTTTTGCTTTTGGGGGAAAAAAAATATGGAGATATCCATAAAGAGAAATTTCTCTTTGTTTCTCTATAGATGTTGCCATTTACATGAAATACTTAGACCTGTTACAATGAGACAACGAGGGCATGAGGATGAAGAGGAAGCCCACATACTAAAGAAAGCAGAGCAGAAAAATGGAAAGAAGCTAAATCCTTGCTGCTTTCATTGGGCATTGACATAACCAACCCAGGAATTGACACACCTCCTGCCTCCTTGTTAGGTAGGAAGATAAATGCACTTATTATCTAAGCCAGCTTTGAATTGGGTCCAAGGTTTAATATCAAAGGCAGCCTTTCTTCCCTTTACCAGAAATGCACTCAGTCTGTAAACAAAACACCCACCGCAAGGTATCTCCTCATTAGCTGAAAATTAATATGGTTAACAGAAATATTCGAAAGTAAAAGATCACTTCAGTCTGAGAGAGTATAAGAATGAAATGCTAATTAGAGATGTTGGGAGACAGTTAAAAATCCCTTGAACAGCACAGAAGGTCCTCTTTGAGCTGGCCTTTGCCCATATTCCCAGCCTATTCTCTCTCACTTACCCATCTCCCCAGCCCCCATCCTGAACGCCCATAGCCCAGTCACACTGAACAACTTGCCATTGCAAATACATGCCTCTCAATCCCTGTGCAACTGAACAATCTCTAGACCCCTTTATACCTGGCCAATACCTTCTCATTCTTCACAGTTCAATTCCTACTGGCTTCATGAAACCAACCCCGTCGTTACCCGTGCCCAGAAAGAATTAATCATTCAAGATCTTACTTTACCTATGTTCCCACAGAATCTTAGGCACAACTTCCTCTGCACTTTTCAAATTGTTAGAACCGCTATGATTGCATGAACCAACAACATCTGACTCCCCCCTCACTAACCTGAGCTCTGAAGCTAAAACCTGTGGCCTTAATATGTAACTCCTGCTCCTAGTACTGCACCCAGCCCAGAATGGGAGGGGAGAGGGAAAAGGAAGGAGGAAGGGAAGATAAATATGAATGAGAGAGTGTGAGTCTACAGCTTGGATGAGACACCAGAAGTGAAAATACCATTTGGGGAGTCATCAACACACAGATGATAGTTGAAAGTGAAAGCTTGGATGAGATTGCCAAGAAAAGTTCGTTTAGAAACATTTACCACTGGGGTGGGAGAAGGTGAAGGTGTCGAGAGGGAGCTCTGCCTCCTCTTACAGGAGGCAGCCTTCAGAAGAAGGGATCGGCCATGGTAGATGATATAGAGGGGTCAAGAACGAAGGAAGCTGAGTAAAGGCCCTGGACTTGGTCTCTGAGAGATAATCTCCAACAAAGTAATTTCACTAGAATGAACAGGGAAGAGGACAGATGGCAGGGAGTTAAAGTGAGAGTAAACAGTGAGTTGGCGTGCCCATGGTGAGCACACACCGTGTGTGCAAGTGTTTGACCAGAAAAGGAAGGAAAAAATAATATATGACTCTTTGTCTTCTTTTGTTCCATACTCATAGAGGCTGATAATCCTGAAAACATTTTTATTTACTTAAAAAAAACATTAATGACTTTATACATTTTGGTCCATTCAGGAATAAGCCCTGTAAGGATTTTACCAAATAAGTCATCAGGTGCCTATCCTGCACAAAGGGGAGTATAAAATATACTCCTCTCTAAATTGGACTGGTTGGGTATCCTGGAGATTAGCTAGATGGTCTGGTTTCAGGGGTAGGCCCCTGTTCCAGGAGAAAAGGCTTGAGATAGGAGCCGGGACACCTGAGTCCCAACACCAAATTTTCCACGAACTCACTCTATGGCTCTTACTAAATAATTAATCTCTCTGCACCATGGTTTCTCCCTTTTGAATCTGCTGTGGTTCTCAATCCTACTCATTGGTACTGGGAAACAATTCGACCATTCAATGAATATTTGCCTATTAGTTCAATGTGCAAAGCATTAAGCTAAGAGGCTAATTCTTCTAATGGAAAACTCTGATCCCTATTATCACATAAATCCCTCCTGGGAAAGGTAACAATCTGAGCTGTTATTATCATTAACACTAATGTGGAAATGTCTCCTTGGTTATAATAACAATGGCAAACATTTCTCAGGAGCTTGCCGCATGCTAGACCTTAAGTTTAAAACTGTATATGGATTTTCCTTTTTAAGCATCACAAAAACCATAGCGGTGAAGACCACTGTTATCCTCAGTTTCCAGATGAGGAAAGTAAGTCTTAGAGAAGTCACCTACCTAATGTCATCATATAGTGGTACCACTGGGCGATTGTCTGACCAAAGGCCTCAAAGCCTGTTGTATTAGTCGGGGTTCTCCAGAAAAGCTGAATCAACAGGATATGTAGATAGACACGGAGAGAGGGGAGAGGTAGACAGATAGATGGGGATTTCTTTTAAGGAACTGGCTTATGCAGTTAGGGAAACTGGCAAGTCCAAATTGTGCAGGGCAGGCCCGCAGTCGGGAAACCCAAAGAAAAGCGGCCAGTGGTGCAGTGCAAGTCTGAAGACTGCTGCAGAGCTCCCAATCTTGGGGGAAGCCAATCTTCTGCTCCATTCAGGCCTTCACCTGATTGCATGAGGCCGACCCACATTAGGGAAAGCAATCTGCTTTACTCAAAATCCACGGATGCAAACGTTAATCTCATCCAAAAACATCACTGTAGGTTAGTAACAATCATCCACATAATTGTCATAAGCTTGAGAGTTAATCTGACTCTTCTCTCTCACTCTGTACATCTAATTGCTTGCAAAAACCTACAGATTCTACTTCTTAACAGTTCTCCTATTTGTCACCTCACTTCCATGCCTGCTACCACAGCTTTATTTAAGGCCTTGTCACCTGTTGCCTGGACTATTGCAATAACCTACTAACTCATCTTGCTGCCTACAGATGGATTCGGTCTCTCTGTCCATCTCTCAACCTGCTGTCAGAGGGGCCTCCCTAAAACACAAATCTGGCCATGTTGCTGCCCTGTTTTAAATCCTTCAATAGATCTATCTCCCTGGTTTGGTAAACAGGTCCCTTACAAGCCTGTTCTCATTTATCTTCCAGTCTCATCCCCTATCATCCACCCATAAGACCCCAGACTCCTTGCACCCTGCCTTGCAAAAACATTTACACTCCCTTAAAATTGCCATACTCTCTTGGTTCTACACTTTTGCAAATGCTGTCCCCATCTGCTTCAAATGCCAGCCGCGTTAATCCCCAAATCAGTTCACACATCATTTCATGAGAGTGTTTCCTGAGATCTCTGGGCAAAACAAAGTACTTTCATACATGTCCTCCCAGAGCCTCAATATACAATTTGCCAACCAACTCCTGGTTTAGAATGTAAATCCCTAGAAGATAGTGTTGTGTTCTGTTTATGTTGGTAACCTCAACACCTAACAACATAGTACCTGGATATATGAGTTCAAGTACTTTATAAAAGTATTAGGAGACCTCAGCAGAAATATGACCTTCTACAGATCACATCTGTGGTCCCCTCACCCCTTAGAGGAAAAAAAAAAAAAGTGCCTGTAATCTCATACCCAGAGCCTAAAAATCGCTGAAGGTATCTAGATGCAGCAAGTAGCTCCATTTTTCCTTGGAAAGGATTATAAGACATTTTTTGTTTTTCAAGGGTTAAAAAAAAAAAAATGTTTCCCAACCTCCAAGGATAGTTGGTATCCAAGAAGAATGATTGCCAGAACAATGAAAATGTGCAGAGCTAGACCGGGCTATACTTGCAAACACAAAGATATTCAGATACAAAACAGGTTAGGGGGTAGATTCTTCTGAAGAGATAGGCTGAACTATAGTCTTCTTGCTGTCTCCAACAGCTATGCCCTTGAGTAACTGAACTGTCGGAGTAGACTGGGGAACGTTAGGTGTACTCTAGACCATGTTAGTTATGGTAAACAACAACGTGAGACCTCAAGCCACCTTCATTATAGAGGAGATAGCTTTATCATTCTCTTCAAACACAAAACCATCGATAATATGAGGACATGAAGTTGTAATGACTTAGATTTTCTAAGTCATTAAAATAAAGCAATGACATAGTTGTGCCACATCTACAGAAAGGACGAGAAGGGAAATTATTGAGGGAGACAGTGATTTCCCGCCCTAATCGCCATGGCTCATTCTGAGGCTATTGAGAAGTGTTTTTGTCCCAACATTAACACCTTCCTATTTGGGTCCCCATTTAGAAATCGCTGCTGTTGAAGGCTAGTGAAGGAAACACCACAGTTTCAATAACAATGACATTCAGACTATTGACTGTTTTCAAAGAACAGAATAGCAAGTCTTTATTACCATCAACATGGAAAAGGTATGAGATAAAATGATGCATACCAAGAATGTTGGGAATTCAAAAACATAAATCCCATTGATGGGCCAGGTCCTTCTTGATCATAAAATTGAAGTGAGGAAAATACAAAAGCATGTATGCCAGAGGAAGCAAATTAAACTTTATTTTTATAATTGAGAATTCCGATGCAATCTTGTATATTTATCAATGGAAATCTTGAACTCGAGAGAGCACATATTGCTTGAAATGCTAATGTCTGCCCCCTGGTCTCCGTCTACATACATGCCCTTTTCCTTCATTACACACCCAATGCCTCCCCTCCAGAAAGCCCTTCCATAACACTCCTGACTGGAACCAATCACCTCATCTTCTGCACTTACACAGCTTGTGACCTGTGCCTCCCTCCAGAAATCATTTTTTTCTCATCTTGTCTCTAAGTTCTTGAAATCTTACCTCATATCACATCCATCTCTGTGTCCCTCCTTGGTGCCTGTCACAGTGCCTTGCCCATAACCAGTGTGCAGTACATCTCATCCAATGTGACCAGGGGACATCTCCTGTTGTAGCATACATAAAAGAAACCAGACTTTCCTGCTCCACCTTCATTAATCAAGTCCTACCTCCAGCTTTTTGTTTACAAGCAAGGGAGAGAAAAGCTGAACTCACAAGTTCATGCTGCTGAGATCAAGACCCAAAGCATATGGCGATCCACATGGAGGGCCCCATACCAACACCAGGGAGAAAACTAAGGTTTCTCCAAGGAAAAATTAAATGGGGAAAAGAGGAGAAAACACAATCAATTAAGGACAGGTACTATAGCCATCCCAAGCCAGGAATACCTCTGGTTGTGCTTCATTAACCATTCCAGGATGTTAAAGTAGGACTAGGAAGTTGGGGCACAGGGAGAAAAGGCATAGAAGGGCAACAGAGAAGAAGCCAACCATAGCTCAATCCCCTTCTCCACTGCAGGGTTCTAGCCTAAAGCAGCCCAAGCTGTGGGAGGGGAGAAATTTTCAGTTTGCTGAATTTCAAAGTTGTATACCATTGGACTGGACATTTTAATAATTGAAATGAGACTTTTCATATCTTTAGAAGTAACTAGAGAACTAAGAGTATGAGGCCAAGGTACTCTCCAGAGGAGAGTGCTAAGGGAAGTAGACCATCACTTCTAAAGAATTAGTAGGAAAAAGAAAAATAAAGCTGCTTAAAAAATAAAGTTAATTAAAATAAAGCAGTTGCAATTTTAAAATAAAGAAGTGACACAACAGATTATATTCAATATGCCAGATATATTTACACATTCTAAGTCAGATCTCAATAATAGGGTTTTCCCAGAGTACTTTTCTCTTCTCAAGACTCACAGATCACAAAAGGCTTCCTTACTTCTTGACAGTCCCACAGAAAATTCCATTATTTTTTAAAAATTCCATTTTTTAATGAAGAAACTAAAAAGTCATTGATTTAGAAGCCATAGAAAGAACTAAAATATTTTCTTTGAAAACAGAGGTTTGAGCCATGTTTATAACAGCCAAATAAAATGTTCTAGTTCTTTCTTTCTGACCTGAGCTCCTCTGATTTCTGTCCAATTAGTTGGTGTTCAGAATTGGCCCATAACTGAGAGGCCCGCAATCTGGCTGCTGTATGCAGTGTGCTATTTTCACAGACTGGACTCAATTAGTGTTGGTGGTAAGCAGTCCATGTCTTGCCACAGACAACTGCTGAGTAGGTAGATATGACTTCCATTAGTGAGCATGAAGCCCCTGGGTTAATCCTTTGGTTCCCAATATACTAGGGCCAAGAAAGGCAGAACAAAATGAGATCCTTTTCAAAGTAGAGGAGAACACCTCAACAGAAGCCTTTTCTTGTCCTTGAAACTATTTTATTTGTTCTTATTTAGATGGCGGCCAAACCTATTTTTGACAAATATTATGATTCATGGTTACACTTACGTCCTATTTTTCAGGAAAATTTTAGCTACTTTAACTTAATTTAACATACATTGATAGAGTTCTATCATGCCCCAGGCACTGATGAATAAGACTAGGTTGCCAATTCCCCTGAGAAGGTCACGGTCTAGGTGGGAGGCAGAGATGTCAACAGACTGGCACCATACAGTGTGTTCAGTGAACATCTGTGTGATTCACTTGCCTGGCAGCCTTTTCTCCTTGCTCTAGGAGAGCACCTCAATTTAGCTTTGAGGAATGACCCTTCCCTCTGGCTTTGACCTTGTATTTCAAGTAGGGCTTACCCCACCTTCCTCTCCCCAGCTCCAGATGGGCATGCGATTCATGTGAAATCCAAGGTGAATAGAGCCTTCCCTAGCCCACAGTGGTTGTTTGAGTAATGGACTATAGCCCAACATAGTGGGGCCAAGCCTGGACCTCTGCTGGAACTAATGGGAGGGAAGTACACACTTTTTACTAACATTGCTAGGGTGGGTTGAATGGTATCCTCCCAGAAGACATGTCCATCTGGAACTCAGGATGTGGTCTTATTTGGAATAAAGATCCTTGCATAATTAAGGGATGAAACTCAAGATGAGATTATTCTGGATTAAAGTGAGTCCTATATCCAACATTGAGTGTTGTTATAAGAAACAGAAAGAAAAATACACAAACAAAGAGAGAAAGGTGATGTGACAATAGAGAAAGAGATAACAGTTATGTAGCCACAAGCCAAGGAATGCCAAGAACTGCTGGCAGCCACCAAAAGCTTGAGAGAGGCATGGAATGGATTATCCCTCAGAGCCTCCAGAAGGAGCCAACTCTACCAACACCTTGATTTCCAACTTCTGGCTCCATAATTGTGGGAGAATAAATTCCTGTTGTTTTAAGCCATACAGTGTGTGGCAATTTGTTAAGGCAGTTCTAGGAAACTAATACAGTTGCTAAGCTGGCAGTATAGAAGCCCACGGCTGCTGGTGGCCATCTCCCCACCACGTGGAAGAAACCTGAGAATCAAGCCAATGCAAGAAAGCAGAGCTCAGAGCTGGAACTCATTTCTGTTGGTTTCCTTTTAAAGTGCAGAGCTGATGTCAGATTTACTCCTAGACTTTCTAAGTTTCTGAACCCCAAAATCTCTCATTGGTTTGAGCACAGATGAAGACAGTAAAATAAATGCTCTCTTTACTAAAGGTGTGTATAAAGGGTTGCGATCTTAACTGACACTACTTAACAGAATCCAGGAAGGCTTCACTAAGTATCATTAATGCTGGGTCTTAAAGAACAAAAATATCACTAGGCAGACACCGAGGAAGCAGCATTTCCAGAAAAATGGAAGAAGATCCACACAGGCACATTTGAAAACGTTCAGGTCAGAAGTGTGGCACAGAACACAGTGAGTGAGGGGAGAGGGAAGGAAAGGTAAGCAATTAGGCTGTTTGAAGAACATTGTCTCTTTATTCTCCCTGAAGCTTGGCAAGGCAAAGATGAGAAACATGACTGCAGAAACCAAAGTCTGAGACCTCAAAAAAGAAACAGTAAGTGGTAGTAGAAAGAACATGATTTTCGCTTGGTTTCCAATGATTTATCTAAGGAGAGTCTTGGATCTGGGAAAATAAGACAGGGTAGGGGTGCTGAGGAAGAGCCTGTTGAAACTTTATTGAGACTTTGGTAAGCAAATATTCACATTTAATAGATACAATGCATGCTGGGATTTGCAAATCAAACGTCATCAGGTCAAATCATAATTTGGCATACTTTAAATGAAAGATGCACTAAACCCAATTTTTAGAGACCAAAATGTCAAATCATCCATTTCTAGGACCTTTGACTATGTGGACCCAGGGGTGTGTCTGGAATCACCACTGTTTCACAAGAGCACAAAAATGTTCAGAAAACTACATAATGATTAATGAGTCTTAAAATGAATCAGTAATATGAGTAAAAGAGCAACAAGAAGTATGAGTTAAGAGGAAAATGTTTGAGACTATTAAGAACACTCTAAACTTCAGGTCCTCTTAGCACTCAGGAAAAACAGCAATAAAGACCTCTAAATGGATTTTTGTTTAAAAAAAAAAAGATAATAGCAACCTGGGGGACATTTACCTTTTTGTTCTTTTTCACTTAAGTATTACTTGAAGTGAAACTTTGCCAGGAAATAATTCACTTGGCCTTCCACCCCAGAAATATCCTTTTAGGGCAGCAACATAGTCGTTTGGGACACACCCATCCCAATCAAAGTGCTCCCGGACACACCCTGTTGCCGGCCAACATGTCTTAAAGGACTTCTGGTTCAGTGGCCTAGATCCCCATAGCAGCAAGTCACCTCATTCCACCAGGCCAGGAACTTCGATTCTACTTGTGCCTAAGCCAAACCACACATCTCCCCTGACTTTACCCCCACTCTAGTCCAAGCCCACCTCATGCCTGGCCTGCAATGAATTTCTAACTCATCTTCAGCTTGCATCTTTGCCTGCAATCCAGTTTCTACGCATGATCCCCTTAAAATCTCGATCATACCATGCCACCCTCCAAATCAAATGCCTTCAAAGTCTTCCCATTGCTTGAAAATAAAATCCACACATTCTGCCACAGTCTACAAAACCTGTCAATCACGTCGTTGACGGATGTTTGTCTCATGAGCTGCTACCCTTTCCTTGCTCGGTTCTAGCCACACCATCTTCCCAGATATCTCACAAATTAAACTGTAAACATGGATTTGTTTCTTTCTTAATAAGACACGATTTACAATTATTAGCTTGAATTTATAATTATTAGTTTGTTTACTGGTTTTCTTTTAAAATCATTCTCCTCACTAGAATCTAAGCCCCTTGAGGCCAGAGACCACTTATGTGAATTCTCAGCCCCTACCACAATCCTTGGAACCTCATATTGGCTCCAATCATTTGAACCAATGAATCATGAATAAACAAGCTCCCCAAGGCCCAAAGTCATGGCTCTAAACAACAGAAGCCATATGCCATCAAGACTTCTTACAGTCATGAATCATACCACGCATTTATATACCCGGAATAGTCAAAGGCACCTGTTTTCTGCTGTTGCATCCACTATTTTTCAGACCTCACAGATCTCTAAACCGTAACTCAACTTTGCCCAGCCAGAACTATAGGTCCAGTATCTCAGAATCAAGTTTACCAATCTGGGTGTCAAACTTGCTGTCATCTACTTAAAGCTACTGCTTCTGCTTCTCAACTTAAAAATCTGGCCACAAACTCTGGTTTCCTAGTTCTCCTTCTTTCCCATGAATGAAACTTCCTGTTGTAGATCCATCTAGCCACCCATACCCCAAGTCTCCCAAATGCCAGCAGGTAGGATGTGATGCTGAATCCTGCTAGCCTGTCCATCTACCTACATCCTCCAAACTACCTCCTTCTTAATATCCTGTCACCAGGATGCACTCACCTGCTCTGTGCTCATTTATCTACTCATTCAAAAGGATTTTAGAACCTCTTCTAGACCCTGCAGTCACAGTACTATACAAGGATAAATAAGGTATACTCTTTACCTCTGAAGGAAGACAAAGAAGTAATTAAGATACGAAGCGGCAAGATATCTATTTGTAAGGTACCTAGAAACTGACAAAGTGTTCATAGTGGCCTCTTCCACTTTGTCTTGACAAAACTTGGGTCAGGTTTCTCTCCTTCCTACATGCCTCTGAACTCTCTCTGCCCCCAAATCTGAGCAAGCACTGAAAAATGGAACATGTCCCCTTATTAGCTTCCCTTGGGAATCGGCTGACCAGAGGACACTTTCCTTTCAGACCTCATTGGTCGTTTCCCTTTTGCTTGTCCAAAGTTCCTTTTAAAAATCTCCATTAAGCTTTTGCTTATTCCTCTCTACCCCGTAAAAGAAAGGACTTTTTCCCCTTTGATTTTTTTCATATTTGCAGATTTCTAAGACAGGAGCATTCTCTATTACAATAGTCTTTCTTCTGAATAAAGTCTCACCTTATCCATGTCCGGATTTGTTTTTATTCAACAGCATACAGAGAAGAGAACCCTAACTTAGATGGGAGGAAGAGAAGGAGATCAGAGAAGACTTCTGGGGAAAAAAATCTAAGAACAGAAGAATAAGAAAACATTAACCAGATCAAGGTAGGAGAAGGCAGGAATTCCAGGCATGCCACATGGCAGGAAGTTTACATTACTCACCTGGAATCATAATTTCTTTTTTTTTTAAGATTTTATTTATTTATTGGACAGAGAGAGAGCACAGGTAGGCAGAGTGGCAGGCAGAGGGAGAGGGAGAAGCGGGCTCTTTGCTGAGCAGGGAGCCCAATGCATGACTTGATCCCAGGACCCTGGGATCATGACCTGAGCCAAAGGCAGCCGTTAAACAACTAAGCCACCCAGGTGCCCCATGGAAATAGAATTTCTTGACATATGCTCTGTATGCCTGAATGGCACTCATCCCACGTGCATGTGTGTTGGCCCTGAACACCTGTCCCTGGAGAGCGGGCCTGTCTCCTTCCTGGTCCAAGTTTATCCCTCTGTGTACCCACACAAACACACACATGTGTACTTTCCCTCCACACATATGTCCCTTCCAAGCCAGCATGTCATGGAAGCCTCCAGAACCCTGAAGGGATCTAGTTACTGATGTGACAGATCCAGGCCCCCTCTCTGCATTTTCATGGACTCTCAACCCCAGGCATCTCACACCATTTTTGGCTTGGGCTGAGTCCCCATAGCCTAGAGACAGCAGATCAAAAAGACATGAGAAATATAAAGACAGAAGCTTAACTAGAGATCCCGTAAGGGCAGGAACCAGGTCTGACTGGTCCAACACCATATCCCCAACTTCCTAGGAACAGGATCCACACACATAGTAGGTGCTCAAGTATTTGTTGAATAAATTGTCACATCCGCTCGCATGAACACTTCCATCTAATGCAGGATTCCTTCTGGCAATAGCATCGTGCATCTATTTGAAGGGGAACATACTGGTTGCCCTTCACAATATGAAACACAAAAGGCTGGCAATGTACTCTGTGCATCCCTTTCCCATAGTAGTCCATTATGTGCATGCCAGCCATGATACACGATGCAAATGTGGCCCCAGAGTCACATGGCCTTGAGTACCACAGCCTTGGAAGTGTATCTCAGCTGCTACAAGAGGCTTTTTTTTTCCCTCTCTCTTACATTGCTACAATGCCAGAAGATATGTTTAAATCATTACATAAAATACCTTTCCCAACCAAATCTCTTCCCAAAGCTGTTAACAAGAAACAAAGTGTGCTGACTTGAGTTTCACTTTCTCTCCTTTCCCCTGCCTTCCCCCTGTGGGGCCCCCAGTGAGTCACGGAACAGCTCTGGTCAGGTAACACTGAAAGAAGCCAAGAAAGGAGCCCAGTATCTGTCAAACATGCAGATGTTAGAGAAAAAAGACTGTGTGGCATGGTTTTGCCAAGGGACACGACCCTGGAAATAATTGGCACCTATTTCAACAAACTATTCATTTCATAGCATTCTGGTTGTACTCTTCTTAAGCCATTTATTTTTCAAGGAAACCATAATTAGTGCTTAGTTGATTAGTAATAGAGTAAACTGAGAAAACACACTCCTGATTCTCAGGCCAACTCTTCTAGGCCTGCAAAAATGACACAAATGAATTCTGATGTGTCTTCATTTCAGCAGGAGGGTGTTTTTATATTATGTTCTCTTATTGACACAGTGAGGTACAAATCACACCTTAAAGCTCCCATCTAGTGCTAGAGTTTCCCAACAGAATAGCTTTAATGAGGAAATTACTTTGGAAAAGGAAATAAAAGAATGTGACTTCTTTGGGGATAGGCAAAGGAGGAGAAGCACACTCTTGTCATGACGTGGGCATTCAGTTTTGAGGCATGCAGAGACCAGCTGGCAAGGACAAGGGGAAATAAGGTTGGCTAAGCTGGTTACAGAAGCTGATGGTTCAGGAGGAACTTAGCCTAATGCCCAGAATCCACCCAAAGAACCAGGATGAATGTGGGTTTAATTCAGAAAGAACTCCATAAATCTTGTATCCATTGTTGGTGTTATGGACTGAATTATATCCCCAGAAGAAGTCATATGAGTCCTCCTAGTATTTCAGAATATTTATTTTCATTGCAGATATAATTAATTAAGGATTGTTACAAATGTGATTAGATGAAATCATACTCATATGAGGTCATCCAATATGAAGTCATATTAGATTAGGGTGGGTCCTTAATCCTGTATGACTGGTATCCTTATTTAAAGGGGAAATTTGGATACACACACACACACACACACACACACACACACAGAGTGAATACCATGTGAAGATGAAGACAAAGATCAGAATGATATGTCTCCATGCCAAGGAACACCAAAGATTGCTAGCAAACCACCAGAACCCCGGGGAGAGGGATGGAACAAATATTCCTTTACAATGCTCAAAAGGAACCAATCCGGCAGATCACCTTGATCTAAGACCTGAGCCCAGACTGATGCTGTTTAAGCCACCCAGTTTGTTGTACTTTTTTATGCTAGCTCTAGAAAAGTAATATATTGGTGATGAGAGTTAGGTAGCAGGAAAAAATAACTCAAAACAGGGACTGCACCATTGATATGACAGATCTGGGCCCTTCCCAAGAATCTGCCTGGGAATCTCTGAAAAAGAACCTCACCCTACCATCTTGGGCTAAGCTCTCTTATTCTAGGGATAGGACACTAATAAGATGTGGGAAATGTAAAGACAATAAGCCAGAGAAGGTCAGGATCCCAGTACATATCGGGGACACAGGCAGGGCTCTGCTCATGACTTTATGCAGAGTCAGATCACAGCCGTTGTGCAAGAATACAGGCAGGACTGGACACCCCACCCAACCAGGTGAAAGAGTTGTCACAGCCCAAACCTCAGAGTCCAGAGTCAAGGGCAGATCCCCAATCCCAGAGATCCAGAATGTGAGTCAAGGATGGGATAACATGGTAAGTCTGCAACAACCTAGAGAGGGATCAGGGCTTACCTTGGGACCACCAGGCACAGGGTCCATCATGGTCAAAACATTTCAAACCCTGTAAATGTGTGGGCTGAATCTGAGGATGAACTGTTGGCCCTGGCTCTGACTCAGGAACTAAACAAAAATGAAAACACTGCCAAAGGCATAGGTGATGCTGGGTAGGAGCAATCAGGGAGAAGAGCTAATGTGAGAGGGCAAGTGATACAGTTGTCTCTCAGTGGATACACCTGAGTAATCATCAGTAGATCAAGAAATAAAAATGGCCAAAAGTTATATACATTTTAGAGCTATTAAACATTTCACAAATACGCACAACATTCATTACAAAGTTGGTAACATATTCTATATTCAATTCTTCGTGCTGCCTCTTTCTCGGGAAACTATGTTTCTGTTGAAGTTATCTAAATTTCACTTCCCATCACAGGGTGTACTGTCTTTGAGCTTACGGTTCACAGACTGCCACTCTCCACTGTATTATGCCAGGATTTTTTGTTACATGAACTGCAGGATGCCCTCGTCGGGGCAATGTATTCTTGGGCAATGCCTGTAAATGATGTCTCCATTAAGGCAATGATCACACCCATTTGTAATGGTTTACTTGCATCTCTGAGTCCTCTGACACAGAGTGCCTAGCTAGGAAGCAGAAGCCATAATTCATTTCTGTATCCTGAAAGCCTACCCCAAGTGTGTCCTGTGCTAATGTGTGCACAATGAATGTTAGCTATAGATTAATATTTAGGTTGAAAAAAGAAGAGAAAGAAGAACAAGTAGTGTTCCGATGTTGACTGATATTTAACTCATGCATTCAACTATGTGCCAACACTGTTCTAGGGAACATATCAGCCAGGCTAAAAAATAGTAATCATAATAGGATTGGTCACTGCTGGAAGGTACAAAACAAGATTCAGGAATAAGGAGCACTGGCTGCCTTTAATTGAGCATTTATTTGGACCTCATCCTCCCTTCTCATTTGCTCCTTGAACAAACCAGATACAGGCTCAGAGCAATAAGACCCCCTCCTAAGTCACCCACTGGTGAGAATAAACTCCTAACACAATACAAGCTAATAATTATTGAGCTTTTACCATGTGCCACACATTGTTATACATGACTTCATTCACATCTTGCACAGTTGTTAAACCCACTACACGGATGAAGAAATGGGGGCAAAACAAGATTAAGTTACCCAAGGTCTCACAGCTTGGATATAAAAATTCTGGAACTCAAACCCAGCTCAAGAGAAGCATTTAATTACTCCCTAGCCCTGTCTGACTGGAGAGCTTAGAGGTGGTCTCCATCTACAAATTATAGGCTTTGGTATCTGCCAGTAAGAAAAAATTGAATTCTAAGCAGCTCAACAGTATGGAAGACCCTGAAGTTTCCTATATAGATTACACATTAGCAATAAAATGTATTAACCATTGTTGGAATCATCTCTGCCTTTCAGTTAGTTCCCAGAGCCTGTCTAGGCTCACGATACCAACACAACCACGAGTCTGGTGACAGTGTCTGCTTAACAGAAATTCATAAAGCATCTGATATGTGTCAGACACTCTGCTAGATATTGGTGTTGGGGGGGTGGTACGTGATGGGGGGGGTCCATCCCCTGAGAAGAACACAATCTGGGAGAAGACGGATACAGAGAGGACAGGATTACAGTCAGAGTGCTGACTGGTACCACAGGGATCTGCAGGAGCACATCTCTGAAGACAAGCAAGATATTCCAGACTTGTCCTGATATCTCAGCTCTTCCAAATGGCAACTAAACAACCAGACCCAAGCAAAGACAAGAATAAGATTTAGGGTAGAAGATTCACCATAGCAGTTGTGGAGACTAGTAAGGAGAATAGAGAGGAGAAGGTGTCAGGAGCTTCACAAAATCCTCCTATCTGATCTCTATGGTCTCTCAGGAAGAATATAAATAAGTTTGAAGGTGATTAACAAATCAAGTCAAGCCTTCTCTAGCTATTTATCCTACACACCAGGCAGGACCTCTACCACTCTCATAATATGTAGCTCTGCCACACACTGGGGGAAAAAATCCATCTTATCCCCCATTCCTTTCACTAGTAATACCTGATATCAAATAGCATGTTAGAATTTATGAATAACATTCATCAGTGTTATATCATTTGATGACCACTGAGAAGAGGGCTCCCATTTTTCAGGCAAGAATATTAATCCTCAAAATCTCATAATTGAAGAAGAGGACTTAAACAATTTTTTTATTTTATTTTTAGTGTTCTAAGATTCATTGTTTATGCGCCACACCCAGTGCTCCATGCAATAGGAGCTCTCCATAATACCCACCACCAGGCTCACCCATCCTCCCATCCCTCTCCCCTCCAAAATGCTCAGTTTGTTTCTTTTTTTTTTTTTTTAAGGTTTTTTTTTTTTTCTTAATTTATTTGACACAGAGATAGAGAGTACAAGTAGGGAGAGCAGCAGTCAGAGGGAGAGGGAGAAGCAGGCTCTCCACCGAGAAGGGAGCCCATTGCGCGGCTGGATCCCAGGACCCTGGGATCATGACCTGAGCCAAAGGCACCAGCTTAACTGACTGAGCCACCCAGGCGTCCCCTCAGTTTGTTTCTCAGAGTCCACAGTCTTTCACAGTTTGTCTCCCCCTCCGATTTCTCCCAGGTCACTTTTCCTTTCCTTCTCCTAATGTCCTCCAGGTTATTCCTTATGCTCCCCCAAGTAAGTGAAACCATACAATAATTGACTTTCTCTGCTTGACTTATTTCACTCAGCATAATCTCCTCCCGTTCCATCCATGTTACTACAAAAGTTGGGTATTCATCATTTCTGATGGAGGTGTAATACTCCATTGTATATATGGACCATATCTTCTTCCTCCATTCATCTGTTGAAGGGCATCTTTGTTCTTTCCACGGTTTGCGATTGTAGCCATTGCTGCTATGAACACTGGGGTACAGATGGCCCTTCTTTTCACTACATCTGTATCTTTTGGGTAAATACCCAGTAGTGCAATGGCAGGGTCATAGGGTAGCTCTATTTTTAATTTCTTAAGGAATCTCCATACTGTTTTCCAAAGTGGCTGCACCAACTTGCATTCCCACCAACAGTGTAAGAGGGTTCCCCTTTCTCCACATCCTCTCCAACACTTGCTGTTTCCTGTCTTGCTAATTTTGGCCATTCTAACTGGTGTAAGGTGGTATCTCAACTTGAGGCAGGAATCTATCAAAATCCTAGAGGAAGCATAGGCAGTAAACTCTTCGACATCGGCCGCAGTAACTTCTTTAAGCAAGTTCCTGACTCCAACGTGGGTTCCACTGCATCAAACTGCCATTGTTTAAGAAACACTTAACTACAGCATTAAGAATTGTAGGTCTGGGGGCACCTGGGTGGCTCAGTCGTTAAGCCTCTGCCTTCGGCTCAGGTCACGATCCCAGAGTCCTGGGATCGAGCCCCGCATCGGGCTCTGTCCTCAGCAGGAAGCCTGCTTCTCCCTCTCCCACTCCCCCTGCTTGTGTTCCCTATCTGGCTGTGTCTCTCTCTGTCAAATAATAAATAAAAATCTTAAAAAAAAAAAAAAAAGAATTGTAGGTCTGAAAGCGCTTATTGAATGCTGTTGCTATTTCACATTAACATAACATTAACAGCAGCTGCTGCTACTTAGCAGTTCCTAAGCCCTAAATATTAAGAAAGGCCAAGGTGAAGAACAGCTTTGAATTTTTTTGAAATGATGCTCTATTTGATCAGGTTCTGCAGTCATTGTTAAAATCATATACACTTTCTTTGGATCCCTATAAAGCTTCTGCAAGATCACGGCACCTGCAGTTCCAATTTGCAATGTCCTCAGCCCTCCTTTGAAGTTATTCTTGCCAATTACCTGGTGTTAATATTAATTAAATATGATTTGCAGCTTGAAATGTGGTGTTATCAATGGAACTCAGCTGTAGGAATATAAAGTAAAATTTTCAATTGAATTTAAATGTTTCCTTTCATTCATAGTATTTTACAACATTAATACTTTTGTCAAATTGATTTTTGCCTGCTGGAAGTCATTTTTCCAAGCAATGAACATCTGAGGGGAAAAGCTGCTCTTTACGTATTCCTTTCTTTCTGTCATTGAAAATACTTTGTTTTAATCTTGAAGTGAATCCATTTCAGCTAATAGAAACTTGGTTCTTGTTTATAATCTAAGAGAAAAAAACCGTTTTCTTCTAAAATGGTACTGACATAGTTTAGAAATATGATCAGTGGGCACTTTTCAATTATATACTAGGAATGAAATCTCCCTGACTTTATTGCTTGACCCCCGCCAAAAAATAAAATTACCATTGGCAAGTGTCAGTCATTTTATACACAAAAAAAGAATTAATTAAATTGGTTTATTGCATTAACATTTCAAACAGATTGTGGCAGTCCAATGACCTCTGCAATCCCTTCCAATTCTGAGATTTTAAGATTCCAAACACATGTCAGACAATAGTTGGAAGCTTCCAGCCCTTGCAAATTAGAAAAAAAAAATTAGAAAAAAAAATAGTCACGTATGCTAGAAGATGTGACAGAATCAGGTCTATTCTGCCCCCTGTAATGTGTGCGATGATGACTTGCAGGCCTGTCATCTTCAATAAGCCATTCATAAACATGATGACTGATTAAAGGAGGTGTGTTGCCTTACTGTACAAATCCACAGTGAAAAGATATAATGCTTTCACAAATTCCTTTTATCTTCAAAGATAAAGCTTTAGCTTTCTTGCCCCTTATAATGATAGTGGTAGCATTAACATTTATTATCCTGTCTTCTTTTTAAAAATAATATAATAAGGGAAGACAAGTGAAAGCCTGTCTAAAGACTCAAGGAAGTCATTTTTTTGAGTCAGAACCTGCAAGCCCCAGAGCTTATGATGGAAAAATGTAGGCATATACTATGAAACTCTTTATTACAGTATCAGTGAAAACATCATATCAAATAATTAAAACAAGACAGAAATAGAGGACTCTCTTCCTAACAACTGAGGGTGTGCAACATGGATAAATCTTAACAACCAGCAGCAACTGAGCTATTCCCTTCCCTCAGGCCAAGAGAGCCCAAAAGGGAAAATAAAAATAAACTGGGCTCCATAAGACTCTTCAGATGTCCATAATTTTCCAAGGTGTCATTGAAAAGAGCAGCATCTTGGAACAAAAAGCAGGGGGGTTGAACAGCCTGTTCTCCACTGCACAGGGAGTGCCCACTATGATCCTACTAGGAAGCTCTTAACTACCTAGAAGTTTAGGAAAGCCAGACTCAGATACCACCACCTACCCTAGTATGGAACCCTGAATCATCCATTAGGTTACTCCATCTACTCAAGTAGTCAGGATAGGGAGGGTAAAATCCTGTAACATTCAAAAAGAAACTTCTGATCTGGTTTTGTTATAGGCTTCTCCATTAACCAAATTCTGTCTACTTACTGCCTCTCTCATCTTTATTTCTACTCTATTGTCCTCCTGGTTTACCTCCCATTCCTGTCACTGCAAGTCAGCTCCCTAAGTACATCCATCTTCACTACTATTCCCTGCTATGGGTATTAAATTGTGTCTCCCAACAAGATATGTTGAAATCCTAAAACCCAGTACCTCAGAATGTGCCCTTATATGGAAATAGGGTGATCACAAATGCAATTAAGATGAGGTCATCCTGGAGTTGGGTGGGCCTTTAACACAATATGATGGGCATCCTTATAAGAAGAGAAGACATAGAGACAGACACAAGAAAGGAGAAGACTGTGATTTGATAACAGAGGCAGAGATTAGAGTGAAGCCTCTACAAGCCGATGAACACCAAGGATGACTAGCACAAACCAGAAGTTATAAAAGGAAAAGGAAGGATTTCCCCCTGCAGTCTTCAAAAGGAGCATGGCCCTGCTAACATTCTGATTTCAGATTTCTGGTCTCTAGAACTGTGAGATAATATGTTCCTATTGTTTTAAGCCATCTAGTACATGGCATTTGTTATGGCAGCTCTAGGGAACTAATGCACCCCCTCAAGGGCACTCCTTGACTCCTACCATTGTACCACACATGTTCAGCTATGCTCTCTGGCAAAAGTTCCTGTTTGCCTATGAAAATCAGCTCAATGCCCTTAAATTTTTCCTCAAGAACTCCTACCATCTCCCATCATGGAAATCTTCTTCAAAGGAGACTGAGAGTCCTCTCATCACCACAAACCTATCAAGAGAAGGTGATACTCTTCCATACTTACTCTTAGCTTTTCTAAGCCTAGGCCATTACTCCCACACTTTTTTTTCCCGTTTATATCAATTTTCCTCAGCTTTATAGAGATATAATTGACAAATGAAAATGCTATGTATTTAAGGTGTACAACATGATGTTTTAAAGTATGTATATACTATGAAATGATTACCACAATCAAGCTAATTAACATATATATCCATCACTTCACATAGTTACTATTTGTGTGTGTGTGGGTGAGAATACTTAAGATCAACTCTCCTAGCAAATTTCAAGTATACAATACAGTATTTTAAGTATAGTCACCATTCTATACATTCATCTTACATTCATCTTATTCAGCTGGCATAACTGAAAGCTTGCACTCTTTGGCCAACATTTACGCATTTCTCCTACTCCCCAACTCCTGGCAACAACAATTCCACCCTCTGCTTTTATGAGTTCAACTGTTTTGGGCACTTTGTCTTTTTTTTTTTTTCCTTTTTTTAAAGATCTTATTTATTCATTTGACAGAGAGAGATCACAAGTAGGCAGAAAGGCAGGCAGAGAGAGAGGGAAGCAGGCTCCCCACTGAGCAGAGAGCTGGATGCGGGACTCGATCCCAGGACCCCCAAAACCATGACCCGAGCTGAAGGCAGCGGCTTAACCCACTGAGCCACCCAGGCGCCCCACTTTGTCTCTTGGTGTCTGGTTTATTTCACTTAGCATAACGTCCTCTAGGTTCATCTATATTGTCACGAATGGCAGGAATTTTTTCTTCTTAAGGCCAAATAATATTCCACTCATATATATTATATATATTTTCTTCAACCATTCCTCCAGCAATGGACACTTAGGTTGTTTCCATAACTTGGCTATTATGGACTATTATGTGCTACAATGAGTATGAGAGTACAGATATCTCTTCAAGATACTGATTTCATTTTTTTTCCAGATATATACTCAGAAGTAGGGTTGCTGGATCATAGAATAGTTCTATATTTAATTTTTTAGTACCTCCATATCATTTTCCATAATGACTGCACTAATCTACACTCCTACCAACAGTGTACTAGTGTTCCCTTTTCTATGCATCCTTACCAAGTCTTGTTATCACACACCTCTATATAAAACTTCTCCCCAAAAGTCTACCCTCAGCCCCAATCAATCTTCACTCTATATCTTCTACCTCAGCAATTACCTTTCCCACCTCAATTATCAATTTTGTGAGAATAAGCTTCAGGTCTATATCCCAGTTCCCTTCTCAGCTCTAGACGAACATTCTTTGCTGTTTTTCTCCAAAAACATATGTATTGGTACCTACAATATATAGTATTTTTAACCAAACCACACTTCCAATCCAATCCCAAACCAACCTCTCCATTTAATTGACTCTTTTCTATTTGTGGCACTTGCAGTCTCCTAATCGCACAGGTTAAGAATTTCAAGTTCAAAATAAATAAATAAATAAATAAATAAAAATTTTTTAAAAAGAACTTCAACTTCAACTTTAGTTTTTTTCTTACCTTCAAGCTCTACTTCCAATCAATTGCTAAGCTCCATGGACCCCACGTCATAATTGTCTCCTAAGTCTGTTCCCTCTTCCATTTCTAGTCACTGTCCTATAACAAGCTAGGATTACTACTGCAAAGGCCTCTCAAATGGTCTCCCCATCTTCCACTTCTCATTAATATAATCTTAAATATGTTCTGATAGATCTCTCTCTCCTCAACAGTTTCCTTCATTGTCTAGAAGATGAATAAAATCACCTCTCCAGGAGGTGAAATATTCAACTTTGTGTCCATGTCAAGTCTTCCATTTTTGTCTCCTATACTTCACGACACAAACTATGCTCTGATCAAATTGTGCTATTTGCTAATCTCAAATATATTTTTGTCTTTTCAAAAAAAAAATCCTACAGTCAAGAATGCCTTGGGCTGATACTATAATAGCTAAGATATCAAGGGACTATTTGTCTTTATTTTATTGAGTTACTCCTGTCCTGCTCTCCCTAGAATAATCTTGGCTAGGTAAGAGCCATCACAGACATCTGTCTGTGTTCGTGACCATCATTCACTCATTTTCTTCATTTTCCAAGATTCACAGACACTTCCCCAAGTCTTAGATTTGTTAAAATAAAAAATGTTCTAATCAAACCATACAAGCAATTTATCACTAAACAGATTTTCACTTCCTTCTCATTCCATTATGATCTGTCTGAATTAATCAGAAAGGAAACATTAGAAGCCTCAATTTACACTGAAATTTCTTAGCAATCAATGTTTCTAAAGAGAGAAATTCAGAATAGAGTATGACAAAATTTATAAGAGTTGGGAAAATATATAATTTTTTTAATAGGCAGACATTCCACAAAATGAATTTATACATTGTCTTCTCAGTCAACATACTAAGATTTTTAAAAACACACTACTAACATGGTGACAGAAATGTCATCGATGTTGTAGTAAGAGAAGCGAATGTTAAAGAACTAATGAATTTTCATCAGTCATCAGATCATTTCAGAATGGGTTAAGTTGCTACCATTTGCTATTCCCATTAATATCATTGTCATGTAAAAGGTTTAATTTTCAGCTATTTTTGTTCTAGATAAAAATCTTTGTCATTAAAATGAGGGATGATTTTGATATTTAATATATTCCATGGCATACTCTAGTGTGGTACCAATTTGGCCTTTTCAGTATTCTGCATATTAATTGACAATCCAGCCCTTCTCCATTCCCCAGATAAGTGAGAGCTGAAATAGAATGGACAGCCAATCAAGTCACAGAATACTGAAAGGATCAACACTGAAGAAACGTGTTGCCCTAATCAGGCACATACACAAGGCACTAAAATTATTTTCTCCCATACGAATGACTAACATAGAAACAGGAATAATGAACGGAACCATCTGAATCCTTTTATGTGACAGTATTACCAGAGTATAGCAACGCTCCTCAAAAGTGAAAACTAAGTATTTCTTTTTTTAGTCAAATGAATAAAACTGCGATCTCACTTAACTTTTAGAACAATGCATTTTATCAGATTCTGCAACAACTGGCAAATTATGTCCTGTATTGAATTTTTCATAGCAATCGGTTTCAGGCATACAATGTGACCTGTAGTTGAAGAATGTACACGATCACTGCAAAAAAACATATCATCTCAATACATACTCTATCAGTTTCCTTCTCTTGTTGAATTATCACTCTGGTGAGAACCGACATCAGCTGCTTAAATAATGCATTAGCTCTGCTTCCAGAAGCTTTTGTTTTCATTTGAGTGGGCATTTCCTTTAAGATAAACTTTGGATTCTTACCGAAAAAGATAATATAATTCGTCATTTAAAGCACAATTGAATGTCTGAATCATTTTTATAGCAATAACGATGGAATTTAAAATTTCAAAGAGCAGAGAGTATGGTATCATGGACACTAACACAGGTGTGGACAGTTCTCCGATTAAATCAATTAACCCAATCCATCCAACAACACCAGGCCTTCTCTACATTTCCTGCAATAGCACAGCACTGGAACAAATGTTGAATATACTATCACGTATAATAATTTTTCATGTCCTAGCATATGCAGAGGAACAGATCCCAAGTATCTTCAAGTCTTTCAAGAGAAACCTTACTCCAATAATATAACTTTAGACTCCGTCCTTGCTAATTCTAGACAAGCCTAAATCACTCCCATTGTCTTTTTGAGCTGAACCCTCCAAGAAAGACAACAAATTATCAAAATAATTTCTTCCTTCAAGTTCAAAATTACTCAAAAATAGCCAAGGGGCACTTTAATTTTTCCACAAAATATTATTATTACTCTTAAAGAAAAAATATGTACATTTTATTCAGTAATTCTTAATAAGAAAAATAGTATTTGTTAAGTAACAATATGCCTCCTTTCACCCACCAAATTATGTGGTTAACCAATCAGCAATAAGATTTGTACTTTAAGTTGTTTTTTGTTTTATTCTGTTTTTTTCACACATGGAATGGATTTACAAACTCAAGGCTAAATATATATGTGGAAAAATGCCTACAGAGATTTGGATAAGCACCTTGGAAAAAGCCCAGCAGAGCTCATCAGCACCTTGCTCTAACCCAAATCTTACATACTGCCCTTCATTCCACTGTAAGCCATAGAGCATAAGGTAAGAATAAAAATGCAAAAAGTCAAATATGACAATAAGAATATGGCTGAAAGTATAGCCTTGGGGGCTACTTCAGTATTATTTTAAGATGATTACAAGTCTTAATCCCTCTAGTGTTGGATGTTAAATTCCACTGCCTTTTTTTTTTTAAATTTAATGACTTGCTAATGTAAACTTCCATCCAGAACAATCAAATAGTATGTCATTTATTCATATTTACAGTGGCTTTAATGTGCCATCAAACTCCCTCGTCAAAACAGACAACTTTAAAAAATGTTCACCTAAGTCAGGAGCTCTATTTCCTAAATTAGCACCAAAGTGTCACCTTGATAGACCATGAACAACAACATCATATATAATAAAACCAACTTCCCCCTAGAGTGGACAGCCTGGGTCATGCATCTGTAGGAGCTCTAATTATTCCACATAGATCAGAGAGCATTTGGAGATGCTCAGACTTCCACAACCTATCGCCTCCAAAAGCAATCATCTGATAAATATATGCTTACCAATCTCCCTTGAGATCTGAGTGAAGGCCTCCACACCACTCTCTCCATAGTTGCCCTCGGAAGCCAGTGTTGACACATAATTCCACCCCAGTGCCGTGACAATGTCCACCATGGCTTGAGCTTGGTAGGAGTCAGGTGGGACTACCCGAGAGAAGAAGTCATACCTGGTGTTATCACTTAGTTCTGGGGCTGTGGATGCATAGCTGATTTGAGGTATCTGCAAAACAAATGACAGATCATTTCAACCCAGGAGGAATCTGTCGAATGGAGAATTGTCACGCAAGAGACTAAGTAGCCAAAGCCATACCAGTAACTCAGACATATCAGCCTAAAGCCAAAATATGGTTTTGTGACTGCCAATTTTATTTTATTTTTATTTAGCATTTTATAAAAGTCTGTAGGCTCACTTTCTTTCAAAACACATTTCTAAACAGCAAGAAAGAACTTAGTATTACTTCAGGTTCTGAAGCCAAAGCAAAACATTTGTGCCTTTTGTTGCTCTTTTTTTATACCATAAAGTTCTGGCACAAAAATGAAGCCAAAATGAAAGCATAGTGCATACGCACATCAGAAAAGGCCACCTCTGAAACTGTATTTGCCTTTAGGACATAAAGACTACATGATCACAAACAGAGAATTTAATAAGAGATTTTTTTACAATTGATACAATTTCAGTCCTAAGATCACACTTTTGGTAAATTACTTTAAATATACAGTTTTGTGAGTCTATTGACTGTTTATTGATATGATCGTTCAGTACCACAAAATGATATGGGAACAGTCAACTATGTATCTTCTAATGAAAAGATGGTTCCAGCTGCCCACCTCAAAATACTAAAAAATGGGAATCTATACCATCATTTCTTTAGGAAAAGAGACAATTTTCTGACATATGTAGGGTGAATTACCAGACTTTGAAAATTAGGAATCCTATATCATTTATCCAAATAAATCGAAGTAACAAATTAACTACATGCCACAAATCTCCCCCTAAAAATCTTTTAAAATGTAACATTTACTCATATATCCAAATGAGGACTTTTACTCTACCAGTGAAAAGTGCTAGGATAGAAGAACACATGATGCTAAAGAAGTAGAGTGGAAGGACATTCAGCCGAGATGGGGCACAGACAATGCAAGAAATCGGCAAACAAGGTGAGGAAGGACATTTCAGTCACAAAGAACTGCATATCCAAAGGCATACAGTCAAGAAAGGGCATGGTAGATTCCAGGATTTGTAGCATTTCACACAGAGGGAAAGCGAGATAGCAAGGGAGGAACATCAGGAAATAAAACTGCAAAGCTGGGCAGATAAAGGGCTAGTCGGGTATGACAAAAAGTGTGGATTTTATCACAAAGGCATGGGGAAGCACAGAATGACTGTAACTAAGATAGTGGCATAATCAGATTTTTGTTTCAGAAAAATCATATTGGCAGCTGTGGAGAAAGTTGCAGCCCTCAAATTTCAATGTACACCTAGCTAGCCCCATTCCTGAAAATTCTGACTTGGTATGTCTGGAGCCTTAGAAGTCTGCATTTCAATATGTTCTCCAGAAGAATCTAATGCAGGGGGGCCCATCTTATGCTTAGAGATAAATTAAAGGAAAGCTATGTTAGATGCAGAACAATGAGTTAGAAAATTATTATAGAAATCTAAGTAAGAAAGTATGAAAACTGGGGGTGTCTGGGTGGCTCAGTCATTAAGTGTCTGCCTTCAGCTCGGTTATGATCCCACGGTCCTGAGGTCGAGCTCCTTCCTGCTCCGCGGGAATCCTGCTTCTCCCTCTCTCACTCCCTCTGCTTGTGTTCCCTCTCTTACTGTGTCTCTCTGTGTCAAATAAGTAAGTAAGTAAATAAATAAATAAAAAGTATGAAAACTCAATTAAGGCAATGATGGGGAAGGATGGGGTTAGGGAAGGGTGTGGACTCTGTAAGTATCTAAAAACCAAGGTAAGGTGAAGGTAATGAGGGTAAATGTGGACTGACTCTTAGTTCTATGGCTGTAGTAACTGGGTGGATGCTGTTTGCTATTTACCAAGATACATAGAGAAAGAGGAGATTTAGAAGACAAAAATTATGAGTTTAATTTTTTTTTGGCTTCTTTTGAGCTTACATGAAGTGAATGAAAGCAACTAAAAAGTAGGTAATAATATTGGGGATGTGGAGTTTAAGAGTCTCTGGGACTGGAGATAAAGAATGGTGGGGGCATAACGAAGAAGACAGTCAAAGCCAAGGAAAGTATGAAGAGTGAAAGAGGGCAACTTGGGAGCATGAGCTATGCAACAGTGCATCTCGCCGCTCCTCTGCTGCCCTGCCACAGTGTGCAAGTTCAGAGGTCATAATGAATCCAAGATGCCCCAATTCAGGTCGCTTGGTTAAAGATGCAGGTCTGACTGGTACATAAAACAATTAACTTTGTTCTGCATCTGATCCTGCAGGTAATGTCAGTGCTAAAATGTCCAAAAGGCTGCACTTCCATCTTCCCACATACAGCTGACTGCATAGTCTGCAATGCATTCCCTACCACACCCTGGCCAGATAATTTCCAGTCCACATGGAGTGGACTCTCCCCTTGACATCCTTGAAAAGCCCTCAACATCTGAATAACCCTTTCATGGGTCTAGAGAGTCCTACTTCATATCTATAGCCAATAAAGTGAAACTAAACTTCCCAAGGTACAAAAGTCTTAGTTACCCAAGCAGCGTCTAGAACAACGTGCTTGGAGCTCTCCATGGTGCTGCAGGATCTGTTCAGCTTCTGTATAACCTATATCTCTATATATTGCCTATAACAATGATTTTATCCTATCTAACCCCCAATTCTTCCTGGTCCTATTCTCCTAGTGGGACCATGTTAACTTGCTTGTTAACATTGTGGGACCATAAAAACCAGTCCGTCCTGCCTCTTTCCTGCCCCTTTGCTTTCTTTGCTAGATAAGATTGTTCCCTTGAATAGACTTTGTGCTTATGACTCCTCAGCAAGGACACCTCTTCAAATCTCAAACCACACACCAAATCTGGGCCTCTTTCACCTTCTATTGCTTGCTTCTAAATAACCTCAGAAAGAGACAATGAATGACTCAGTGAGATCTACCTTTTACTAAATAAAACTCCCAAAGACCAAGAGCATGTACATTTCTACACTCTAATGAAAAATATTCAATAGCCTGACTTTCACTTTGGAAGGAATTCTGTGCATGTGTGAATGGTGTGTGTGTGTGTGTGTGTGTGTGTGAGTGTGTGTGTGCAGGTAGGAAGAGACAGGGGAGCATTCTACGGCTAATTCTATAGCACTATACCATTTCCTTGTCTTATTCGGATATATGATAACCCTCCCACTTCCTCAGCTACTCAGAGTCCAGCAGTAAAATGCTTTACACAACTCCCACCCTGCCTATAATAATGAGCCACACCTTTCTAAAAATGAGCACAAAGTGTGAAAATTGAGTGTTTGAAACCAAAACTAATTATCTCAAATTACTACCTTCAGTCAGTCACTTTCAGGGCTGTTTAATTAGCAGTCAGCTTCATGTTTAGGATTAATTAAACAGGTGTAAAGGGTATATAAAATAAAAGTGCAGATAGAAAATGGTAGTTTGAATAATTAGGTAAAGAACTTACTCCCCAAAGTCTTAAGGAGTTTTCTCTTTGCAGATCAACATGTAGAAAAGTGAGAGTACATGTTTGTGTTTTCATTTGCTCAATTTTTGCTATGTTGCAGTCTACAATAATAGACATCAGAGTATACTGATCATATTTTAAGACAACTTTTCAAGTCATTATGAAGTTGCATCTCATTTTAATTTTATTGTGGTTGACCACTAAGCACTGGCTCATTAAGCATTTTAATTTCTGTGCCAGCATTCCCAATAATTCCACTATCCTCAAATTAACCCCCTACTGGCAAATGCAGTGGGTTTTGTTTTGGCTTTTTGGGTTTTTTTGTTTGTTTGTTTGTTTTTTTCTTAAAATCTGGAATCTTTCTTTTTCTTTTCTCTCCACTAAATCCATCCTAATCCCTCTTCATTTACTAGAGTTTCATTTACTAGAAACAACAAGAATAAAAAAAGAAAAATGAAAAAGAAATGGTAAGTGAGGGACAAAAGTAGAGAGGGAAATGAAAAAGGAAAGGACAATGTACCAAGAAAAGAGGGTGTTAGGGAAAGCATTCTGCATCAGCTCATTCCTTGTAATAAGTAACATCCGCCACAAGCCTCTATTAACTCTCACTTGCCCATTCAAAAGATATCCTGACTCTTCAGTCTGGGTCACCAAACCCTGAAGTCAGACTCCATCCCATCCTCCTACCTAACCTACTGTCTTCCCTGTCATGCCCTGGTGGAGTCTGCACTCCTGCACATGCTATTCCCTATGTAGCCCATTCTGTCCACCTGGCAATCTTCTGCCCAAATTCAATATCCAACTCAAAAGTCACTTCCTCCCTAGGAAGCTTCTGCTAACTCTTTCAGGCAGAGCAGTTTTTTCTGCTCCTTGCTCCCACAACCTCCATCATCTGACACGAGAACTATGACTGAGTGCTGGCTTATGAGCCTCCCACTGAAAAACTCTCTATTGATTTATTTGGTATCCCTAGCATCTGACAGAACAAATGCTCAAAAATTTTTGGAGACAATTAATTAATTAAACTGTGGCAGGAATTTTGATGCAGACTCTTCCCCACAGCCTTCCACCCCGCATTCCACCAAAATATTGGACAAACTATTCTCCATTTGCCCTTTTTACTCCTTCTCCTTCCTGCTCTATGTCCTAGGAGGCTGCTCTCTGACTATCCACTTGATAGTCACCTCAGGCTTCCATCTGAGTTTGGCCATTGGGAGACACCAAGAGAGAGGGAAGGCAGGAGATAGAAGTGAGGATTGATGCTCCCAATTTCTTCCACCAACTTGGTATTCCTCTGCCTAAGCCCTCATCCATAGCTAGAGTTCTTACAAGGTTCTAGTGACTATTCTCTACACTTACCCCTTCAGATCTTAGTGTTGCCGATTCCTGAGTACTTCCTATCCAGTGATGGGTCCTTTATCTTATAATAGTACTTATAAGTTGTACTTATATCTTATAAATAGTACTTCTAAATAGTACACCTTATAAATAGTACTTTTGTTAACCTCTCTCCCATCACCCTGTGAGTGTGCCAGAAGCCCTAATATACCCACTCTTCCAGGTCTCTGTAGAAGAGACATACATTGCCAAGCTTCCCATTCTCAGCCCTGCCCTAACCTCTTAGCCCTCCTCCACCCATTTTTCCTTCCAGCTTTCTCTACCACATTCCTTACATGACTGTTTCTTTTCTCTTTCAGTGCCTTATAACATCAAATTACATCACTTAAAAACACCTGTCATTTTGCTTTTTTATCATTAATTTTCCTTGTGCTGAGTTTCCATAAGAATATGATGTGTACTTAAGGTCATATTTCCATTACCCAAATAAAGTATATTTGAGGCAATTAATTGCCCAACTCAAGATAGTCAACATCATACTCTCTTTAAAAATTGCTTTCGCTTCCACTTTTCTGATAATTGGCTTGGTTAGGGAAAAAACTCTTCTTCTTCCATTACATTTTCATTTGAGTCCACATAAGATATTCTTACCCCTAAACTTAGCTCTTTGCGGCAGCTGTATAACATGTATTTTCTACCTAGATCTCTACCTTTTACCTTACTCTCTCGGGGTGAGGGGGGGGAGGACAGAATGAGAGGTCAGATTCTATGTTTATGGGGCAAGAGTCACTAACAGGCTCTGCCTTCATTGTCTGACCTGCCCACACACATACCAGGCTTCTTTTCTCTGTATGGCTAGAAGATGAGGCTAGGCCTCTCTTCTTAGAGAAGAAGCCCATCCTTCCTTTCCATATTCCACTGACAAGCATGTGTTGGAGGGTGGTCTGAAACCCATGTCACTGGTTAAACAAGCTGATTTCAAGTCTTCTATACAGTCCTAATGTTGAGATGTGTGGCATGGGAGTAGGAGGCACCATTTTGGCTTCAAGTCTACACTAAATGCTTTCCAATCCAGTTTATCTTAACAGACGGCTGCGTGTCTGAGGAAGTTATTTGTTGTTTGCCCAGCTGTTAATAAAACTAATTACTTGATCCACATTTAGCTAGTCATTCTGTGAATCTTGGACTTACAAACTCTAAGAGAGGCCAAAGTCTGACTTAGAACTCAAGGAAGCAAAAGCTCTATTTTAGAAAAAAGAAATTCAGTTATAACCTTTTGGATATTTTAGTAAAAATAAACAAGCATATACCATAAGAATATATTTTAAGTAAGAGTCAGGAGATGTTATTGTCCTCTCGTGACTGTTCTCTACTTCTTCTAGACAGAACCCCAGATTTTTTACCTAGGACTTGGCCAATCCGAAGAAGACTACATTTTCCCAGCCTTCTTTGTTATGATTATTAGCAGCGGTGAGGGTAACTTTTGAAAAATGGTCTTAAAAGAAAAGAGCATGCATATCTCATGTACCTCCCTCTTTCCTGTTGGCCAGAATTTGGACATGACGTCTTAAGTTCAATTAGCCATTTCAGGTCATGCCCCAGTGATGGCAGAGCAAAAAAAAGTCGCATCCTAGTCCAAGCCATTGCATCATCTGGATTCCTAAAACCACTTGACAGTTCTTCCTGCTTCCGTTCTTGCTTCTCTCAAATCTATTTTACACCAGTAACCAAACAGATCTTTTTTAAAAAATGAGATAAGATAAAAATCTTGCCCAAAGCCCTTCAATTTTTTCCCATTGCTCCTATAATAAAGCCCAAACTTCTTGAGGCAGGATCCTTGTGATTTGCCATCTGACATCTCCCTTCACTCACCTGACCCAGCCAAGCCCTTTTTATCCTCCAGGCTTCATGCCTCTCACTCCATTATGTTTTGCCCAAGGTTTTTCTCATGCTTCAGCCTTAGTTTAAATGTCTCCTCCTCAAATAGACCTTCCTTGATTTCCTTCATACAGTGGTCTCCCCAGCTTCATTAGTACCTCATCACCCTATTTATTTCCTTCATTACACTTCTTCACAGCCTGTGTTAATTTGTGTATACCATCTCCCCTACTAAAATGTAGATTCTACAGGTTCTTCTTTGTGCTGTTTACAACTGGAACACTACATCAAAAATTAATGATGGGCTGTATGGTGACTAACATAACATAATAAAAATTAAAAATTAAAAAAAAAATAAAAGAAAAAACAACTATAACATGAGCTTCTAACACCTAGTAGAGGCTCAAGAAATACTCATTGAAAGAAAAATTAATACATCTACCAATCAGTCAAGGACCCCTTTTATTATTTTTCTCCATGCATTGTGATTTTGAAAGATTTTTCTATAAAACTATTTAAGTAAAAATTTGCCCATTCCCCCTTTTCTTTATTACTCAAAGATCTATTCATTTGCTAAAGATTCTGATCAGCATGAGATAATCTGTTGTTACCAAGCTGAGATGATAAAATTCCAGTTCAAATTAACTAAGGGCCATTTCAGCTGTAGCTGTGCATGCATATTGTAGGGAAGCCTACAACTGTCACTAACCTTTCTGAAATGCTGAAAATAGCCATGAAAGTTTCATAACTATCTTGGCAAACACTTTAGTCTATTGTTAAAGAAGAATAAAAATTACATTTCTAATCAAGGACCAAAGTCAGAGATTTTAGAATTATTTCCCCTTCTTGCTTATCTTCATCTGTAAAATGGATATTCTAGACAGGGCTAAGAGTGCTTCTGTCTCCCTTAAATGGCCTGTGTTTCTTCCTGCTGCCATCATGGAGTCTGACTGCACATGACTGAGAGGGTAAAATGGGGTATTACTGAGATGCAAAGGGGTCTGAGGGACTTTCAGACACAATAAATACTCATTCATGGTCTAAGAAGTTTATAATTTCACACTGGCTGTGTTGGGGGGGGGGCTTCCCACTGTTTATATATCAAAATATTGTGGAGTAGCATAAAACTTGCCTTGTCTACTCAAAACACCATGAATCCTGCATCCATTTCTTTCTGGTTTGACAAAGTTTCTGGTTTGACACACATCCCTAAGGAGTCAAGACACCCCCAACAAGACTAGCAATGAGCGACCTGAACACAGCTCAGAGGAAGCCCCTCAGAATCCTGGTAAATTTAAGTCTTCCTGTAAGACACTCATATACCTCCGAGGACAGGTTTGCAGACAGAGCAGAGCAGGTTTGCGGACATGAGTCACATACATCTTCACCATCAATTCCTGACAAAAAGGTTTTTGTTCTTGTTTACCTCTACAAACAACCTTGTCCATTGATTGTCGAACTTAGTAGTGGAGGAAGTTAGTGGGGTGGGTTCCTCATGTTGTTCAAAAGCATCATTGGTTTTCTCCAGTTAAGGATCAGCTTGAAGCTATGCTCTTTCCTCAGGGGGTAGTGTTTGCCTGTGAACTTCCCCAGTAATACCAGCCTTAGCAACAGCAGCCACCACTATGATAACTTCCTGCCACTTGGTCTTGGGATGGATTTATTGTTGTTACAGAAGCTGGTCCAGGAAACCAGAACGATTACAGCCATTTAACTTTGTCATTTCAGATGTGACTACTTTTCTGGTATTAAAACCGCTTGCTGCTCTTGGCAAAATGTGAGTATATAATCAGAAATTCAATAAAAATAAGGAGATTTGGAGCTAGAAGTCAATCTCCAGCATTGACCCTCCCCTCCTCACACTGTCCTGAGCTGTCATGCCCCCCTCAGGTTCACAGGAGAAAGGAAAAGTAGAGCCGAAGAGTGGAGTAATAATGGAGAGTAATGACTATCCTCAGTTTGCTTCCAAAAGCATGGTGGAAGTCCAATTCTTCTCCCAAACCAAGACCTACTCAAAGCAATCCTGCCTGCAATGAACAGATAGTAATATTCCTATTTGTATAAGTTAGTGCCAACTGTGAAATTCAGTTCCTGGCTTTCTTCTCAGTTCCATTCCCACAGTCGATTCGAAGGGACACAAACTTTTGTGTGTTGCTACACCGTGGAGCTTAACAAAAGAAAAGGAGAGGAAGGTTGAAACAAGAAATTCTGGAAGCCAGGAAGAGAGAGAAAGAAAGAGACAAGGAGAGAGATTTCAGTGTACTCTATTTTTATTCTTCTCCCCAACATCAGCTCATTCAGAATAAGCGAACTCTATCTACACACCCACACTGAAAGGGCCTGTGGTTAATTAACATAGCTGATTGTAGCATGACGTTGGTACTTTTAAGGTCATAAGTTTAATTTCATTATGGGCCAGGATGCAGACTACCCCCCACCAAAACCTTCCTCCTCACAAATGCACAGCACAGATAACAAAGCCAACTGGAGAAAGGAGAGACAAGGTCAATTCATTCTCACTCCTAGATAAATAATTCAAAGATGGCTTGCTACTGATGTGAATCTGAAATTTCAGAGGCATATATGAAGATCTAGTCAAAGAGTACATTTTTGTACATATAGATACCTGAAAATATAAATATATATTACACTTACAAAGTCATTTCTTGGTTTCAGGTAATCCATTTGGATATTCTCCTGAATTGTAATAGGGTACATTTTCTCGCCACTTTTGCAAAGGTAACATACTGAGTCAGGGAAGCAGCACACTCAAATGAGGGTAACTACAGGAAGGTTCATAAAGGGACTATTTTCAAGGCAGGGGCAGTATTTAGGCAATGGTAGTGTAAAGCCAAAATCCAGTAACAGTCAGAAGGGGGCAGCTGCCACCTCTGGGCACTAAGGGCTAGAGAAGGGAGCAGTTACAGAAAGCAAAAGAAAGCCATCTTGAGAGAAGCAATGGCTTCCCTGGGGAGATAGAGCCAGTCCCTGGTCACTCCACAAAAAGGGATTCAAAAGAATTATACTGTGACCTCCTGCTGGCTCTCTCCTTGACCACACTCACTGAAAACCAAGGGGTAAGAGAAACTGTTGCTGTTTGGGGGACAGAGTCATCTCCCAACACAGTGAAGAGAAGGCAAGAGAGAGAAGGTGGATATGAGGGGCAAATAAACAGTCGGTCTCAGGCATCATTCATCACTGATCATTAGACACTTTAAATAAATTTATGTATGACTGTGCAGATTTCCACTTTCCTATGTTATATTATTTTTTCATAACTTGATGATTTCAAGTACTTTGGGCAAAACATCTACACTAAGACATTTTGGTTTGGCTATTGGAAACTCCAACCCTAAAACTAACCATCAGTTAAAATTTCTTTTGAAAAATAAGTAACGTCCTGTTTGAAAAAGAACAGTAATGATGTTCATCAAATTGGTAATGACATTCTAACCTGGTTATTTAAAATGAAAGACAAGCAATCTATGAACATGAAAAAATTTACATCTAAACAACCATAATTATAACCTATAAGATTAATACATTTTTTTATGGCTGCTAATTACATTTTACAATGAGAAAGCACAGTAGCTCCTAAAGGAAAGAGTTGTTATAATCTATCAAGTCACTAGTAGTGTGTGAATTTTTAAGCCTAACCACACTGCATATATTCAACCAAAAGTTCTAATAGCAAGTTGGATTTAAAACCTTCACTTTTTTATTCCAACTAGTTCTATAGTTCTTCTAATTTATGGCTTCTCCTGAACTTCAATTTTTCCTTATTCAAAAAATAAGTGAACACTATTTTTTTTCTAATTTCCATACATTTCAGTAGACTGTAATTTCTAGAAAATGGTAACCAGCATATATGCAAAATTGCAAACTAAAAAGGTTAATTCAATACACACACTTTTTCTGATTAGTGGTTAAATTAAATATAATGTCTTTTTAATGGTTACTTTTTGATTAGACCATTCAACAGATTAGCTCCCACTATATTCCAGATACCATGATGGGCTCTGGATATAGGACAGCAAACAACACATGGTCCTTCCACCCCGACGAAGCATATGGTGAGATGAAAAAGACAGGCATTAAGGAAACAATCACCCAAATAAACATTTAACAGCAATTGTAATAAGCACTGAGAAAGAGAAGTACAGGCTGCAAAAAGTAACAAGGTAACTCGTCTGCTCTGGGGGGACTGGGAAGGCTTCCCTGAAGAAATGACATTAAGCTGACACATGAAAAGTGAGGGGAAAAAGGAAAGGAACACCCAACACCAGCCACAGGTTGTCTCTCACTTCAGCCTTCCTTCAGATGTGTAAACGACTGAATTTGTACAAGTGAGGAGGAGGGGCAGTTGACTGACAGGTACTTAATTTTAGAAACTTGTCACAGGTTGCATAATATTATAACAAAGGTCACCACTCCCCATGCTTTTCACACATACTATTTTCAACTAGTATATGCATAATTTGGGTTCTCATATCAGAACTATTTAAGAAAATAACTATCAGCAAGAAATTTAATTTCTTGAAATTTAATTATCAGCAAGAAAGTGCGTTATGTTCTCATAGATCCTGAGGTATATAAGGGTCAGGAATGAGTGAACAAATGAACGGATAGATGGGAAATGAAAGAATGAATAAATCCAGCAAAAACTAAACTCATAGGGAAAAAAAACAACCTTAAGGCAAGGGCACAGGGACGGGGGGGGGAGCATACTTTATATTACTTATAAACTCTGATATTTGTTTCTTCTAGGAAAGTAAAAAAGTGATCAAAAAGTAAAAGAAACACTTCACTTTGACTCAAGCAGTGAAGGCTTTGGGATAGGATTTCAAAAGACATGAGAAACAGGTTAGAAATAACCCAGGAGGAGAATAATTGGGGCTTTTTCCTCCTTACAAGATAATATACATTTTCAGCACCTCTCAGGAGGAGGAATGAGAAATAAATGAATCTGTCCACCTATGAAAACTCTGCTCAGTGACCCAGCATCCTGGAGAGACAGGAGAATGTCATTCCCTGATTTCATTACTTCTAACTACTACTACCATGATTCCACTGTATTCCAGAATAAAAGATATCTTCTTGAAAAAAGTTTTCATGCAGTTTGGGATTTTGAAATGAAATCTATCTCTAAGTATTCTTTTAAACAAAAGGTGGGGGAAACCTCTTAATGAGTTCCCTAGGACAGTCAAAATTTTCTGTAAAGAGGTTTTTTTACATGAGTACAAAAAAATTGATCAATTATGATCTGTTACATTAGAAAAACCAAAATGATGTTGTGGCATGTTCTTAGCATCATTTGCTAAATCAGTTAAAAATCTAACTTTCCCACCCACTCATCCCCATCACTGCTGACTTAAAACTATCACCTAGCATTTAATTTTCCTCTTCTGCTGATTTTCTTGCTGTAGCAATCACCACTGCGGTTCAATTTTTCCCCCAAGCATGTCAGCAATAAACCATTAAAAAAATAAATAGTAATAATAACCAATGAATTGAAGTCAATAAACCTTAAGCTGGCAAACAGTCCATTTAGATTGGCATTTTATCACTCAATAATATATGATTTGAATCTTGAAAATAAGGTAGAATGTTGATAAGGACATTTGTCTTTGTAAATAGTTTCCCACTTGACAATTTCTTGGCTTTTCAGTGATTACCCACATTCACTGATACCCTGGTTTTCAACTGATTATTTATCCCCCAGCTGGCATTCAAGTACTGATTCTGAACATCAAATACCAAATACCACTGGAAATTTTCATTTCCTTTATGTTATCTAAGCTAGTGAATTCAGTATGTTAGAAGAGGGTGCATATGAGGTTAAAGATCTTAACTACAGCTCCATTTACATAGGGACAAAACTCACCACATTCCAAAGACCAAATAGTTGATTTCATAAATGGCCATCATTGGATAATAGCAAAAGTAGATGAAAGAAGGCAAATGAGTCATATTCTATTATTCCACTATATATTGAAGAATGTGCCAAGCACATGTTCCTCTGCCAAGCAACATCATTATCATCTTAGTATCCAAAGGGCAGCACATTAAGTTTCTCCAAAGTGTACTAATTAGCCCTTTTATTACCATCTCTGCTGCATCCATAGGGGAGGGCTAGCTTACTGCTCTTAATAAACCTCCTTTACGTGTCATATCCCATCTGCACACCTAACTAATGAAACTATGTGTGAATGTGTAGGTTATGTGTGTATACCTATATATATACACATGTGTGTTTGGTAGGTTTTGCCAACATTCATTTAGCAGGTTGTATTGGCCAAGAACTTGCTAAGTGCTCCCTCCCAATTTTATGGGTGAGAAAACTGAGACCTGGAAAAAGTTAAATAACTTGCCTGAGGCTGAATAATTTGTAAATGGTAGAATGGGATTCAAACACAGCCAGTGTGGATCTTGATTCATCTCTTAAACACCTCTGCCCTCTACTACCTCAGGTCTATTTTAAAATGTTTGTTCTTCAGTAGCTTTGCCTCCCATGAGTGCCCACATTCCTAAAAATGCAACCACAGTTTCCTGTTCTCACCTTTTCTAATCACGTACACCACCCTCTCAGGGTCTTAGGCCATGATTCAGGTAGAGCTCAGACACTACCATCACCACGTAGGTCATCACAGTGAAAAGGAAAAATGAACATTCCCTATAAGTAAATATAATCTCCTTCCTCTGGTTTCTACCAATTGCTATAGTCCCTTATGTGGAGGAAGGCTTCCTAGCCCAGCTGGGTACCAGCAAATTGGTCAAAGACAGTGTGGGCATAGGTAGAGTTCGAGTAGTTTTGGCAGCAAACACCCAGGTACACAAGGGTAGTCAGGAGCTGAGGCCCAAAGACAAGAAAAAGCATGTGCAAAAACAACGGGTGATTAGCAGAGGCGGAAATCAGGAAAGGTAGAAGGAGACTGAAGGGTATTCCAAGCACAGGGGACAATACTTGATAGAAACCAACATATAAAAGAATATGCTTAGGAAAATCAAACAATTCAGTGGTCTTTGTACAAAGTATTCATGAGCCTAGTTCAGTCTGGTTTTGTTTGTTTGGTTTTGGTTTTCATTTCAATAAGCATTTGTTAATCACTTACTATATGCCAATAATCTTACCTGACTTCTATGAAAAATCACTCTCCCAATTTTCCTCATAAATCTCTATATCCTTTGTTGGCTATTATTCTTGTATTTCTTCCTTTAACTATTAGTCTTCTTTAAGATACGATCTACACTGCCTTTTCTTTTCACTTGACAACCACTCCAGATCTATCCATCCAGTATAAATCGCTTTTCTGAGCTCCATACCCATGTCCCTGAAATACCCAGTGTGTCCAACTTGTATGTCAGAGCATATCCCAAACTTATTACATCTTTACCAGCATAAACTAGAAGCTAACTGGTATACCAAAATTCTCAAACCACATCAAGCTATTCAGCCTGATTCCAAATCTATATAAGAGTTACATACTTTATTGTTTGTAACAATTTCAAACTACAAGGTACTGAGTGTTTTCCTCCTACAGCATACAATGCAGGACTTTGGTCTACCTTGTCTGGCCCTCATCTTTCCTATGTCTTTCAGTGGTCAGATTAGCCACCATAAATAAAGACGTTTTAAAAAATAAATTTAGGTCCTAATTTCCTTGAGAGGAAAGAAATATGCTTTGGTATGTCCTTGGCATGAAAGATATATTTACATTCCTAAAGACTGATTCACCAGCATTGACTACAAAATCTCTAGTCCATGAATTTTTTTTTATAATGTTGCTGCTCAGTGTTGTCAGCAAACCCACAGCACAGCATCACCTGGAAGCTGCTTAGCAATGTAGAACCTCAGGCTCCACCCCAGACCTACTGAATGAGAATCTATATTTTAACAAGATCTCCAGGTGGTTCCTATGCACAATAAAGTTGGAGAAGCAATGCTCTAATCTAAAACATTGAATGTGTACTCAGGAGCCCCGTATTTTCTTTAGAAAATTTTCCATATTATACTCAAAGGGATTTAAATGTATTCATTGCAAGGATTATTTTGGTAGATCTTGATGTTATCATCAGGAGGAGATAGAAAAGTTCCCTCTAAGCTCACTTTATTAAGACATTGGTGCCTTGAACATGATGTTCACTTCCCCTAAGGTGAAAAATATCTCCTAAAAATCCAGATATTTCTTTTCAAAAATATCCCACTATTCACAAATTGTAATCATATTTTAAGAGTATTTTGTTTCAATTCTTGCATCAAATGTTGGCATGAAGTTTATTTTCAGTGTTATGGTTAATCTATAGACCAGTGAATAATACATCATGTCAAGTGTTGAGTGTCAGTAAGAGGTTTTTAAAACATATTGCTCAATTATTTGAAAATAACAGATGAGTTTTTGAAAAACAAAAGTTTGACAAATGCTGCAAGATTGAAAGTGAAATTTAAGATGCAATGTACCTTGCCATCAATAAACTTCCCAAAGCATTCATATGCAGCAGGATAATTTAGTGACATACTAATTTTTATCTGATTATTATTGCTCTAGGAGAACCATGAAAGATTTTTTTTCCTTTTTTTCCTCCTTTTGTGTCTGCCACAAGAGCAGTCAATCCTGTATTCCCTAGAGAATAAACAGGCTTTGTTTTCAGAAGCCTTAGCTTACAGAAGCTGTATATCTAAATTCTCTAGAGAAGGAGGATCACCCAAGGTTTGAAGAGGAGGAACTGGAAATGGGAGAGAGTAGTGTCGTGCTTCATCAGGGACTGATGAAGATCTTCATTTTGCTCCATTCTAACGTCTGAGAACCCAGGAACCTCATCAAAGTGCCCTTTACCTGTGTTTGCCATGGAAGGAAAGGGTCAGTGCCTTTTAATAGCCCGTGGGGGCTACAGTGAGCATGTCCATAGCAAACGTCTCTGTAGCAACTGAAACTGAAGTATAGGCCCCAAATATGACAATGATTGAATTTCTTGACATGCTAGTAAATGTGGCTCATTGCCAGAGCTACTTGATATAGAAGAAAAAAGTTGCTTGCACTTGAGGTTTTTTTCTTTTTTTTAAGACTTTATTTATTTATTTGACAGAGAGAGAGATCACAAGTAGGCAGAGAGGAAGGCAGGGAGAAGGGGTGAAGCAGGCTCCCTGCTGAGCAGAGAGCCCAATGTGGGGCTCTATCCCAGGACCCTGAGATCATGACCTGAGCTGAAGGCAGAGGCTTAAACCCACTGAGCCACCCAGGTGCTCCTGCACTTGAGTTTTAAAGAACAAATATATTCCTTACAACTATTACCCTATTACAGGGTAGGCTTGTGAGCTAAGACCCTGGAATACACTAGCTCTTTAGCAGATTCTAGGAAAGCACGTTGTACACAGTAGATGGTCCATATATGTTACTGATTATCTACAATCTACCTGGTAACACTGCTTCTCAAAAGCTTTCCACATTTTTGGTGCTTAAATGAAAATATACTTTTTTTTTTTATGAAGAGCTGACTCCTTTTTCATAGACCATAACTTAGATATATGAAGACATTTATTGTCTTTCCAATTCTCTCTAATTTTCTAAATAATCTAAATATGTAAATGTTTTCATGATGGTTTGCCAGAGACTGTATGTAAATATCATTGGACTCTTAGAAGCAGAAAAGGAAAGAAAATAAAACCTTTCAGACACTTCCGTCTTGAAAAATACTACTACTTCAACCTCGAACTTGATGAGACTTATATATTAGATGTCCTTTATTTTTTTTTTGGTTCTTTATTTTTTAATTTTAAGGAATAAAATTTGAGAAAGTTTAACTTAAACAGTTTCTAATGTCATTTAAGAATATAATCTACCTTAGGATGCTTGGGTGGCTCAGTCAGTTAAGCCTCTACCTTCAGCTCAGGTCATGAACTCAGGATCCTGGGGTCCAGCCCCATAACGGGCTTCCTGCTCAGCAGGGAGCCTGCTTCTCCCTCTGCCTCTGCTGCTCTCCTTCCTTGCATTCTCTCTCTCACTCACTCTTTTGTTCTCTCTCAAATAAATAATTAAAACCTTTAAAAAAAAAAAGAAAAATATAATCTACCTTAAATTAGGACTGGGGATAATGAAACTGTAGACTTTTTTTTCCTTCTTAAATAGAGTGGGACAAGTCAGAGTCACACAAAGGGAGAGGAAGAATTAGAAAGATCCAAAGATGGGGGAAAAGATTTTTCAATTAGTAATGAAGAGACTATTTTCAGGAGAGGGGTCAAGAAGAGTGAGAAGGTTAAATACTAGGATACCTGGGTGGCTCAGTTGGTTGAACATTAGACCCCTAGTTTTGGCTCAGGTCATGATCTCAGGGTCCTGGGATCAAGCCCTACATCAGGCTCTCGGCTCTCTGCTCAGTCTGCTTCTCCCTCTCCCTCTGACCCTCCTCTCTGTTTGTGCTTTCTCTGTCTCAAATAAATAAAATCTTCAAGAAAAAAAGAAAATCTTGAAAGAAAGAAAATTAGTTAAATACTGGATGAGAAATCATAATTAAAGTAATAAGGCTAGAGTTTGAGAAGAAGAAGATTAGTGGAGATAGCAGTAAAGGCTTGAGGACTGAACATCAGAAACAGGGAAAGAAACCTGAGAAGAGGAAAGAGAGAAGTGAGAGCCTTTAGCAAGGGAAGGAATAGGCAAAGACGCCACTGTTTTCTCTCCAAACTTCCATCCTTGCTAAGAGGCTACCATTGACTTAATCATCTGTTTGTCCTCTTTCTGGACTAGTGTAGACTTAGTTCAGGGTAGCCTCATGCTATCTAACCATTCTCCTGGGTTAGTGAGTCCTATCATGTCTAACCATCAGGCAGATATTATAATCAACACATCTGGACTTACACAAACTTAACTGCATTATTCTGCCCAGTTTCTGATTAAACATTACCAAATGTTCTTCAAAAGTTCCTCTGTTCTATGTCAATATGGGTCAAGCATTCCACAAAAATTTTTTAAAATGCATATTTTTCTTTCTCATAAGAAATACAAGCCATCAGTGAAAAGTAAGTTGTCAATTTCCCACTACCAAACTGTCAAACCTGACTTCCTGGGCACCCATTCCCTCTCCCTTCCTTCTGTTACAAGATTAATATATACCACTTTTCCTGTCTAATATCAAGCTTCAACTCGTGCTCTGAATTGCACATGCAACAAGCTCTCTGCTCTTAACATAATAGAATATCCCCTCTCTCTAATCATTAACTTCATACTCTTAACCAGGTTCTTCCCACCTACATTCATATTTACTCAAGACCTTCCTATTTAAAAAACAAAAAACAAAAAAAAAACCATTTTTTAAAAGAAAAAAAAAAACGCAACCATTTCTGAAACTCTCACCCAGCTGTAGTTCTCAAGCTAACTTTGTCTCCCTTTGCAAGTAAACTTTTAAAAATTATCTAAACTTACCCTCTTCATTGTCCTACCTCCCACTCTCTTCTCAGTCTTAAATCTGGTTTCTATCCCAGTGCTCTACTGAAATTGCTGTGGATAAGATCACTAAAACTTTTTGTGTCACAAAATCCAATGGCCAATTTTCAGTCCTCATTTCACTAAAACCAGCATCATTTTTTTGAAGATTTTATTTATTTATTTATTTGGAGAGAAAGAGTGAAAGAGAGCATGGGAGGGGAGAAAGTCAGAGGGAGAAGTAGACTCCCCATGGAGCTGGGAGCCCGATGTGGGACTCGATCCCGGGACTCCGGAATCTAACCTAAGCCGAAGGCTCAACCAACTGAGCCACCCAGGTGTCCCTGAACCAGCATCATTAAAATTTTGACAGTACCCTCCCTGGCTTCTGCACATGCTCCCCCAGTTTTCTCCTACCTCTCTAGATGGTCTTTCTTTGTTTCCTCCTCTGATTTAACTTTCTCTGCCTGGAATTTAAGTGAAGTTCCTTGAATCCTGACCCAAAACCCAATTTTCTTCACATACTTGCATTCTTACAAAGTGATAACATCCAATCACGCTAATGACTTTGATTACCATCCGTATTATTACAATTCCCATTATTTCATCAGCCCAGATTTCTTTTCTAAAATGCAAATCTAACACCAACTGGATAATGGACCTCCACTTAGAAACTTTAAACTTACCTTAAACTCAATACAATCGAAACTAAATGTGCAGACTCATGTGTCTGGCCATGAGGGAATAACTGGGACCAGTTGTACCCACCACCACTGTAAACAACTAGAAAACTGGACAAACTATATGAAATAACTACTTTAAGACAAGCGGCAATTCAAGACTCTACTCTGAGAGAGACACAAATGAGTTGAGCCCTATGATAGTCCTGGCTTTCTGTCAGGAGTCACCTTTTGGACTATGGAGTACGAAGGGACATGTCAGGCAGGATAAGGTAACCCCACTGAATTGAGAAAACAGAGTTGAAAGAAGGTAAAGTGACAGAAATTTGTAGGTCAAAGAACCAGAGAAGCGGAAGCCAGGCAGACAAAGAGCCCCAGACATCTGCAAATGCTTCCTCTTGACTCTTTTGCTAAGTACAAGTACACTGTACACTTTAAATACATTACAACTTTTTTTGTCAATGATACTTCAATAAAGCTGGAGAAAAAAAAAACAGAAACTCACTTTAATACATAAACACAGAGAGGTTAAAGGTTAAAAAAATTAAAAATATATACCATTGAAACACTAATCATAAGAAAGCTAAAATGGCAATAATTAGACAAAGAAGACCAGAACAAGGAATACTTTCTGATAAAGAAGGACATTTCATATGATAGAAACATAATAAAAAAAATAACAATCCTCCATTTATATGAAATTAAGTTTAGATTATAAAATGTATGAGGTCTGGCAGACCTCAAAGGAGAAGCATATAAATCTAAAATTATAATTGGAGATTTTATCACTCCTCTTTCAGGAACTGATAGAACAAGAAGACAGAAAATCAGTTAGAATACAGAAGATTTGCATAATATGATCAACCAAGCTGACTTAATACACATTTATAAAACACTCTGCCCAACAAACAGCACAATACATATTCTTTTGAAGTGTGCCTGAAGTACTAAGATAGACCATATGCTGGGCCACAAAACATGTTTCAAAATTTTTTAAAAGGTTGAAATTATATCAGATCTGTTGTGTGACCATGATGATATTAAATTAGAAATCAATAATGAGCAGACACCTGGTAAATCTCTCAAATAATTAGATACTTAGGCATATACTTATAAAGAACTCATAAGTCAAAGGAGAAATCTAAACAAAAATTTGAAAACATTTTCAATCGAATATAAATAATAACACAACAGATCATAATTTGGGGGGAGCACAGATATAGCAGTCCTTAAAGAAAGGTATAGTTTTAAATGACTTAAAAATTAGAAAAAATAAAAGTACTAAATCAATTAACTGAGTTCTGGCCTTAAGTTGCCATAGAAAAGAAAATTAAAACCAAAGTAAGAAGGAAAGAAATAACAAAGATATAAACATAAATCATATCTTTGGGTATAAAAATAGAAAGCAAATAAAGATAATCAATAAAATCAAAACCTATTTCTTTTTAAATCTCCCCCAAATTGGGGCGCCTGGGTGGATCAGTGGGTTAAAGCCTCTACCTTTGGCTCAGGTCATGTCCCAGGGTCCTGGGATAGAGCCCCGCATTAGTCTCTCTGCTCAGCAGGGAGACTGCTTCCCTTCCCCTCTCTCTGCCTGCCTCTCAGCCTACTTGTGATCTCTGTCTGTCAAATAAATAAATAAAATCTTTTTAAAAAAAAATCTCCCCCAAATTGATAAATTCTAGCTATACTAATTAAGAAAAAACTCACCAATTACCAGTATCAGGAATAACTAAGAGAACATCATTACAGATTCTATAGACATGGTAAGGATAATAAGGAAATACTATGAACAACCTTGTACAAATAAATTCAACGATTTATTTTTTTTTTAAGATTTTATTTATTTGAGAGAGAGAGAGAGAATGAACAGTGGGGTATGCTGAGGGAGAGAGAGTGAGAGCAAGAGAAAGAGAGAGAGAAGCAGATACCAGGCTAAACAGGAAGGCTGCTGCAAGGCTCCATCCCAGGACCCTGAGATCATAATCTGAGCCAAAGGTAGATGCTTAACTGAGTCACCCAGGCACCCTTAAATTCAACAATTTAAATGAAATGCAAATTTATAAATTGAGGACACAAATTATTTTTTAAATTTTAATAGAAAACTTGAATAGCACCATATATATATAGAGAGAAATCGGATGTGTAATTAAAAGCTTTGCCATAAAGAAAACTTGAGACCCAGATGGCTTCAACAGTAAATTCTTTTAAACATTTAAGTAAGAAATAAAACAATTATACACAAACTCTTTCAAAGAATCGAGAGAGATGGTACTGATTTAATGAGGACAGCATTATCTTGATACCAAAACCAAAGACATCAAGAAAACTACAACAATTGTCTAATATTCTTTATAAATATTTTTGTTGTTATTGAATTGAAATTCACATACAGTGAAATGCATAGATTTTATGTGCAAAATTAATACGTCTGATTTACCTCTCATACAATATGCAAATGTACACCTCCGGTTAACAAATACTGCAATCAAAATAATATACATTTCCATCACCCAGAAACTTTCCTCAGCCTCCTTCCTGATAACCCCCATTACCCACAGGTAACCACTGTTCTAATTCAAATCACTGGATTAATTTTACCTGTCTTTGAGTTTCACATAAAAGAATCACACAGTATTTATTTCGTTTTTTTTGTCCAAATGGATATATGACAATTTGTTTCTCTAATTTTCTCTTAGAACTGGTTTCAATTTGATGCAAATTTCCTTAACAAAATATTAACAAATCAAATCCAGGAATATATAAAAATAATAATAAACAATGACCAAGAAGGTTTATCCCAGGAATACAATCAATTTACAATATTAACAGGATAAACAGAAAACCATAAATCTAAACCATACAATCATTTCAATTGATATGGAAAAAACATTTTTAAAAATTCAACACCTATTCAGGATATAAAGAAAAATAAATATGTGATTAAATATATAATAAGCTCTCAGAAAATTATGACTAAACAGAAACTTTCTCAACATAATAAGGGATGTCTATTCGAAAAATATATCTAACATTATACCTGGCGCTGAGAGCTCAATGCTTTTCCCCTAAGAGTGTGTACAAAGCAAAAATGTCTATTTCACTATTTCTATTCCACATTATATTAAAGCCTAACCAATATAATAGAATAAGCAAAGGATAGATAGACAGATAGATACACAGATTGGAAAGGAAGAAGTACACATGTGTTTACTTGCAGACAACATAATCATCTACACAGAAATCCTAAAGAATCTACAACAAAGCTAATAAAATCAATAGGTAAATTGAGCAATATCACAGGATATAGTCATTATAGAAAAATAAGTTGCATTTCTTTATAACAGCAACAAGCTGAAAAATAAATTTTTTAAAAAATATCAATTACAGGGGTGCCTGGGTGGTTCAGTGGGTTAAAACCTCTGCCTTTGGCTCAGGTCATGATTCCAGGGTCCTGGGATGGAGCCCCGCATCACATCGGGCTCTCTGCTCAGCAGGGAGCCTGCTTCCTCCCATCTCTCTCTCTCTCAGCCTGCCTCTCTGCCTACTGTGATCTCTATCTGTCAAATAAATAAAATCTTTAAAAAATATATATCAATTATGATGGCACTGAAAAACAAATACTTAGGGATAAATTTAACAAAATATACACAAAAAATGAACACTGAAAACTATAAACATTGCTGAAGAAACTTAAAGAAGGTATAAGTAAATGAAGGAACATGATGTGTTGATTGACCAGAAAACTCAATATTGTTGTGATATCAATTAACCCTAAATTGATGTAGAGATTCAAGGCAATCTTGGGAGGCTTTTTTACCGAAGTTGACAAGCTGATTCTAAAATTTATATGGAAATGAAAAGAATCTACAATAGTTAAAATAATCTTGAAAAGTAAGAACATACTTGGAGAATTTCAAGATTTACTCTAAAACAGCAATGATCAACAAAGTAAAATACTGGCATAATGATAAATATTGAGAGGAAGGAATAAAATACAGAATCCAGAAATAGTAGGTTGAGTTTCCTAAAAGGTGCCAGGACCAAAAGGAGAAAGGATAATCTCAATAAATGGTGATAGAACTGAATATCCCTACAGGAAAAAAGTAAACCTCAGTCTTACACCATCCATAAAAATTAACTCAAAGTTGTTAATACACTTAACATAAGTGATAAAAGTATAAAACCACTGGAATAAAACAACAGAAAATCTTCACAGAATTAGGTTAAGCAAATTTAGATTAAAAGACAAAAAGCACAGTCCATTTAAAAAATTATGTTAGACTTTATTATGGTCTGAACATTTGTATCCTCCCAAATTTCATATGTTGAAATCTCAATCCCAATAGGACAGTATTTAATTAATTAAAAGCTTTATTAATTAAAAGCTAATTTAGGAGATAGGGCAACTGGGAGGTTATTTGGTCATAGGGCAGAGCCCTCATAACTGGGATTATAAGACTGCAGAGAGCTACCTCATCCTTTTATTAGGAGATATTACCATCCAGGAAGCAGTCCTCACCAAGTAATGAATCTGCTAGCAGAATGACCTTGGACTTCCCACCCTTCATAACTCTATGAAATAAATGTTTGTTGTTTATAAACTCAGTTCATGGTATTTTTTTATAGCAGTTCAAATGCACTAAAACAGACTTCATCAAAATTCAAAATTTCCACTCTTCACAAAGTATCATTAATAAAATTAAAAGACAAGTCATAGATTGGGGAAAAATATTTGCAATAGATATCTGACAAAAAAACTTTCACTCAGAAATTTTAAAAGCTCTTAAATGAATAAGAACACACCCTAATTTTGAAATGAGAAAGAGTTGAAGAGAAATTCAGAAAAGAAGATATTCAAATGGAAACTCTTTAGGGAGATAAAAACAGAAATTATAACCACTGAGATATCATCACTTAAGCCACTAGAATGGCTAAAGCTAGAAATTGACAATACCAAGTGTAAACAATGATGTGGGACAATTAGAATTCCCGTATGTTGCAAATCGGAGTGCAAAATGATAGAAGCATTCTTGACAATAATTTGGCAGTTTCTTTAATACATAGACTATATATGTACATGTGTACATATTTGTATATGTATTATATTTATATAATACATATTTATAAAAATTAAATACATGCACATACCATACTACTCAGCAATTCTGCTACAAAGTATATTTATTCAAGAGATATAAAAGTATATGTTCATTATGGAAGCAACCCAAGTGTCCATTAATGGATGAATGGACAAAGAAGGTATGATGATATACACACACACAGTCTACAGACAAACACAATGAAATATTACTCAGCCATAAAAAAGAATGAAAACTTGCCATTTGCAACAACATGGAGAGATTTAGAGAGTATAATGCTAAGTGTAGTAAGTCAGTCAGAGAAAGACAAATACCATATAATTTCACTCATATGTAGAATTTAAGAAACCAAACAAAGAAAAAAGAGACAAATGAGAAAAAAAGACACTTAACTATAGAGAACAAATTGATGGTTACTAGAAGGGAAGTAGGGGTAAGGGGAAGGGAATGGGTGAAACATGTGAAGGGAATTAAGAGCACATTTATCTTGATGAGCACTGAGTAATGTATAGAATTGTTGAATCACTATATTGTATACTGAAACTAATGTAACACTGTATTTTAATTATAGTAGAATCAAAAATATAAATAAACAAAGAACATACATTCACACAAAGGCTTGGACACAAAGGTTCATTGTAGCTTTATTCATAATAGCCAAAAATTTAAAAAAACCTAAATGCCCATCAATAGATGAATGGATGAACAAATGGTGGTACAGCAATAGAATGGAATACAAGTCAGTGATACAAAGAAACAAACTACTTATACACATAATAACACAGATGAATCTCAAAACCCTTATATGGAACAAATGAAGCCAGTCCCAAAAGACTACATATACTATGGTTCCTATTTTTTGAAATTTTAGAAAGACATATCTAATCTCTAGTAAGAAAGCAGATCAGTGATTGGCTGGGACCTGGGCAGAGTGTGACTACTGTGAAGGGCAGAAGAAAGTTTTTAGATGATGGAAATTTCTCAGTCGTGGGATGCCTGGGTGGCTCAGTCGTTAAGCATCTGCCTTTAGCTCAGGGTCATGATCCCTGGGTCCTGGGATGGAGTCCCCGCATTGAGCTCCCTGTTTGGTGGGAAGCCTGCTTCTCCCTCTCCCATTCACCTGCTTGTGTTCCCTCTCTCGCTGTGTCTCTCTGTCCAATAAATAAATAAAATCTTTTAAAAAAAAAATTCTCTATCTTGACTGGTGGTGATTAAACAGGTATATACATTTGTGTCAAAACCCACTTAATTAGCCATGTAAATAGGCTCGTGTTATTTTACGTAAAAATCACTTAAAATAAGTGCATATTATTATATGCAAATTATTATTTAATAAAGATGGTTTTTAAAAAATCTATGCACAGCTTTTCCCTCCACGCTAGCCCATACCCTTCAAAACCAAGTCCTTTCTAAGTTATTTAAAACCTTGGTATCATGCTATCCCACTTCCATCTCCCTATAATCATCATGTTATCTTTGCTTTCAAAATATCTCGGAGTCTTAATATATCTTATCTCCACTGGTGCTTCTACTTTACTACATTAACTCTCACCGAGATCTATAAGTCATCTCAGCAGTCACTCCTGTGTCCTTCTAGTGTATTTCCAATGCTCTAGTCAATACAGATCTGATGATGACAGCTCTTTAAAAAATTGTGCAGTCCTTACCTGATCTAAAAGGCCCTGTGCAGCCTAGTCCCTGCATATCTCTCCAATATTTCAGTCATCCTATAGGTCTCCACACTCTAGCCACAGTGACTTTCCCTTCAGTCCTCAAAGGGACTATGTTTCTTCCCTTTTTAAGGCCTTCTCCTGTGTTCTATGCTCGTTTACCCCCATCACCTAAATCCTCCCTCATCCTTCAGATCTCTGTTCAACATCACTGCCTCAAGAAACCTTTCAATGGTCCCTCATAACACTCAACAGTTTTTCCTCCATAGTACCTACTTCTATTGGAATTATATTATTTGTATAACTTACTGTTTAATTTCTATATCCACTGTAGAATTTAAAGTTCACAAGAACAGTGGCCCTGTTATCGTACTTACCACCATATCTCCAGTACCTAGTAATAAAAAGTTCAACAAACACAAATAAATGAATGAATGTAGCCTACAATTAAAAACAAAATAAGACTAAGTTGGCCCACAGTAATGATAAAATAAAGTGTCAATGATGACCTTCTCTGAGAGTAAGTAGCTTCTTTAATCACTGACATTTTGTTTCTAAAATGATTGCTGACATTTTGTCTCTTAAATGAGTCCAGAGGGACCCAGAAATCAGAGTAGAATAAACAAACCTATAAAAGGTGAATGTCATTTTATCTTTAAGGACTTATCATTGTAGTCTCTGTTTTAAAATCTAAAAGAGATAGACTCATTACCTGGGATGTGACAGTGTACATCAAGAACAATAATAATTAAATGAATGTAAATATATAAAATAAATGGTATATAATATATGTAATGATGCATGTATTCATAATAATACTCAAAAATTCATTGGTCACCATTGGAAGTTGCGTGGGTACCAAATTATTACATTAAAATTGATAATAAATGGGGAGAAAATCAAATACTTAACTTGCCTTTTCAGTAGTTCATAGTAATTATGTAGTGAATGAGGGAAAGTTCTTTATAGAAGAATTCCAACTAGGAGTGCCTGGGTGGCTCAGTCAGGTAAGCTTCTGTCTTTGGCTCAGGTCATGATCTCAGGGTCCTAGGATCGAGTTTTGTGTCAGGCTCCCTGCTCTGTGGGAGGTGGCCTCTCCCTCTCCCTCTGCCTCTGCCCCTGCTTGTCCTCTCTCTCTCTCTCTCTCTCTCTGACAAATAAATAAATAAAATTTAAAAAAAAAGAATTCCAACTAATAAATGCAGAAAGAATTATTTCTATTATGATGACTCCCAAATTTATTTACTACCTTTAAGCCTACTTTGACTTGGTCTCTCCCTAAGACATTTCAAACAGCCCATCCTGTATGGCAAAATCAGGGATATCTTTCTTACTTCCAAGGACCTTCTAGACCAATGGATCAGTAAGCTGATACATGGTTTGTATGATGATGATGATACACATGATGAAAGACTCAACATAAAAATTTTGGAATATTCTGTGAGGAATGTTGAAGGCCAGCACAAAGACTTTGTGCTTAATTTGGTAGGTGATGGGGAACCACAAGAGATTTTCTTTCTTAGTAATGGCATGACATTATTAGATCTGTGCTTCATAAAAATAAATCTGGCAGCATATTTTAAAATAGACTGGAGAAAAGAGGGACTAAAGGTGGGGAGAGAGTTAGAAGTTACTGCAAAATTTAAGAAGGCTGTCATAATGGCCTGAAGTGGGGTAATAGCAGTGGGAATGGCAGATTCAGGAGCCAGAAGGGAAGTATAATTAGACAAAGTCTAACAGTTGTGATTAAAAAGGAAAATCATAAGTGTATAAAATGATACTCATAGTGTTATGATTAATGAATGACTTGTGATGATAATAATAATAATAATGACTGTCAGGATTTGGTTTGCAAGCTCCAAGCAGTCAAAAATTCACAGTTGGTAACACTGTGGGTTGGTAAAATGCTAAAAAATTTAGCATCAGAGCCTAACCAAGTACTAGAACCCACTTGAGTATTTAGAACAGAAAAAAAGGAAGGAAATTCATTACATAGGTGACAAGGAGAGGAAAAAACCCAGAGGACAGTGAGACTGCTTGGTTGGTGACTACCATGCCTAAGCCAGACTGAGAGGGAGAAAGTAGAATGACTAGAGCCAGAGGCTGGGGTCAACCAATAAAAGCTGAACTCTTGGCAAGCCTGAGACTTCCTAGGAGACAATATCAACATTAACCATATGACTTCAAGGCAGAGATAAAAGAAGAGAAATAATTAGAAATCATTTTCCTTTCTATCTGCCAATTTCCTACCAGTGCCCTGCATTAACAAAGATCAACTGGAAGCTTGCTGATAGGGGAACCACAGAAATACAAACTACAGGGATCAACCTCTTATAATATAGGGCAAACGAGAAAGTGGGTGAAGCACGGATATAAAAGCAGATAGACCGAAAGCCCTCACAAGTATATAATTTAGGGTGAAAGCCTTCAAATTATCAGCCTAAGAACAGACATACAAGTATAAAATCAAACAAATTAAATATTCTATAATCTTAAATTTGAATTGGAAATGCCAGTCTACACTGATGATTCCTTTTATTTTTAAAAAAGCATTTCCTAATTTTGTCTACTGAAAATGCTAAATGCAATGACCGTGCAATAGCAATGAACTCTCCTGGCACTCAGATTGTGGTCTCTAACTACCATTCCTCACAGAAGTGAAGAAGGGTCCTTCTAGGAATCACTGATTCTCAGTATATAGCAAGATGAACCTGCAACAAATATTGTGCCACAAAGCAAGGATATTATCAAGAATTTATAGGGTTGTATGAAAGGACACTGGAGTCAATATGAAGGAGTTCCTACTGACCTAAAGTGGGATAATTTTCATAAAAAAGAATAATAACTGCAATAAATTAGAACACATTAAAAATATAATAATCCAAAAATAAATTGAACTTAAATCTAATCAAGCCTCTATATCACACTACCAGTTTATATTAAATATGCAGACAGAACAAAAGTTCCACATTTTGGAACATATGAGAAAGAATCAGAAATCCAATAAGTAGAACATTATATAGTGTTCTATGGTGATACAGGTTCTCGAAAAAATCAATGATATTAAAAAAGAAGAGGGGCTCCTGGGTGACTCAGTCAGTTAAACATCCAACTCTCAGTCTTGGCTCAGGTCTGGATCTCAGGGTTGTGATTTCAAGCCCCATACTGGGTTCCACACTGGGCATGGAGCCTACTTAAAAATAAAAAATTAAAACTAAAAAAGAAGAAAGACTTAAGGGACACATCAACCAAATGCAATATGTGGATCTTTTTGGATATTGATCCAAATAACCCAACTGTAAAAGACATTTTTAAGACAATTAAGGTGATTTGAGTATGAACTGGGCTTTAGATGATATTAAGGAATTACATTAATTTTATACAGAATGGAAAAAAATAGTTAAGAAAAGAAAAGATAAGGGGTTCCTGGGTGGCTCAGTGGGTTAAATGTCCAACTCTTGATCTCAGCTCAGGTCTTGATCTGAAGGTTGTGAGCTCAACTCCTGCATTGAGCTCCATGCTGGGTGTGGAGCCTACTTAAAAAAAATTTTTTTTAAAGATTAAAAATCTTAGGAATAACTTGTAGCTTCTCACCCAATGATGGCCAAAGTTGGTCTGGAAAAGCTCGGTCTGAATCTTAAGACATGCAAAGCTTTCTGATTATCAGAATCACCTAGGCAACTTTTAAACATTCAAAATTCCTGTTCAGGGATGACACTAAACAGTTCCTCCAACTAAACTAAAAACCATCCAGGTTTAACTACCATACTACAAGGCATATCCTACATAAAGACCTTCAAGCTGAGTCATTTTTTTTAATAGCACTGTTTCCATATAGCCTAGAAACCTGCAGCAAGCACACTCTTAACAAAGCGAGCTGTCTTTATCTGAAACCTCCTTTCAGTGTAGTAGAGTAACAGTAATAATTTTTGCTACTTGTTACATGTATTCTAGGCACTATGTATATTATATCTCTTGCAACAATCCTGTTGCAGTCCTGTTCCAACAATCTAATGATGAAGGGCTAATGTTTGAGCTAGAATCTGTTGGATTCCAAAGACTACATTCTTTCCATTATACTATATACCTTCCTTAGTAACAGGCAGGAAAAAATATTTCCTACCATATGTATTGCATCCTTTATATCTACATCCAGAATTTGTTCTCCCCCAATAAATCTCCCCTTGTAAATGGCAGCTGCCATAGCAGAAGACCCAGCAAAGACCTGAACAATAATTAAAATCTGAGTCAAGGAAAAAAAAAAAACTGGCAAAAAGAAAAACCCACATGAATTAAGGTCCTGTAATAACTATATTATCAACATTAATCATATGACTTCAAAATGACTCCTTCACCAAATCCAACCTGATAAATTGGAATTATTTCTTCCTAGAAAGAAAGGATGTGTATAAATGTCCATAAGTATGTCATAATTTCATGCATGGTGTATTTCATATCAGAAACATAGAGGAAATCAACATTTTCAAGTCCTGACATCTTTACTAAATCTATAGAATCACAGGTACAAATAGAAAAAAATATTCTTTCAGTTGAAGCATAAACAATACTTAACACTGGTATTTACCATCCCCTACTATAGCTATTAGCTAATAGCCTTACTTTATGAAAAAAGATACTCATTTTCTTTGAACTGCTTTCAGTTGAGAAAGTAAATTACTGGGCATAAAATCAAACTCCCTGTTCCTTAGAATAATTTTAACCACTAACTTATTATACACTGAAAAATATATACACCTATTGTTGGTTCACAACCCTGGGAGTTGCCTGGTAAAATCTGAAACTGGCTCCAGTACATGGAGGTTAAGAAGAGACCAAAGAAAGAAGTTATCCATTCCAGATTGGCAGGTTAAATAACCAAGGGAACTTACATAGGAGGCCTTGTCTTTGGCAGCCATACAATCAGTAGATCTCCACATCTGTCGCCAAAAATCTTAGAAGTTGATACAGAAGCCTTAAGGGGGTTCAGTCACATATTCAGTCAAGATGGTCTCAATAACACACTGCTCTCTCAAGACTATGTCCTTGAAACACCTCCCAGTGTGGGAATGGTGGGCAGAATGTACATTTCAAGGACAGGGGAAAAGGTGAGGAGCTCCAGTCTAGCTTCTAGATCAACTAGCCATCATGTCCTCTCAATGACCTCCTGCAACACTCAAGCAAATTAAATATTCAAGCTAACCAAAAATCAAACTCCCAAACACACTTGTGCTAAATGGCTAAAGATTTCATTTCTCACCCTTATATCCAGACACACCAAAGAACAGTTTGCTGAGAGACTAACCTTAATAAATGAAAATTGCACATAGTGGGGGAATTAATTCCCAAGCCACAAGAAGCAAAACCCCAATGAGAGACTCAGTCTGAAGACTAGTCTTGGCAACCAGGGATGTAGTCATTTTCCTCTGTGCCAGAATCTTGGTAGAGAGATTTTTCTCTTCCTAAGCAACACTGTGGACATCCACTAGGGTGATAGAGAGCCCATGTTCCTCCCACAGAGCTGCTCAGTTTGGCATGGAACCTAAACATTGTTTTGGAATTCATACACTTAGCACAAATCTTATTTGTGAATCTTATTACTTATTTGAGAATCTTATTACTTTTGTTAGATTATTATTATCTCACAAGTACAGCCTGAGACAAGAACTTGGATACAGGTGGTTTTTCCAAAAGGTAAGCCCAGAAAGCAAGAATAAATGAGTTTGGAAGATGAGATAGAGAAGTTAGAAGATATATCATTACCTGGTTAGAACAGTGGGAATCTGGGACTCAACTCTGCAAGGGACCCACAGGAACTATATAAAACATGCATAAATAATATAAGTCTAGGACATTTATTTGCCAACTCCCTACTCCATCAGTTGAAAGTTCCTGGCAAGGTCCTGACTGTCCCACACTCCAGATTCTATACTAGACCACTTTCCCATGGCTTTGTGAAAAGTGCTAAGAGTTTATATATATATTTTTTAAGATTTTATTTATTTAGTTGACAGAGAGAGATCACAGGCAGGCAGAGAGGCAGGCAGAGAGAGAGGAGGAAGCAGGCTCCCTGCTGAGCAGAGAGCCCGATGCGGGGCTCGATCCCAGGACCCTGAGACCACGACCCGAGCCGAAGGCAGAGGCCCAACCCACTGAGCCACCCAGGCGCCCCAAGTGTTTATATTTTTAACAAGTTGCTATGTATCCTGGGACCAGACTTAGAGAAGTCCCCCGAGAAATATCTCATATATACTCACAAATCAGTCTGTCTTGGAAATAGTCCAAGGCAACTGCACGTGCTGGCTCCCACCTATAAACATCCTTTACCACCCATGAAGCATTGTAAGGTGGTTCACATTACATGCCTCCGTAGTGGTGCCCACCTTGAGAAAACCAACGTTTCTCTTCTCCCAGCACCACCAAATCACTGTCTCCAGTTTCCAGGACCAAGACAAGGTCCCCCTGTGTTAGCTGAGGTCCCAAGAAGATATTCTGGTGTTTTTGTGGCAAGCAGTGGATAGGTCTATTACTTTAATTGTGATGCCATCATTGGTGGTTGCATATGTCCAAATTAATCAAATTGCATACATTAAATATATGTAGTTCTTTGTATATCAATTACACCTCAAAAATGCTAATTTTTTTTTCAAAAATCCTTCTTTGTAACATATAATAGCACAGAAATATTGACCCCTTTTCTCTAAACTCTGAGAAATTTCTGGCGTGGCCTCTAGCGTGATCATGGTATCAGTTATCCATTGCTATATAACAAATCGCCTCAAAGCTCAGTGGCTTACAACAATAAGCATTCATTTTAGTCACAAATTGTTACATTAGCAGTTAACTGTATTTAACTCCTTTCAAATTGATTTTGAGTTCCATAGACACAGCCTTTATGCAATTAAAAAATAAAAAAGCACAGTGTATTATTATGAGTTGAAATGTGTACTCCCAAAGAAGCTATGCTGGAGGCCTAACTCCCAGGTCGTACCCCCCAGTTCCTCAAAATGGGACCATATTTGGTGATAGGGTCTTTATAGAGGTGCCCAAGTTAAAATGAGGTCTATAGGGGGAGTCCTAATCCAATATGACTAATGTCCTTATAAAAAGGGGAAATTTGGACACAGAGACAGACACCCATAGAAGGAAGACAATATAGAGAGACATACACACAGGGATAAGATGACCATCTACAAGCCAAGGAGAGAAGCACAAACCAATCCTCCCTCACAGCCCTCAGAAGGAACCAACAACTCTCGCCAAGACCTTGATTTTAGACTTCCAGCCTCCAGAACTGTAAGACAACACATTTCTGTTATTTAAGCAACCCAAGTACATGGTAATGGCAGTCCCAGCAGAATAATACATGGCTCAAACAATTTCCTGAATTTGAAAAACTCTGGTTTCCAATCAGGATAATTTTGAAGATCCCTGGTCTCCAAGTCACTTCTTAATAACAAGATTTGGTGGCAGGACAGGAGGTTTGGGTTTAGGAGAAGAATTACAAGAGTTCTTAATTGACCGAGCATGTGTTATCCAAGTCCCCACCATAATGGTGGTGCATGGAGAAGCAAGGTTGTCCTAACATGAAAATATTCATTAATCCATTGGCCTTTGACCTTCAGGACAGTTGTACCACGTGCAGAAAACCACAGACAACATCTAGGTTTCAGAAGAAATTAGTTTCATAATTTTTGTTTTTATATTTAAGATAAAGCCCCAATCCACTTTTTTCTACCTTGAAAAGATGGCTCCCATTTTAAGTAGATCCACATGTAAGAGCCAGGGACCTCCAGTTAATGGGGCTTCCTACTTTATGTTACTTTCTCAGTTCTTACCAGCCTATGAGGGTTCTAGTTTAACATATCTCACCACCTCAAATTCCTAGATTTATTCTTACACTATTTTCTTAAAATAATAACATGACTTATGTGTTTTTAGCCAATTTATCATAATTCTTTTTTTAATTTAATTTTATTATTTGTGTGTGTGTTTTCCAAAGTTCATTGTTTATGCACCTCACCCAGTGCTCCATGCAATACATGCCCTCCTTAATACCCACCACCAGGCTTACCCAAACCGCCCCCTCAAAACCCTCAGTTTGTTTCTCAGAGTCCACACTCTCTCATGATTTGTCCCCCCACCCTCGATTTCCCCCAACTCACTTCTCCCTCTCCATCTCCCAATGTCCTCCATGTTATTCCTTATGCTCTACAAGTAAGTGAAACCATATAACTGACTCTCTCTGCTCAACTTATTTCACTCAGCATAATCTCCTCCAGTCCTGTCCATGTTGATACATAATTTGGGTATTCATCCTTTCTGATGGAGGCATAACACTCTATTGTATATATGGACCATATCTTCTTTAACCATCATCTATGAAGGGCATCTTGGTTCTTTCCAAAGTTTGGCAACTGTGGCCATTGCTGCTATGAACATTGGGGTACAGATGGCCCATCTTTTCACTACATCTGTATCTTTGGGGTAAATACCCAGTAGTGCAATTGCAGGGTCATAAGGAAGCTCTATTTTTAATTTCTTGAGGAATTTCCACACTGTTTTCCAAAGTGGTTGCACCAACTTGCACTCCCACCAACAGTGTAAGAGAGTTCCCCTTTCTCCACATCCTCTCCAACACTTGTTGTTTATGTCTTGTTGATTCTGGCCATTCTAACTGGTGTAAGGTGGTATCTCAATGTGCATTTGATTTGAATCTCCCTCATGGCTAAGGATGAGGAACATTTTTTCATGTCTCTGTTAGCCATTTATATGTCTTCTTTGGAGAAGTGTCTGTTCATGTCTTCTGTCTATTTTTTGATGTGATTATATTTTTGTGTGTGTTGAGTTTGAGGAGTTCTTTATTGATCTTGGATATCAGCCCTTTGTTGGTAGTGTCAATTTGCAAATATCTTCTCCCATTCCGTGGGTTTCCTCTTTATTTTGTTGATTGTTTCCTTTGCTATGCAGAAACTTTTGATCTTGATGAGGTTCCAAAAGTTCATTTTTGCTTTTGTTTCCTTTGCCTTTATTCTTATTTCTGTGTATTTTCAATCCAGAATTTAAAGATGGAATGGATTGGCCCCTTCCACTGTGACTTCATGTTAAAAGGAGATGTGTTGCCTATTTCTTGCCAGGTAACTGTCATAATTTAACACTTCCTCCATTTATCCTTTGTTTCCTGGTACCTGTTACTTATGTTTAATTATGTTTTCCTCCCTAAACTTATGCAACTCTGAACTCTCAAATGTAAAAGAGTGAACAATGTGAATTTAATTTTTAACTGTAATAATGACATTTTTCAAAATGAAGAATGGCACTTTAAATCATGTCATTTATTTTGAATCTGCAGTTGTGGAAAAAAAATAGGGGCAAACTAGAATCTACTGTGCACTGCAGACAAGTTTTCATTATCTATGGCAAGATACAAACAGCCTTCTCTGGGATACAGCAAATTTGAAGCCTGGAATTTGGATCAGTGTCTTGCCTTGTTAAAGGAAGTGATCAGGGACACAGTTATTTCTCAGAGAATGAAGTTGTAACGCCTTGTTTGGTTTCAAAGGGGAAAGGCAAGTCTGCCCTTCCCATGCTAAGGAAAAAAGGCTCCCACCCATCCCACCTTTTGGTGCTTTCCACTCTGCTCACTCTATAAATTAAAAAGCTACTTTCACTGCATTTTTGTTCCTTTTAACTATTTCTTTTTCTTCTCAAAGCTCTATTCATTTGTTCTTTCCTTCACTCATTCATCCCGCAGATATTTACTGAGAACCTATTACATTCCATTCTGCTCAATGCTAGAGACACGATGATAAGACATAGTTCAAGAAGCTTAGACTCCAATGGGCAATATACAGACAACAAACTGGCAACAGCTGAAGAAAGAATAACACACGAAATAAAGAGAATGCGGGATAGGTAACTGAGGAATCACACTTTAGTTGAGGGTCAGAAAGGGACTTCCTGAGGGGGATAGCATTTAAGCCAAGATTTCAAGGACAAGAAAAAGCCTGGCATTGCAAGTACCAGTGGAAAAGGTTTCTAAGTGCAGGAAAGAGCCAGTATAGAGGCCCTAAGGAGAGAAGGATAGTGTGGATCCTCTGGGAAACTCCTCTGGGACTGCAGTAAATGGATTGACAAGATGAGTCCTAAATGTTTATTGAAGAAAGCAAGACACACAGCATGACTTGTCCCCAGACCCACATCCCCTCAGGAAGAATCTTGTTATGAGTAACACTGGCATATTTAAAAAATAAAATTAACTCCATAAATCTCTGCAAAGTTAACAAAATCAAATAAAGTGACACTTTGCTTTTATTCTTTTTGTTTTATTGTCTTTGATGTGCATGCAAGTGAATAACTCAAAAGTAATCATTACCTTCTAATGCTGCAAAGAAGTGAAGCCATCTTGCAGTCTATTCTGAAATCATTTTTTTTTTTTAAAGATTTTATTTATTTGTCAGAGAGAGAGAGTACACACAAGCAGGCAGAGAGGCAGGCAGAGAGAGAGGAGGAAGCAGGCTCCCTGCCGAGCAAGGAGCCCGATGCGGGACTCGATCCCAGGACCCCAGGATCATGACCTGAGCCGAAGGCAGTGGCTTAACCCACTGAGCCACCCAGGCGTCCCTCTGAAATCATTTTGCAGAGATTTATTATGACATAGGACTCCTTAAAAGTTCCAGCTAAAAGGAAGGATTTCCAGGGAAAATAGTTTTATTGAGACAGATATGATCAGGACTTTGGCATCAGGCAAATTCTGGGTTTGTATCCTACTTCCACCTTGTATTATCTATGTGACTTGGATATTATCTCCATTCATCTTCACAGGATTAACCCTTAGTCTCCCCATCCAAAAAACAGGTTTAACTATGAAGAGTAAATGAAATAATAAACATGAAGTATTTAACACAGAGCCAGTTACATAAAAATATTGATTAGGGGGGGCACCTGGGTGGCTCAGTGGGTTAAAGCCTCTGCCTTCGGCTGAGGTCATGATCCCAGGGTCCTGGGATCGAGTCCCGCATTGGTCTCTCTGCTCGGCTGGGAGCCTGCTTCTTCTCTCTCTGCCTGCCTCTCTGCCTACTTGTGATCTCTGTCTGTCAAATAAATAAATAAAATCTTTTAAAAAAAATATTGATTGGGCATTAGCTGCTATTATAATTACATTTTATTAATGATTTCATTCATAAGTAAATCAAGAACTCATTGCTAAGTACATTTATACTCAGAAAGTTTCATTCCTTAAGAAAAAAATGACAGACAGCACTGAGGAAAAAAAGGATGAAAAAATATCTACAATGTTGCAATAAAGTTATTCAATACTTCGAAGATCAATTTAAAACATAGTCATACCTGACTATGAATCTCACCTCCATGAAATACTACCTCAACATAAATTCCAATGAACGTGATTTAGACATTAAGCCTGATGTGATTCAATGAAGGAGGCGTGAGAATCAAGCATATTTCAAGAATGAACTAAAACATTTTGCTTCAAAAGCAAATGCAGCCAAAATAGAATCCAAATTAAAGAAAGCCAAAACAATTTTAAAGAGAAAAAAAATTAAACGAATATTATTCACTTGCTACCATAACATTTCAAAACATTATAACTATCAAAGAGATGCTCATGACATTTCCTGGACTGTTAACTGATAAAGCATTTTCCTACATATGGAAAAAATGTAAAGCTCTTAACTATAAAATGTAGGAAAAACATATATCTTCTAAGAGCATAGCATGTTCAGCTTAGTGAAGAGTCTATCCAAATTTCAGCTAGCTTTCCTCTGGGTCCATTAAACGTGGGTCTGAACTTTCACAAAGATATTGTAACAGGCTAATATTTCTGCAAACTTCAGAAATAATTTTTTAAAAAACATTAAATGGATGACCAACAGAGAAAGTTAGCATGATGAAAATTTAATAGGCAAAGGGGTTTTTATATTTAACTTACCAATGGTACTACATTATATTAAAGAAAATCACTGAATCAGATAAGAGATGTTGGTTTGGTTGAGTTGGGGTTACGCTTTCATGACCTATTTCTAAAATAGGTGAAGGGAAGTTTACTCAGTAAATTAAAACAATGGAAACATTTTTAGAAAATAGCATTTAACCCATTCCAAAAAAGAAAAATTATTTTGAGGAATCTAATATGTCCATTTTCATACAAATAAATGTTGTTTTTTTTTTTTTGCTATTCATGAAAGCAGATCCATAGAAATCTCCAACTGAAAATACTCCAAGCAATTCTTTTTAGGTATTGTTTAAGCTATCACATATGTTTGAAAATAACAAGACTAAATTTTGAACTATTCATAATAAAAACTTTTCTACTAATTTCAACAAAGTTTTCCCCTAGCCTTCCCTCCAGAAGCAATTGTGTTCCGCAGTTAAGGATAGGACTGGTTCAGGAAAATAGATAAGAAGATTTCACCTCGAGAGTCAAGAGTTAAGAAATAAAAAATTGGGGCGCCTGGGTGGCTCAGTGGGTTGAGCCGCTGCCTTCGGCTCGGGTCATGATCTCAGGGTCCGGGGATCGAGTCCCGCATCGGGCTCTCTGCTCAGCGGGGAGCCTGCTTCCCCCTCTCTCTCTCTCTCTCTCTCTCTGCCTGCCTCTCTGTCTACTTGTGATCTCTCTCTGTCAAATAGATAAATAAAAAAAAAAATCTTTAAAAAAAAAAAATTTAATAGGTAATTAATTTTTTAAAACAAGAAGCAGGGACAAGACTGTTAGAAGTAGTTGGGCACAGAGAACTCTTTTCATCTAGGACTGTGTTTCTTACTCCCAAGGAGAATTTAAATATGACAAAATTTAAACATGTGACAAGTGACACATGTTTTGACATGTAACAAGCTTAGAAACTGAGGTTTATTTCTTTTTCCTCTTCAAACTAACTATTCCATGCACATTGCTATGCACACCATAGGAATCCCTCAAAAGTTCAGTGAATTCCACTGAAAAACAAATTATTCACTAATCATAGATTCTTCAATGTCACAGCATAAAGACAGAACCAGACAAGAGTACTGAATTCTGAACTAATTCAATAAGAGTCATAAATTATGAAGTGTTTCCACCAATACATGGTTGAGCACGGGTACATAATTTTAAAATGACTTAGTTATTAAAGGACAAAAATAACACAAATGTCACAGAATTTTCAAAGGAGCTTTATAATTTGTGTAACTTGCTAGAATTGGGGTTATCAAATTTAATATGAACAGCTTTCATCAAATTTGGATTTAATGAATGCAGTTGTGAAATGGGCAAATCCAATATACTGCAAACAGCTCAACTCTTAATTCATTCCACAGATATGATTTACCCCTAATAGCCAGAAGCATCACTTCTAATAGCTCATGTTATGGCAGAATGGATTATGTTGTATTCATTCTACCTCCAGGAAGGAAGCTAGCATCCATAATAGTAGCATTCAACTATGTGTTATAAAGTACAGCCCAGCAGAACCTTTATAACATAAAACGTGAAGATATTTAAAACATAAATTTAGTAGGTTATGGCAGATCAGAGACTTCTCTCTTTCCACTAAAGGGATATATTTTTTATTCAAATCCTTCAAATCCTAGTACCTGAGGTCAGCTACAAAACTTACCCAGGACTCTGGAAAAATATGTCAACCTCTGCTGTGTACTTCTGATTCTCTAAACTCAGTATTTCTATAAACATGCATGTGCACAGGCAAAGAATGTTTCTAAAAGAGCAAATTTATCGTTCATTTAACATGGAGGATGTGTCTGCATTTGAGAATATAATAGATGTTCCCATCTCCTCTCCTAGACAAATGTGCACTATGCAGCAAAGTTCAAGTTGAAAACGCTATGTGTTCTACCTCTCCTTTTTAATATTTCACTCCCAAGAAAATCCCCATCACATGTAAGCAATTTCTAAAATATTTGTAATCTAAGGAGGTTTCCAGATCTACTTGGAAAAATGAACAATTGCATATTAGTTTGATAGAAGGTATGTAGAATTAGATCAGAGAGTAAAAATCACATCATTACAGTGCAAAAAGATTTCATGGTCATTGTGAACTCCAAGTTCCAATCTCAGTTCTGATGAGACTAACTGTTTTTGGACAACTTAATCTATCTCAGCCTTGATTCCCTCGTGTGTAAAATGGGGATAATGTAAGACCTTTGGGGGAATTGGAGTTTACACACACACATACACACCATACGTACATACCATATATATCATCCTCAGCACAATCTTGAAACCCTACCCTATAGGGTTAATGAAGTTGAAACTACAGGAAATTTAATTTTTTTTAAAGATTTTATTTATTTTTTTTGAGAGCGCAAGACAGCATGGGCCGGGGGAGGGGCAGAGGTGGAAGCAGGCTCCCCGCTGAGCAGGGTGCCCAATACAGGGCTCGATCCCAGTACCCTGGGATCACGACCTGAGTCAAAGGCAGCTGCTTAACCAACTGAGCCACCCAGGTGCCCCAAAACTACAGGAAATTTAAAGCTTGTTTTTCAGAGACCTATTTTTCCCTAATCAGCTATTGTTTACTTTCAGACCCCACCAACAAATCCCACTAGTTGTTTATGCAGAAACCTGGACTGAAGGTCACTGACATGATTTCAGTCTACAAACAAGCAAGGCCCTGCATTCTGTATCAGAGATAATGAGCGCAAGACCCCATCCAGCTCATACCAGCTCTTGGAGCATATGCATAGCCCCTCTCCTTGTCCTCAGATGACCTCCTGACTAATGTCAGGAGCCAGATTTTGCCTCATTTTAATGTTAAGCCTCCACCCGAAAGTAAACATGGGACGTATGTTATATATGTTTGCTCAAGGCACACACTCTTTCTTCATGAATAGTCATAATTTGCCCACCATTTTCACCAATATGTAGATAATCCCAACCTCTGTGATTATTAAAAACTTGTCATCCCCCCGCCCTCCTTTGGGAAGCTAGATTTAAGGCTTTCCTTCTCATCTCCTCATGTGGCTGCTTCTCATGTTTGCACATTTCCCTTGTCTCCATGACTGGCTTTGCTATACACCAGGCAGAAGAGCTTGGGTTCTATTACAATCCACAGATCAGGCACTCTCTGAATTACAGCTATACATGCATAATAACGTGTGGACCTCTCTACAGCCCCATTCCCACATTATATAAGCATTATCTACTCATGTTCTCTCCTCCTCCTTACATTACAGGCCATTAGAGGCAGAGGCTGTGTCATATTCAATTCTATAACCTCAAGATCCAACACATACTTGGCATCTAGTAGAACCCAACCAACTGCTACTTATACTTAGTGATAGCAGCTGGCTTCTCCTAGATGTTAACATATTTTATTAAGTAGGTCAAGCAAAATGAAGAGTGTTCATTCTTAACCTATTAAATTTTCTCCCTCTGTTTTTGTTGAACTTATATATAGGTGGAAACTTTCATACCTGTGACGATGTTATTATTTTTCTACTTAAAATTTGAAATTTAAAAGTCCCCCATTGTTTTACCATCTTGGGTCATCTGGGTACCTTTCTAAAAAATTAATAATCTTTGCTATTAAAAAAAATTAATAGTAACAGAATTGTGGGTTCTGAATACCAGGTGAAGCTTATTTTTTGACTGAAAATGCAATAAATTTTCTGAGTAAAAATTTAAATAACTGACTTCTGCCTAGGGGAAAGATTCCCCATTTGTAATTCTTTATTAAAGAGTAAAGAAATGAAAATATTTTTGACAGATTGTAAACCCATAGAAAAGTTATAGATTAGAGTTTGTACTAATTGTTCAAATCCATTCCCTTTTTAAAAATTAGATCCTAATTTATAAATACTTGCCAAGATTACAGCAGCCTATTTGGCACAAATCAGAGTATCTCTGTATCTCTTCCTTCCTGCTCTCTTCCATCTCCAAACTAGTGGCACAATCCCAATCGGAAGTATAAGCAGCACCTCCAGTCTCCTCTCCACAATGTATGCCCAAAACAGGTAGTACAGCCAAGGTTTCACACCCTTAATTTGAACCTCTATGATACCTTCAATGCCAAGCTACAAAGTCCTTCACCAATTAGCCTTTTCCAAACAAGTGAGGCCTGCAACCTAATCCTCACCCCAACTCCCACCCATTCTCCTTCTGAAATATTTTTCTCTTTTATATACATATAGAGGACCCTACACTCAGAGGCTTGAATATTTCCTGCTCAGAGCACCTGTTAGAGTCCTATCTGTTAGCACCCTCCAGAACCTTTATATTCCTGGCAGGGGGCCCAGAAACCTAAGTTTTCACAAACCTTCCCGGAGTTGAGAACCTCCACCCCAGCTCTATGCTGTGAAGCCCATACAGACACATTTTCTTCATGGCTTTTCACTTTTATAAATATGCTTTAGATTCCCAATCATCTGCAGACTGCCCCCCACCCTGCCCCGAGCCAGTATTTGAATGACTTCATGTTTCAGCACAACTGTGAATGGAGTCACAACACTTCTATTTCATGATAATTAATATTTAGGTCAACAAAGCAATTATCTCTTGGAATCTGAACTACATCTGAATGAATCTGAATCTGAATCTGAATCTGAATCATGAATCTGAACTACCATACATTTTAAAATTTTATTTGTATGACACACATGCACACACGCCAAGGTGATGTGAAGGGAAAACCCAAAGGAAAAAGGAAAAACATCTTTAGTGGGGAAAGCACAGAAGAGTATCAGCCCCACCTACCTGAAATGCAAATCAGCTCACACTGTGTTTAACAATAAGAAAATCAGATGGGGGGCTCAATACAATTAATAGTAACAGTGAGGGTGACAAAAACAATTAGCATTTATTTAGTCCTTACTGACAATGGGTACTGTGTCAAATAGCCACATATATTATTTAATCTTCACAACAACCCCCCCCCATTTCACAGATAAGAAAACTGAGGCCCAGAGATATTAAGCACATGCCCAAGGTCTTACAGATCCTTAATGGCAAAGCTGAGACTCCATGTTAGATGTGTCTGACCCTAAGACCAGAAACTCAAAGTACTTTGCCAAGCTGATTTCCAGCCCATCAGCCACGAGTTGGTAGACAGTGAGATAGTAATGTGTTCTCATAATTTCTTGATTGTGAGTTATCCAGAAACATTTCCCATGAAACAGGACACTACAGTTTGAATACTAAGTTTGTCAGTACCCTGAATGTCTCACAAACCTATTAAGAGTCTCATTTTTTCTTCCACAGGAGAAAAATTATAAAATGTAATGTGAAGACATCAGGGCATAAGGCAATCTTTACCGGTCACTGTAAATTACTAGTCACATCAATGCGGTACCATCTAAAACAATGAAGCCACGAGAGCAGCAGTATCAGCAAGGCACTAGTAGTGAGCAAATTGCCTAAAAGTCAAATCTAAATAGACTTATTGGTGGAGAAATCCTCCTGGCATACATTCTTCAAGAAACAGTCACTCCAGACAATGAATATAAGTTTCAGCTTTGGAATCGGTTGCTTGTCTCAAACTTACCATCCTGGAGATAACTATCAACCCCTCGTCGGCAACATCCACTAGGATTTTCCCTTGTCTGCAGCTCATGGAAAGCCCATTACAGAGTAGATGAAGATTGGGGTACTGGGCAGAGATTTGCGGGAAAAAAGGGAGGCACAAGTCCTTCACTTCAGTCAAAAGTTACAAAGAGGGCAAAAGTCAAAGTGGGTGGAAAGGTCGAGTAACCGTAAAGACTACACAAAATCCTGTAGACACCAGACCACAACTGGGGACAGCTCACCACTCACACCAGAAGCACAGGTTCCATCACAGATAAATTGGTAAATGTTCAAATGCTAGGCTAGTCCCTCTCCGCTTGCGGCTCGGGAGGCTCTGCACCTCAAGGCTCCTAGTCCGACTTACTCTCTGGTAGTAAAGCCATGGTTGGCCAACATCCAAGTTAGAACCAATTTATGTGCGCCCATAAACGTACTGGTCATAAAGATTCAGTTTTCAACTAAGACTCTATAGTAGTAATCTTACTCTATTTCAGGCTTTCTCTGTCTCAGCACTACTGACGTTCTGGACGGGGTAATTCTTTATTGTGAAGGGCTGTCCTGTGCATTGTGAGATGGTTAGCAGCATCACTAGATGCCAACAGCAAATTCCTTCCCCAACTTGTGACAATCAAAAAAATCTCCATACACTGCCTAATGTCCCTGGTGATGAAATCACCTTAGTGGAGAGTCACTGCTCTATTTGCTCCATTTGTCCCACATCAAGGGTCTTTAAAAGGCAAATTTAATACTTCTGTACTACAATGCAATGATTTAAATGATATTTCATATTCCATGTTACTATAAGTCTCTATGTTTCTGATTTATCCAGGCATCCAGTACCCCTTATTCTGGTGATGCTATATTAAGGGTCCTTGAATGAAATGTCAGGCCTTGCCTGGTTTCCATCTTTCCATCTTCCTTTCATGAACATCTAGGACCAGACCCTTGAACTCTACCCAGTTTTAGACTCACCTCCAATCTCCTCTCTCAAAGACTGATCTTGGTTTGGCAAGGAGAGACACTAACCTACTGTTCTCAAAGTCAGTGTCTTGTCACTCCTGCTATTTATTATTAAACCACATCCTTGTGAAAACCAGGCATGTGCCTTGAATTGGGCAGAAAAATGTTCCCACTCTTCACTCAGTGTTGATAATTTAAGTTCTGCCTTATTCCTATACTTTTATAATTTGTCTCAGAAACCATGATCTTCTATGATCAGAGTCCTGAATTATTCTTACGAATTCTGACATAAAATCTGTGACTGCCTGCATGCTGATGGAATTGTTAGTTCAATACTATTCTGTCTATTCCTTGGAATTACAAATATCAACTACTTTGGGGTTGGCTATCACTGAACTTCCATGACCAGTCAACAATGCTCATTAGACCTTGTTATACCTATAAGATGCTAACAACTGTAACAGGCTGTTACCATCTGTGATTTCACCAGCCCCTCTAAATGCCATCCTCAGCCAGTCAGTCTCATTCTGCAACTCTGCCCCTTCCCCAGTATCCATGCAACTGGGGGATTTCCAGATCCAGGTTATTGCTTAGAAGATTGTAGTTACCTTAGGTAGGCTATGGCACTCGAACCTAGAGAAGACACTAGAATTAATATCCAATTAGCTCTTCTAGATCATTCATTCACATTTTACTTAAACCTTAAGCCAGAATATTGCTTGTTTAGTTAATCTAGCTACATTGCTTTTCTAGGGGTGAAGAAAACCAGCAGAACTAAGATCTCCAGTGCCCCTTCACAATGAATATAATATTTGAATACAGTATCTTTTTTACTCCCACATATTTTCTCAGGAAATGAAAGATTTTTGCAAGTTACAGTCACTTAATTGAATCAATTTTTCTACTTCATCTCTTTCCTTCTTCATAACTACAGCGAGGATAAATTTTAAGTACCGATAACTCAGAAATCAGAAACAAAAATAAAGACTTTAAAAGTCTTGGGGCGCCTGGGAGGCTCAGTGGGTTAGGGCCTCTGCCTTTGGCTCAGGTCATGGTCTCAGGGTCCTGGGATCGAGCACCGCATAGGGCTCTCTGCTCAGCGGGGAGCCTGCTTCCTCCTCTCAGTCTGCCTGCCTCTCTGCCTACTTGTGATCTCTATCAAATAAATAAATAAAATCTTTAAAAAAAAAAGTCTCAAACTCCTCCCAACAATTAACTTTAATTTCAGCAACTGCATGGACTAAAAGTATGCTCACTGTGGAGAGAATCTTAATAGGTCACTCTTTCCAATCCTCTGCTTTTATGGCCAAACCATTCTAATCAGTCATTGGCCCTGGCTAGGCTACCGCACTTACCCAACAATTAATAATTACATGGGGACTCACAAAAATAAACCCATAGAGTAAAGCAAATATTTTCAGAATCTCCCAGAAGTTGGGCAAAAACCCTCAATACTACTTGACTTATTCTACCATCCTGCAGCATGAGTAAAGTGAGTATCCACACTAGTGCGTGGACAGGTAAAATACCCAAGCTAAATGAAGCACTGTGATCCCAAGAAAGTTAAGTCTCAATGACACAAGTCAATTTTCACACAAAACTAATTGCTCCCAGGGATGCAGAGTGCTTTTCCAATCACAGATCATAACCCAGAGAACTGGGAAGAATGACATCTTAAGTTTCTCTCCCCAGTGAATGTACTGAAATTAATTTAGTAGGTCTTGACTGCATTTTTTTCTTCTTATGAAATAGAATAGAAAATTTCAGAATATGTTACAAGCAAACAGGAAACATAAGAATGTTCCATAAAACGTTTTTTTTCCTGGGTAGATAATGAATAGATGAATGATAATATTGAACCACTATTCATTGAACACCTACCATGCACCAAGTACTTTTCTAGACACTTACACATATTACTGACTACAAAGGATAAAGATCTCCTGCACTTGTGGTGCTTACATACTAGTAGACTAGATAGAAAGGTAAAATGTGTTGCTTTGCACATCACAGATTTTTTTTTTTTTTTAAGTTTGAAAGCCACTGTTTAAGGTACAGCAATGCTTAAGCATTCCCTACACCACTCCCCAAGGGCAGATCACCCAGTAATCACCCTGCCACACTGGGAAGCCCTGGACAGGGTGAAGTGGAAAAAAGAGTCCAAATCATCCCCCCTCTCCCCTTGCCTTCGAAGTCAAGTGTGGCTTCTTGAAGCCACCCTCTCTTTGCTCCATTTTGTATCTCCCACTTTAACTGTGTTTCTTTCCCACAGTTCTAATAGTTGAAGTAGTTGCAAGGAAAAGAAAAACAGCAAAATGAACCAGCTCTTCAGGGATATTCCCTAAATAGATGGAAAAGTTTCATTTTAATTTTTAATAAATATTCACTGCTTGTAACAGGCAAACCACTGAAATTGTGATAGCCTATTCTCTTAGGCCCATTAAACAGTGTATCTACCTATATTCTTCCTAAATCTCTTCAGAGCTATCCTAATAGGTACTAAGTAATGTCCAATTTGATACTTCTCAACATAATGACTTGCTTATTTAATTTATAACAGCTCTAGCTCACCTTTAGTGAGTCTCTATGAGCCCAACCTGTGCTGTGAGCCTTGTCTTTAATTTTCACAATGACCTGTGAGGAAGGACTTAGTATCTGCATTTTGCAAAAGAAGATATTAAAACTTACAGAGGTTAAATCATTTGTCCATCATCATTTGCCCAGTCAGTGGTAGAGGTGAAATTTTAGCAAATGCCAGGTAGCTCCACAAAATTATTGATTATACCCTCATTCACAGCAGAAAGTTCATTGTCTATGAAAAAATTATGAACTCTTCGAAAACTTACTTTACAAGCCTATGCTTCTCCTTGTGTGCTCTTAATCATACTTTAATGTTTTAATGATCATTGACAAAGACTATAAAACCATTGAGTTTAGAACTGAAGTGACAACACAAGTACTTTCTCCTACTTTTGCTGCAATAAGTTTAAATATCAGACTGCTCAAAACATTTTGATTATTTCTTGCACTAAACCCTTTTAATATCCATAAGGATATTGGGAAAATAAGAGAACAGACTCTGGGTCCAGAATGTCTGGTCTCAACTCCTAACCCCAACTGCTTATTAGTTGTATAGCCTTGGGAAAGCTGAGCATCAGGTTATTCATATAAAATGGGAATAATGATAGTACTTACAAAGAGGATTGTTTTGAAGTTTAAATGAGATATTATAAGTAATGTATTTAGAAATGCAGGTAATAATCACTATGTATTTTTCATTTTTATGGTTATTACTTCCTTAAAAGTATTAGCTCGTCTCATTAAAGGCATTAGAGTCTTAGAATTTATCAAGAAAAAAAAAACAGTAAGTTTTTGTGGGGTGGGGAGCCAGAAGGAAGAGATCCTTAAGCTCAAAGCTCTATAAGGACAGAGAATTAGGTCTATTCCATCATCTGTTTCTTTATTCCCCAATTGCTTGGGTTGCTGATAGGTGCACAGTGGATGTTATTGCCTAACTGATGCTGTTTGTGGAAAGCATTACACTTCATAAATTATTTGAAAAGGAACCATTTTGTTTTTATGCTGATATGCAAGAAACCTTTGCTTTGCAAAACACAAAGCATGTTTATTTACTGAACAGAGGTCAGTACCACAGGTTTGCATAGGAAAGAGATATCACAACCATTGTTAAAAGGAAATTCAAACTAATTTTGCAGCATAAGTCTGTATGTTGTTTAAACGAATGTTTCAAATGTTGTCAAATGAAAAGGTCAAGTGTACATCAATATGAAATAATATAAAGGTCCTTATCATCCTTTTGCTTCTTCTGTTAGTGAGGCAAAAATGTGTTTAAAATGCATCTCCTCATAATCAATTTCTTTACTTAAAAATGTCATTCTGGATAGACATTTTATGGCTGATTAATTTTTGTCCCCTTTTCTCATATGCAAATAAAAGACCAAAAATGCATACTTCTGGTAGACTTCCTTTCTGGTGATTGAAGTGCTGATTTCCTACAGATCTACTATCTACAGCTCTAGCAGAAAAATGACCTTTCAATCTATGCCGCTCTCTTGCTTAAATATATTTGCTTTTTTTTTTTCAAAATACTTGTTAAGTGAACGATTAAACATTTGAATGTAGAAGGGAGAAAACATTGTCATTGGCTTTGTCAAAAAGTCAACACATTAAATATGTTGCACATACAAATGTACTCAATTAACATTTTAATTAAGGGTAACAAATAATAATTAAGCAGATGACATTTTATTTAATTTTCTCAACTGTAAATAGCTTGATGGGAATTATTGTTAAATCTGATGTAATTATTTCTCCTTGAAAAAACAGTGACCTCAAACTACCCATAATCAGAAATATTTCCCTTTTGTGTACTTAGTCATGTCATATTCTAAATAAGCTTCCAAGTAAGGTTTCTCATGTTATGACCCACAGTCTCTTCATGTGGTATGCAAGCAACAGTGTAGTCATGTCACAATTACATGGTAAAGACACTAGTTTATATCTTGTGCAAAAACATAATATAAAGGAATTGAAGGCTGAATTCAACAGTTAAAGATTTATGCTTGGTTCTTAGATCCAGACAAGCCATTTTTCCAAGTCTTGCAACCCAGTTCTGTGATATCCAGTGTTCATGTTGCCATAGGTCAATGACACCTGTCCTGGTTTTGCAACACAGTAGGAGTAGCTAATTGTGTCAAGTGGCATTATTAATTTCTCAAAGCAAAATTAGACTTAATTTATTTTATTTTTGAAAGTAAATATGAGCCATTCAACACTTTGAAGCAGTGTAGAGTAATTATTTAGAAAATGATATGGGGGCGCTTGGGTGGCTCAGTTGGTTAAGCATCTGCTCTCAGCTCAGGTCATGATCCCGGAGTCCTGGGATCAAGCCCTGCATTGGGCTCCATGCTCAACTGGGAGTCTGCTTTTCCCTTTCCCTCTGCTCCTCCACTACTTACACTTCTTCTCTCTCTCTCTCTCTCTCTCTCTCTCTCTCTCTTTCACTCTTTCTCTCAAATAAATAAAATCTTTAAAAAAAAGAAGAAAAGAAAAGAAAATGATACATAAAATATCAACAGACATTGACTTGTCAAGAAAACAGAATAAGCTCTGCTCTCAGTTTTGCCACATTTAGCATAACTAAATAGATAAATAATTTTTGGCTTTTGTCTCATATCGCATGCAACATACTTAGACCAAAAGATTATTCATTATTTACCTGAAATTCAAATTTAACAGGGTATCCTGTATTTTATCTGGCAACTTTGCTTTCAAAAGAGGAGTATCTATTTTCCAGAGTGGCTGCACCAGCTTGTTCCCACCAACAGTGTAAGAGAGTTTCCCCTTTCTCCGCATCCTCACCAATGCTTGTTGTTTCCTATATTTTTCATTTTAGCTACTCTGACAGGTGTGAGGTAATATCTCATCGTAGCTTTGATTTGCATTTCCCTGATGATGAGTGATGTTGAGCATCTCTTCATGTGTCAGCCAACTACATGTCTTCTTTGGGAAAATGTCTATTCATGCCTTCTGCCCATTATTTACCGGATTATTTGGTTTTGGGGTATTGGGTTTGATAACTTCCTTAGAGATTTTGGATACTAAACATTTTTTAAACGAGATTTTATTTATTTATTTATTTATTTATTTGACAGAGAGTGAGAGAATACAAACAGGGGGAGCAACAGAAGGAGAGGGGAAGCAGGCTCCCCACTGACCAGGGAGCTGGATACAGGGCTTAATCCCAGAACCCTGGGATTATGACCCGAGTTGAAGGCACATGCTCAATCAACTAAGCCACCCACGTGCCCCTGGATACTAGCTTTTTATCAGGGATGTCACTTGCAAATATCTTTTCCCATTGTAAAGGCTGTGTCACTCGTATGTGGAATTGAAGAAATGAAACCGATGAACATGGAGGGAGATAAGGAAGAGAAAGGCAAACCATAAAACAGACTCCTAACTCTAGAGAACAAACTGAGGGTTGCTGGAGGAGAGGGAGGCAGGGAGATGGGTTAAATAGGTGATGGGGATTAAGGAGGACACTTGTGATGAGCACTAGGTGTTGTATGTAAATGATGAATTGTTGAATTCTACTATTAAAACTAATATTACACTACATGTTAACCAACTGGAATTTAAATAAAAACTTTAAAAAATAAAATAAAAGTAGAGTATCTCAAAGATAAATTCTTCTTGAGAAACAATTTCATGCTCTCTGATACAGGGTGAGCTACAGAAAAAAAAGAGGAGAAATCTGATAGTAAACAGTGCCTTGGGCCTCTCCAGGGTCTGGGGAGGGTCCTGGAAAAGGCCCTTAGCCAGCATCAAGGGAGCATGTCCAGGAGACAAACACTGTTTATTTAGTAAGTCACATCTGGAGTTTAAAATCATTGATCTATTGTTTAATCTACTGTGCTTTTATTGTTTTTTTAATTGTGAATAATAAAAAGGTCTCCGAGGACAGTAAGCAGCACAAGGGTGTCTGTCGCTCAAGAGAATGCCAGAGACATTGGAGCACTCTACAGTTTCTCGTGGGGAAATCCCTGGAAGACAATGTAGTTCCCAGAGATTTGGCTTGACAAAACGCACAGCTGCTTTCCAGTGCAAAAGTGAGCATAAGATTAAAGCGGGGGGTGGAGGGGTGGTTAGTGTGTGTCTCAAGGCTCAGGGAGACAGAACAAGGAAACAGATATCCACAGACTGAGAGACCCAGAGGGGGAAAGGAAGGAGAATAAGTTCTGGAAATGCTAGTGTTTTTTCTAGCTGAGAATTCAGGAGGGATATGATGATCAGCACATATGGTTTCCTTGAAATCCCTACCTTTTAATTGGCAAGATTAGAACTGAATTCAATCATCCAGTTATTTCACCAAAGACAAGTTGCAGGAGAACATAGCTAGGGCTACTAATCTCTTCCTTTCAAAAACATCCCTCTGTTCACCTCCAATTACTCAAAAATCCCATGATCATTTGAGGGTTACTCGTTGTATAGTAATTTTTCTACCCCACCCCATCTCTGCAGTCCCACGATCTCCTGGAAGAATCTTCCATGACCGAAAAGAAGGATCATGGCTGCTCTTCAGCTCAAAGAGTCTCCAGATTAGAAGGGAGTTTGCTTGGGAAAAATAAAAGGGGAACAGAAACTAATCACCTAACACGAGGGTCTACCTGCAATGAATGAAGGTCTTCAACAGGCAAGGGGAAAGCATCTATCTCTAGATTAGATGCCATCTTGTTGTTGTCGTTGTTGTTTTTGGTGCTATTTAATTGCAAACATGTAATCAGCACACCCTTAGTATGAAGTTCAAATATAGGCACACAATTCAACAATGTTAAATGTACAAATGAATGGACCAATGAGTTAAAGTTGGGCAGGCCAAGGAAGTCCTCAGAAAGAGCTAATCAATGCTTCCCCAAAGTCTGAAGATCTAGCTCCCCTACAAGAAAAAACTAAAAGGTGAGATATCCTGGCAGAAGTGCAGGGAGTAAGGATGCTTCTTTCCTACTGTTGTGGATGAGGGTCATCTGATATGCACCACTAACAGAGGGGAGAGAGGTTAGATTTACTTGAAAGAGACTTTGTTTCTTAATGCATATGGTTGAACTCTCTCATAATGCTCTGTGCAAACTTGGTGGGCTACTTCTGTCTGAAGAACAAATGCACTGCAGTTCTCTCTTAGTCTCTGCTTTGGATAAGTCCCGTCCAGCCCACCCTCAGTCCCCAGGGATTAAACCCACACTCTGCCCCTTACAAGAGCACTGATTTAGCATATTTCCAATATCATCCAATCCGCATTTGCTGCATCTTTCAAGCTGGGCTCAAAACACCTATTTTTAAACACCCTTCTGAACTAATTCATACATTCAATTTTACTGGTTTTTTTTAATCTGTATTGCTGAACCACTACAAAATTATTTGTCAAGACTTTAGCGTATATTTTATGTTTTCTACTCAGAGAAAAATGTCAGAACTTTGCATATTATTGATATCCCAAACACAGCTTTTAAAAAGTGGCTAAGTAAATGAAAATTAGTATAGAAGAGCACAGAAAATTCAGTTGTTCTAAGACATAATGTGTCTACACTTAACCATCTTGGAACTCAATTGTTCAATACATTAAGGTCCCCAACCACTTGCTATTCAAAGTATGGTCTCTGAACCAGCAGCACCTGGAAGGAAACCTGCTGAAGATGCAGAGTCTTGGGCTTCACCCAGACCCACTGAACCAGAATCTGCATTTTAACAATAATCCCCAAATGATTACTACGCACAGTAAAGTTTGAGAAGCACTGACTCTCCCCATACCAGGCACGAAGCAATCTACAAGGAATATCTCCTGAATGGCTGTACCAGGCAAGTCAATTCAGGTATCTCTATTTCTACCCAATCAGACCTACCAATTAGAAAGCAACCCTTCAATCAAAGGAGTTTAAAATCCACTTCTCATTGCCTCAGTGAAAAGAAGAAAGACATAGAACAAAGGGCTCAGATGAGATAGAACAAATCACCTCCTGGAAAACAACTGATAAAGAAGTGGTATTTAACCTTGGAGGCATTGCAATAATGTAGGCAGGTCTCTGAAACCAAGACGTATTCTCAGACGGTGGAACAGGAGCTCATGGGTATACAGCAGTGCCCAGCAGAGGCTGGGAGTGATCAGAGCCAGAGCAGAGAAGAAGACAAAGGTGCAGAGTATCCCAGGTATTAATAGGAAAGAATTGGAAATTTAAATCACAGCCCCACGGCTCTTCTTGCCTAGCACTGGTTTCCCAGAAGCTAAACTAAGGGCTCCACCCATTTACATCATTTGACCACAACTGTAATAGACAGTAAGTGTTATCATCCCATTTCACAGACGGGGTAAATGAAAAACCAGAAAGACTGTGTAACTCATCTAACACACACCACTGAAAGTGACAACATGGGATTCTAAACCATTCTGGCTCCCCAGCTTGTCCTGCAACTACTTGTGCTCTGCTGCCTCCTTCTATTGAAGGTGAGTAAAGTAGATATGGTTTTTATTACATAGTGCGGACTCAGTCACTCCCAGTTAACACCTCAATTGGCTTCATAAAGTCCAGAATTGAAGAAGCCCTCCAGATATTACTACACATTCATGTCCAAAATGTGTAAACTCTACCTTAAAAATAAGATTGCCTTCACAGTGAGCCTAAGGAGTCTGGCATTATGAAATGGTTTCTTAACAAGGTGTTGTTTTTTCTTTCCCAATTGGTATGTGCTATACATTACAATGAACATCAGATTTTAACAAAAATGAAGCACTTTTCCTTCCTTGGGGAATAACATATGCTAGCATGACTAAGCATGTGGCCACCTGGTCCCTTGGTGCTGAAGGACTTTGTGGGAGGTCAGGTCTCATTAGGGCAGCACTGCAAACTCTACATTCCGAACGTCTCTCAGCCTGACCTGTGGGATCTATTTTAGTCCTTAGAGTCTGTGCTATCCCAGACCTTTCCCCAGCCATAGCCTGCCTAGAGAAAATTGTATCTCATCCACTTTTATAATAAACGCATTTACTCCAGGGTTCTGGTTATCCCTGAGCATATAGACTAAATGCCTCTAGAAATTCCACACAAGGAACACCCTGGTAAGAAGTAAGTTATCCCTTCCAAGGATCCGCACATATCATAAAAGAAAAAATATCTAAAACCCAACTACGGGTGATTATGGAAAAGCACATGAACTAGGTGGTCATCAACATTTTCTATAGTAAACACATCAAGTGAGCTTCTCAAAGGTGTTCAGTCTCATTGCAACTTCCGCTCTTCATCATCATCGTCATCCCAAGTTCCTTGAGTCTCTGGGTTTGCAGCTCTCTATTGGGCTTTTAAGAAATATAAATTGGAGATGTATCAAAAGTTGAGCTTGTGTATTTATAGAAAATCTTCAAAGAAAAGATTCTTCAGTGTGGTAAGAAGCCCGGAAGCACATAAGGGAGAAAGCTGCTTCCACTTAGTTTACAGATGACAAACCTGAAGAAGGGGTAGTGTGCACCTTGGGGGACATTTTAAAAATTTACATGTCACCCTTTTCTTCTGTTGGCAGTATTAAATGTAAATCGTATTTTATATTCTGAAGGTTTATCATTTCTCATTTGTGTTCCAAAGCAGATTAAAAAAAAGTTTTAATATCATATGTTCTTAGGCCATTTTTAAATTACTCTTACTACTTCTCACTTGCTAATTGTTGAATTTTCACTTTTATTTTTAATCTTAAAAATAAGGAAACTGCTATCTCTTCTCTACTTCCCATTACCTTAGGGAAAAAAGTAAACACATATAGTGTACAAACTACAGGAACAGGAAAGACTGGTGGGACCCATGAAAGAGACAAATGGGAAACAAAGTAGGTAAGTTCCTTCGGGCCCAGGTTTCCATGCAGGTTTTAGCCATTACCAAGTAACTTGAACAAGTGCATCAACCTCTATGAACCTCACTTTCTTCACCTGTTAAATAAGCACAATGCTCATCTGCAGGGCTAGTCTAAAGGTAAGAAACAATGGAGGAAATGCACTCTGAGAAGAGTGCAGAAATTCAAACTATGACAAAAGTGATGATGTTCGTGGTGAAAGTGATGGTGATGATGGTGGTGGTTTTGGTGTGGTGGGAGTGGTGACGATGATGACATTGGTGGTGGTGGTGACGATAATGGGCAAAAGTGGTAAGACAAGAGAGAGAGGGTGAAGGTAACAAAGTGAGAAAAGAACACTGGATACAATTTACCCTAAAATCAAGAAATGGTCATGATTGAGTACCTACAACAAAGGAAATATTCTACCAACCTGATCAACAGCAACTTCATTCTGTTTTGAAAGATGCTTAAGCTAGACTGAAAATTCCATTGAGACCCACATACAATCTAATCTGACTTTAGTTAATCTCCACATCCAGATTCCATAGTTGATCCCAGGGGAAGGTTGGCCTAACATGTTTTTAGGTGGCCTTTTTCTCTGCAAGATACTTTTGAGTTCTTTTTATAAGTGAGTGTATTATGAGGCAGAAATTTTTTCTTTAAATTGGAAGCACAGATGATGACACTTGGAGGAAACAATTAAAAGATCCCTGAGAAATTTTTCAAAGAGGAAAACCAAGAATAAAATAATTTTTCAGCCAAGCTTTATACAAAACTAGAGTTCAAATGCTGTATGATACTTATGTTCTTAACAGTTTGGAACCATTTGTCAATCAAATTTAAATTATAGGCATGCCATTTGTAGAATAACAAATTAGTCCATCTTATTAGCATGAATCACAACAATCTCCTTAAAGCTCTTGGGTTTCTTAAAGAGTTTAACACCTTCCGTTTTCTCAATGTGAACATCAATTCGCATTAATCACAAGACCATAACCCACTTACTTAAAGGGTATATTACATAAAAGGTTGCACAACCTGCTGTGAAATACTATATCTTTAGCATTTGGCTCACTTGGGACACTGAAAAGGAAGAATTCATTAATGAAGTGTGAGGCTCATTTTATTTATAGTCCATGGGAAAGGCATATTTCACAGTCATCAGAAGCACTTCTATCGCCAAGAAGTCACAGTTAACCCAAGTGCCGTGCAAAGCTCATGTAAGTCCAATCCTGGTGTCCCTGGCAGTCAGAAACATAGTAAAGGAGAGAGAAATCCATTTTTAAAAAATTATAGCAGAGGGGCGCCTGGGTGGCTCAGTGGGTTAAAGCCTCTGCCTTCAGCTCAGGTCATGATCCCAGGGTCCTCGGATCGAGCCCCGCATCGAGCTCTCTGCTCAGTGGGGAGCCTGCTTCCTCCTCTCTCTCTGCCTGCCTCTCTGCCTACTTGTGATCTCTGTCTGTCAAATAAATTTTAAAAATCTTTAAAAAAAAATTACAGCAGAGAAACTATAAGAATGTGGGAGAAGGTCAGATCCTGACAATAACTGGAACTTTCCTAGGAGGAACACCTTTACCACCATGACTGGAGAAAAAGAGCAAAGGTAGGTTTCAGTGTAGGCAGATTAAAAGGTTTGGTAGACGCTGAGATGGTTCTGGGAAGATATCTTCTATTTTCTCTGTGAGGTAATAGAAGTCATTTGTTAAATGATGGGAAGTGGAGAGAGTGATAACTGAAATACTCACTGTGGATGTTGTCGAGCAAATTAACAAGGACACAGAGGACTCTCAGAAAATCTGAAATTGGTGAACAAAGAGGAATCTCAAACTTCTCAATCTACTTTCGCCCATTTCTCTACTCAATGGGACTCCCGATGGCCTTAACTGATTTTGTGTCACCAGCACCTAGCACAGCCCCTGGGCACAAAGTTATTTATAAATGTTACTTGAATTCAACTAGATATGACAAATATCTGGATTATCTGAGCATAAACAAACTTTAAATACTGTCACTTTTTTAAAGTTTGCAAAATACAATTGATTTGTTAGTGAAGTTCAATATACTTGAAGGAAAATGCAAGACCTGGCTTTGCATTCAAGGTCAGTCAGTGATAAGAGGGGAGGTCAGGTGAGGAGATCTCCACATGCAGGGGACCTGGGGAGCTTGGGTGTGAAGATTAGATGGCTTCCCAGTCAACCTCTGCTGAATGCCACCTTGGGGGCAGCAGGGTTCCAAAAAGAGAATCAAGGGAATCAACAGAGCCGCAACATGGCCCTGATTCTGTAGGAAAATTATGCTTTGCCGGCTGGAATTTAGAGAAAAGCTTTGCAGGAAACCAATCACTTGGCTAGTCCAGATGTCTAGTTTTGTAAAGAGTACTCTTCCCTGTAACTCAAAAGTACTACTGCATGCCTCACTTTCCCAGGATCCATTTCCTGCCCCCACCTACAGCCCGTCCAGCTTCTTCTTGCTGTTCCCATCCTGGTCCATCATGTTCCAGCTACTCTACATTATTTCCTGGTCTGAAACACACATTTTATATTCCCAGCTTTGTATGGGCTGTCCCCTCTCACTGGAAGGCCTGAAAGAAACCATGTTTGATGTAACCTTTGTTCCCAGTGACTTGAAAAGTGACTGGCACATAGTAAAATGCTCTGTGTGTGTTTGTTGAACTGAACGTACCATTCACCTTGCAGACAAATGGCTATTTCTTAGGTATCAATTCATTGTGACATTTCTGTTTTCCAACCCATGAACTAAATCTTTTTTTCTTTTAAAGTGATTTCAGGACCTCACTCTATATATATTCTCTATTTGGTTTTTGAATAAAACTTCCAAAAGACAGAAACATTTTAAATGAATACCGATTTCTTTACTTTGTTCTATCACCTTTTTAAAAATCAAACAGTCTAGTAAATGATGGTTGGTATTGACTTAAAAATGCCTAAAATATTACCAGAAACATGAAGATTTAAAGACATAGGTATTTAAACATTTAAAGACATAGGCATTTAAAGATACCTCAAAGGATTACAAAAGAAGTAAGACTCTGATCATTCTCCAAATTCAGAAATATTAGAATTAGAGGCACCCCTTGAAGCCTGAAGAAAGTGGCTTTCGAATAAATAAAAAAGAGTACCACTTTTCACAGCAGGTGGCAAATATGAAACTTTATTGTGAGAACTGGTACAGACTTGAAAGTGTAAGTAGGTTCCAAGAAGGACTTAGCTATAATCTAGGATGATGGTTCCAGCATGTCATTGAGTAGAAATTAGAGCTACTTATCTTGTCAGCAAGATGCACCCACCCCTCACTTACCCACAAAGAGCCACTTGCATCCTAGTCATAGGTGCAACACTGAACAGGTTACATCCGGTTTGGTCTGATCTAACCCAGGATGGCATTTCTGGTGTTTTTATACTTTAAAATCATAGCTCTGTTGTTTGGGGAAATATGCTTTCTTGAAATAGGATATGGTTCTTTCTTTGATTCATCCTACAGAAATCAACTATCATGAATCATTTAAAATAAGATATCTACCAAAATAGTTAACTCACTGAACAAATACAGGCGGGATATTAAAGAAGAGCATACCCCAGCCATGAGCTGAATGTCTTTCTAAACCAACTATTCTTGAGGAGGGTAATGCTGATTTACCAAGGGCACTAAAGTAAATATTTGGTACCCTGAGCCATATTGGCCCAAGAAGGAAGTAAAAGGAAAAAGCAGAAAGCAGTTATCTGGAATCCCATTCAAATGGCAAGTTTAGTTTATAGAAGTTTTATTCACAAATTCTGTCATGTAGAGTCCTCCAAATTCCACTCAATAAATATGAAGTTTATAAAACATGCAGGTATCATATGTCAGGAAGTAGAGAAAGACAATGAAATTCGTCCTGACTTTTTTTTTTTTTTAAGATTTTATTTATTTAAGAGAGAGAGGGAAAAAAAGAGAGAGAGTGCGAGCAAACATGAGAGAGGGGAAGCAGCAGAGGGAGAAGGAGATGCAGACTCCCAGCTGAGCAGGGAGCCCTACATGGGGCTTGATCCCAGCACGCTGAGATCATGACCTGAGCCAAAGGCAGACGCTTAACGAACCAAGCCACCCAGACACCCCAGTCCTGTCCTTCTCACGCTCACTTTAATTTGATGTGGGATCTGGGCAACTGGAAGAAAATCAAGGGATCTCTCAGCTTGATAACATGGGGAACAACAGAAGGAGGCACTTAATGCTCAGCACAGGAGAGGAGAGTGGTAGAAAACTGGGGGCTGTGTCACTCTTGACCACTGACTACTGTTTAATAACTACCAGCGCCCATTGTTAATGCCATGCAGCTAATTCTAGCAGGGGTTACTTATGTTTATGGGGCTGCCATGTTATAAGAGGAATTTCTCAAAAAAAGTAATCATTATTAAGATCTTTCACCTCTCATTGACAAAATCATATATTTGCACACACATTCAGGAATCCCATGAAATAACCATTCCTACATTATGACTACTATGTGTAAACATTGAAGGTTTTTCTTCCAACATGTAAGAGCTATTAAATTCCTCCCCTATCCCAACCCTAGAAAAGCCACACACACACACACAAAGTATATGAATCTGCAAACCTAACATAAAAACTATGAAGAAACTCTGGGAAGAAAAAGATTAGTAGTAACCATAGTGTGAAAGAAAAATGGCAGCCGGTATGCAGGAAGGTGGGGCAATGTATGAAGAGATAGACAGGCACTGTGCATATACATTGTGTTCTTTTTACTCTATAGAGCTTTACTTGTCCCTTCCTGCTGGGGCAGATGAATAGCAGCACCATCCCACCCTGCAGCAGTCATGGGTTAACTTCAGGGCAGAACCGGAATGTGACTGACTAGCCTGCCCCAGTGGTCCCTCTACCTGCCTGTCCCCTCCACAGCCCAAGCTTGGGACTAGACAGCGAAAATAGAAAAAGATTTAGGAAGAGAGAAGGCTCAGAGCAGAAGCATAGGCAGATTCATTCAGGGGCAGTTTCAGTGAAAGAGAGCAAATATGAAACTCAAGTCTAGGCCGTGTTGCTATGAACCCTCTATCCTGGGGCACAGGCATGACACAGGGTAGGATTTGGCTTTGGCCATGTAGCGTGAATGAGAAAATCTGTGTTTTGCTGACACTGAAATTTAGGAGACTAGTCGTAACTGCAGCCTAACCAAACATCCATGATGTACACAGCTACATGGATAGAGATGAGTGACAGAAGAAGAAAACAGAGTATGATATATAGTACAATACCAGTGATGAAAATTAAAAACACATTCCCATGCACAATAACAAGGCAGACTGAACAAGGGTACACACAGAGTTAAGACACTATATATTTAAGATATACATTAAGGACACTAGAGTGAATGCTGAGAGAGAGAAAGGAATTGGAACAGTGATCAGGAAAGATGAAAGAGAGTGAAAATAAGACAAGAAGTGGGCTCTGTACCAATAAATGATGACAATGTGTTATGAAGTAAGGAGAATGATTAACTTAACTCTCTGTACCTGAGATCTAATTAAAACAAACAAAAACCACCATTCTAGGATTGGAAGCTGCAAGTAAAAAGTAACTGGCATTTATCAGAATAGGGGAAAAAAATGTAAGAGAGCAGTTGAAGAGTTTGTACAAATAAACACTTTGTGAGGTCTAGTAGCCCAAAAATTGCTGTATTCAGAGAGACCCTTACCTCATTTCAAGATGTCATTGAAGCCATGTATGGGCTAAGAGCCTGCCAGACTAGAGAGGACATAGGACAGCCTCCAGAACCAGCCTCTGAAAGACTGGTCACAGGCATCCTTTCCAGCTCAGAGATACAGCACCCCACCATCCACTCTCTTGTCAGTGGGACCCAGGGCAGACTCAGGAAGCCAATGACTGTCCAGACATTTGGGTGGAGACCTGACATCCTATCCATTCTCAAGGATGGCTGAATGCACTGTTCCAGTCTTTCCGCCACCCCCTAGCTCTGGTGGCAGGAGTAACAGCTTGTTGGCTCTCTCCCTTCTGTCTCTTTGTTATCTTTGTGGCAACCTTCCTGAAGGGTCCTAACAAAAACTAGAGTGACAGCATACCAAACTCTGCCAGCAAGTCCTCTTCAGTCCCCAAACATGCCATTATGCACAAGTGACAAGAGAAAGGTCATATGGCAATGCTGCTGACATGCGCCTCCTTAGACTTGGGTTTGGTAAGAAGAGACCACAGACTGTGAGCACAGAGCTGCTTTGCTGGAGCAGGCTATGGAGAAGGAAAGCGAAGCCTTTGCTTCTGGCTTTCCTGGCTGTTCTTCTCTTCATTTTTTGTGAACTAATAATAACAGATCCAGTCTACATATAGGTTCTCTTGTCTAAAATTACTTATCTAAGTGAAGTCATTTAGTCACTGTTTGATAATAAGATGCAAGATAAAGTACTTGTGAACACAGAAAATTAATGGAAAGGAAACACTGTCTGAGTGTATGCTGAGTTTAGCCACCAGTATCTATTTTTAAAGATGAGCTAATTAACTGCTACATAGAATATGGGGAAAAAAGAGACATAGGCAAAGCTTTAACACAAACTCACCACCAACTTCAAATGTATGACACTGTTAGAATAGTCCTACAAATGCTTATGGCATGATTTTAATACAGTTGTCAAACATGCCAGGATGAAACCATGAGGATAGAAAACCATCTGAGTCTCTAGACCGGGGTGGGGGGAAGGGATGGGATTGAAACTGACATTAAAATTTTTTTAGTAATTATTCATCTATGTGTATCTCCTTAACAAACTCTACATTTAGCAAATCAGATTGTAATCATTTTGCCACATGCTTTTTTCCCCTTGACTGTACCTGAGTATCTAGAGCCATTGACCTTCACACTGGTTTGTTGTTTTTTGGGGTTTTTTTTTGTTTTTTTTTTTCATGAGAGTCAATGTTATTTAAATGGCAAACAGATCAAGATGAAGAAGACTGGCCTTTTTATTAAATTAGAGCATTCTAAAATTTTAACAAAACAATCCAAATGCTAGATTCTACCCGGAAGGACTGATATTACACTGACATCGTACTATGCTTGAAAGGCTGGAGCATACTAATTTGTTATTTTTGCAAATAAAAGATGATTCTAAAAATTGGCTTTACTTCCACAGTTGGAAAGCAAAGCTAAAGAACAAATACTCTAATGGAATGTAAAAAAACATATTTATTAGAGAGATTTTATAAAAGCATTGGTTAAGCATGAGAAAACTAGAAAATGGCATTTTAAAGAAAATATTAATCTAATACTTATAGCAAAGGGGAAGTAGCATATATACACTTCCTGCTTAGACAAAACCCCAGCTAATATAATATTCTCCAAGCTCATCCTTACAGGAGAAGGGTGGTTAGTGAGCTTTCCAAACTCACACTAAACTGGGCATGGAAACCTGCCTCTAGAACTTCCAGGTCTGGACAACAGAATAAACTTGCTCATGTTATTTCCCTCTACTCAAATTTAATGAACAAAAACTAGCCAAAAAGGGGTGGGGGAATAGAAAAATTGACCAGAACATGGCAAACAAAGAAAAGTTTACAACCAAAAGGCCATGATCTCAGAAAATAGTGTGTAAGGAAAGAAAGAAGATTCTGGAGTGGAGCAGAGTGACACCATGTAAGGAGGTTCAGGCCCCTCCCTCCCACACACACACACACACACACACACACACACACTCCCACACAGCCCTCACACATTACACTGGGGAGCTGCAATATTCTGAGCCCTAACATCAATAACAGATCAGACAGGAAAGCTTAGTGGGCTAGCCTTTGTTTCCCCTCCTTTGGGGAGCTATGGAAACGCTGCTAAGAGAGAAATTAGCAGTTCTCTGGCAAAAGGAAACCTGTGGCTACAGGATGAATTAAGGGAGTATCTGAGGCATGTGGGGACTCCCTCATGGGCAAGGAGGTCACTTCCGAATCAGGTAGACATGAGGTAAGAGTAAGGTCCAGACAACTTACAACTACACCCACCTTGGCTGAGCCTAACTGTCCTGCACCATATTCTCAGGAACCCCTCAAATAGACCTAATCCACCCCCTGCCCCCCCGAAAAAAAATGCAAAGCCAGATCTGTGTTTTCTTAGTAGAAACAAGCAGATCTCAGACTTGGAGGAAAGACAATCAAGTATGGTGGTTCTCTCTGGATAATAGGATTAAGGTCATTGTTTTCACATTCTTCTGTATTCTCTTCTGATTTCCTTAGTTTTTATAATGAGCTTGAGCTTTTTGTATGAAAATAATGAAAGTAAGAAATACGACTGTGGCACTTAACTCACCACAAAGAATTTTAAGAACCACGAACCTGAGGTAGGGGCATAACAAACCATACAATGTTCCCATCTCCATCAAATAAACACAACCCATTTGGTACTTTGACCTTTGAGAGCAGAAGAAAAAAGAAAGAAAAGATCAAGACTTAGAAAAAATAAGAAGAGCACAGGAGGAAACTGATCCATGAAACATGGAGAGCCAGGCTAATCCTAGAGCCATTGCGAGAGATGGTCCTAGTCTTTCCCTCCAACGCACACTCCTCTAAGTTGACCCTTCCATCACCTAAGCATCCCCAACCCCTGACACCCAGGTTCAATCACCTATAGTCAGGGCAGCACTTGAAGGGGGCTGAAGGCAGAATTAGATTCCTGTGAAATGAGTGTGCACATTGTGTATGTGTTGTGTTGTTTTGAATGTTGTAGCTCCCCAGCAGTAGCGCTGCTGAAGCAGAACAGACTTATTCTAAAGAGAAACAGCTGATATCTGAAAGAAAACATAGTCTTTACTTGAATGTATTTTCTCTACCAATAAAAAAATCTGTTAATTTAAATAACTGATCTCTGTAAGACATGAATAAACAAGACGATCGTAACAATGAGCAAGATTTAAGGGGAGTGCAGGAGAACACTGCACTCTTCTGTCACTATTTACCATATTTCCATGCATCTAGGATATCCCTGAGCAAACAATGCACCATTATTTTACATGCCATTATGAAAGGGAAAAATGTATCAAGCAAACTATAACTCAGTTCCTTCTTATCACATCAACTACAGGATAGCTCTAGTCATGGGAACATTCAAATGTGTATCTTAGAATCAATGAAATGCAACACCTCTCATCCCTCACACACCATCATTAACTGTGGTTCTTGAAGTATCCCTTAAGCCTCCTGGTCTATTTCTTCAACTGGAAAAAAAAAAAAAAGTGTTGGACTTTTATTGCTTATATCATTTGTAAGACTCCTCTATGGTGTAAAAATTCCATGGTTCCAGATCTCTGTTTTTTTTCCCAGAACTAAACTATTTGGTGGCCCTGAGACCTTCCAAGCTATGAAGGGCAGGAGCTTTCAGGGGGTTTTGCTGCTTGGAAAGCCTCAAGGACCTCTGAACCTTTCTGGCATCCCACATCACCTCTAACAATGAGGGAGCAGGGAAAAGGCAGCCATCTTCCCTCAGCCACTGCCCCTCCTTCACCAACACCTCCATCCGGGGTGGTCCCCACTTGCTCTGTCCTATATTCTATTTCCTGCTCCCTCTTTCCCAGGCCAGAAGAGAAAGACTCAGAAAGGACGACCTGAGGTCTCCTTCTTCCATCCAACCAAGACTCTGGATGGCTTTCTGCCAGTCAGGGAATGGTTGCCTAGGTAACCAAATATTAACTGGAAGTAATTCCTATGCTCTCCTTTTGCTAGACTAACCATTCTTTTGGTTCCTCCCTCTTGTCTTACTAGGGAGTTAATAGTAAAAGGATTTATTTAACTAGACTCTGCATTTTATAACCCCTGCCGGCTTCCAACAGCAAACTCCAAACTGCTTCTTACTAGAGGCTTCTCTTAAATGAAGCAGAACTACTGTTTCTCATCTAAATATTTTAAACCTTGGAACATGGCAAAGAAAAGCAAGTTCAAAAGACAGAGTAGCTAGCTCCCTTATGCCTTATCAATGGCTAAGGGTGGCATATTGAAATTGAGCTCACGTTTCATGGCATCAAGATCAGCTAAAAATAGGAATGCTTTTGAAATGGGGAGGGAAAGGACTTTCTTTACCAAAATATCTAACCCTGCTAGCTTACCCATATTGACAGAGTAGATTATTTTCTTTAGTTACGTGGGTGGAGGGTAGGACCCAAAGTGATAGATTCTGGGTATCTTGTACAGTGTGACAAAGGCAAGCCTCAAAAGGCATCCTTAGAAAAAGGTGTACGGCAGAGAAGGAGATGGGTGATGCTAGGTGGGAATGAACTCCAGTCCAGGTCCATTCCCTAGCCGTCTCCAATCTGCTATGTGCAATGTGCTTGGGAGGCTGACTTCTATGAATCGTACCAGCCTGCCCTCTGGCTTCCTATTGTATTTAGTCAATAGAAAGCACATGCCAGGAAAGAGAAGGGAGACAAAGTAAAACTGAGACATGCATAGTCCCCCATCTGTCCCTGCCGGGTTGGCAGAGGCCGAAGGCCGCAGCTCCTGACAGACCTCTCCCACAGCTACAGGTCTCCATGGATTTCAGTAATCTCTGCAAGCCTACAGAGCCATCTCAGCAGCTCCCCACTGCTAACCCTAGGGTGCTTCACCATCCCTTGTTGAATTCCCTCAACCCCTAACCCTTTTTTAATAGGCCCTGTAGTCACAAGCCCCTGCAGAATTACTCATTTCTTTGGGTATGATAATAATATTGTGACTGTTTTTTAAAGTGGTCTTTGTTGTTTTAGTAATACTTCCTGAAATATTTAGGGATAAAAATGATATTGAAATGAAGCAATGTTTGGCCATGAGTTGATAATGGGTAAATGGATCTCCTTTATAATTTTCTCTCTCAATTGCGCTTAAGTTTTTCCATTGTAAAAAGAATTTTTAAAATGACTTTTTATTTTTATTTTAAGATTTTATTTATTTATTTGTGAGAGAGAGAGCACAAGCAGGAGGAGCAATAGGCAGAGGGAGAAGCAGACTCCCTGCTGAGCAGGACCCTCAGATCATGACCTGAGCCGAAGGCAGACGCTTAACCAACTGAGCCACCCAGATGTTCCTTTCATAAAAAGATTTTTAATGGGGAAAAAAACCTCTTTCTAATCACCCCTTCTGGGTATGCTATCTGCTTCCCATCGGTACCTGGTTTGAGACAAGAGTAGAGGAGGAGTAGAGAACATCAATCAACAAGATGAGCATCTCCCATTATATAATTTTGCCTGGAACTATCTCTAAAAAACAAAGGTTTCAAATAACCCTTGTTTGTGGTCTTTTTTGAACTGAGAATAGACAGTAAAACCTCCCTAGTTCACCTTCATTAACTAGGAAAACAATCTGACTCAGAAAAGATCTATGTAATAAATGAACTTTTAATTTTTTTTAAAAATTGAACCATTTAATTTCAACCTCAGACTGGCCTCATGTACTCTCCCATCTTCTCTCACAAGGTATGTTTTTGCAAATCTTTATGGAAAACTTCTTTTACAGCTGTCTTAGACATGCTTTTCCTCATACTAACAGAATTCCTGGCCCTCTCCACTTCACTCCAAAACTCAGCCACTTCAAAACTCAGCGTTAACGTCTGTCTTGACCATACTAACCCAAAATGAACTCTCCTTCTCAGAGATTACTATCTCTGCTTCACCAGTTACTGGGTAACTTTGGGCAAGTACTTAACTTCTCAGTGCCTTCGCATAGGTAAAGGCGGTTAACAGCAGTAAACATTAAGTGAGATTGTTTGGGATTGGCTAATACTAAGCATTCAATCATGTTCGCTACCATTATTATTTATTCAGAAAATACGTACTGACCTACCACTATGGCTTTTTCTGAGTGTTGAGGATACAACAGTAAACAAAATTAAGCTCTTGCCCTCAGGGAACTTCTTTTTAGCAGGAGAGACAGATAATAAACACATAAACAGATATATATTAGGGTTTCAAATAGTGCTAAGGGCTTGAGGAAAGTAAAACATGTAAAAATAAGAAAGGTATTGTTTTTAGATAAGGTGGTCTGGACTGGCCCAAGAACCTGACATTTTGATGAAAAGACACATATTGAAATTAGTCTTTAAACCAGTTTCACTGCCTAAGAAAAACTCTTAAATACCAAAACACTGCAAATAGTTGGGAACTACATGTTTTCCAACTAGTAATGATAATCCAGAATCCCAAGCTGGATTCTCAGCTGGTCAATAGACAAATTTGCTTTATAAACCAAAGTATCCATTCCAAAGCTGTATTTCATGACCATTTCAAATGTTCTCATCCTCCCTGATTGTCTTTTTCATACTGACCTAATTTATCAAACACAGCGCTTTGTCATCACAGCTTCCCGCTGTTGACAGATTCTTCTCTTGCTGCTATTTCACAGACTTGGTCTTTTAATTTCTTCACCTTTAATTGTTTCCTAAGAAATTGCCTTCGGTCTGAATCACACCTTTAAAATGCTTTCATGCTACTGTTTCCCTGCTTGCCTTGAATATCAGTCATTGACACTGAATTCTTCCAACTTCTTCCACTTTTGCTTTCTTTCTTCTCTCTTCTCTCCCCTAGATAGCCAAGAGGAGAGGAGATTCCAAAAGAACCTGCTAACCTGGGAGAAGGTATATGCCAGGAAGGAGGCAGGTGACTTCACTGGAGGGAGTGTAGGACTCAGAGAAAGAAGACGTGGGTGAGAAGTAACAAGACCCCTACCATCATTCTCCTGATAATTTCAGAACCTAAGAATTACTAAAATAAGGATTTGTGTCAGAAAATGTCAGAAGATTCAGGAAGATACATGCAACGCTTATTTCCACCAAAGGGGAAAAGAAAATCCCTGGTGATGAAAACTGTCACCTTATGAGTTCTTTGTAAGTCAGTTAATGGAATGAATTTAATATATATATATATATTTCTAGCTATATAAAATAACAGTGGACAGTTTAACTCTGAGTCCCTGGGCTTTTCCCCTCGTGAAGCAATAAACAGAGGCAAATATCTTGGCTATCCAAACATTCCTCTTTACCTACTGTTCCTTTGCTATGATTTTTTTTCCCTTCTTCTTCGTCATACACAGGGTCCAAAGTCACTCAAGATTAGAAAACATGAAAAGCTTAGAAATTAAATTCTTAAGACGAATTTCTAAGGAATTCACATAAGACCAGATAAATTTAGAGCCTTTCTTCGCCAGAAACTCAGCAACTCAGGTGAATGTTACTGCTTTCCGAAGTTGTGATAAATGAGGACCACACAAAATCGGCCTGTTTTTCATCTGGTTGCATGTTTCACGTGAGCTCTGGAACTGAGCTGCCATCCAAAGTCTGGCTCTTGCCCAGAACATTCCCAGGTGCCAGGGTAGGAGGCAACATAACTGTCTGTCCCAGTGGTACTCTAGCATATGCAGCACTAAATCTTCTAAATATGAAAAAAAAAAAAGCAACATGAGAGAATATACTGGGGTTTTTTTTCAGTAATGATAAAAAATATATAGTTTTGCTATCTCACAAGTTAGAACATTATAGAGAAGAAAAGATACCTGAGAGCTCCAGCCTTTGTCTCTCTCACATCCTCATACACAGATTTCCCTCATAAAAATATCCTGTGTTGTCCTAGTTTAAGTTCTTTTTATAAAAGGGACCTTTATAGTTCTTCTAAAATGACATGTTAAAATTAATATTGGTTCACTTTCAAGTGGCCTCTGGTGTGACACATTTCAATCTTCCAGACAATACCCTGATCAAATTTTTTTTCTCCTTTTGTGTTTAGATTAAAAATTATGATCTGCAGGTGTGAATTCAACAAAATTTAAAGTTTACTAAAAGAAGGAAATCACTGATTAAATATCTTTTTTTAAATGTGTGGATGTTTAAAAAACATGTTTAAAAAAATGTTTTTAAAAAAGAATGTTTTAAGAAAGGATCTGGTGTTTGCAGTGGCATGACAAAGATGGAAAAAAGGGAGCAATCTGGGATGAAGGCAAAAATGGGTGTGAACATTTAAAAACATTAAAACCCACCAAATGCTGGTCTGCTTTTTTATTATCACCCTGTGCCAGCAATTCTAAATAATGTAAGTGATAAAATACTCTTCTCAAAAAAATTGTTGACTATGTTCTAACATGTGTTATGGCTGGGTTTTAATCATATGTATGCAAACTAATTAACATTATTACTCATCTTTCAATATACATTATAATCTACAAGCAAGATAATTCAGTTAATTCCCAGTTATACAGCTGACTCCAGACACATGCAGTCCAGATAGACATATTCATTCCATAAGTAAATTCATGAAGATTCAGGAAGCATTCTGGAACATTTTGGGCAGTTTGTGTCTCCAACCTTCCAATTCTTAAATACTTCATATTCTTGTATTTAAACAGTAGACTAGACATAAACAATGATAGGATACACATTGTAAACACACACACAAACACACACACACACACACACACGTCTTCATTAATTCATCACTCCCAAGGGATCACTGGAGTTTTAATTTTTGTTTAAAACAAACAGGGGTGCCTGGGTGGCTCAGTGGATTAAGCCGCTGCCTTCAGCTCAGGTCATGATCTCAGGGTCCTGAGATTGAGCCCCGCATCAGGCTCTCTGCTCAGCAGGGAGCCTGCTTCCTCCTCTCTCTCTGCCTCTCTGCCTACTTGTGATCGTTCTTTCTCTGTCAAATAAATAAATAAAATCTTTAAAAATAAATAAATAAATAAATAAAACATAAACAGAGGAAACAGAACGTAAAATACGAGATGAAGTATTTTTGTTTGGTAAGAGCAAATTTTAGTTCATATACAAATATTTTACTGAATTTCAATAATCACATTTTAAATTAAAATTCCCTGGGTGGAATTTCCTGAGCCTGAGTAGCTCAGTCATTAAGCATCTGCCTTCAGCTGAGGTCATGATCCCAGGGTCCTGCTTGACAGGAAGCCTGCTTATCCCTCTCCCACTCCCCCTGCTTATGTTCCTCTCTTGCTCTCTCTCTCTCTCTCTCTCTCTCTCTGTGTCAAATAAATAAATAAAGCTTAAAAAAAATTTCTTTTTTACTAATCTTATTTGTCACCAAATTGATATTCAATTCTAATATTATTCATATTGTCATAGACCAGTGAATAAGTAATTTCCCTTCTTTCAAAAATTTATATTAATGTAATTAAAATCCATTACTTTTTTCCTTTTTGTACATAACCTTTTTTTTTTTTTAAGATTTTATTTATTTATTTGACAGAGATCACAATTAGGCAGAGAGGCGGACAGAGAGAGAGAGAGAGAGGAGGAAGCAGGCTCCCTGCTGAACAGAGAGCCCGATATGGGGCTCGATCCCAGGACTCTGGGATCATTACCTGAGCTGAAGGCAGAGGCTTTAACCCACTGAGCCACCCAGGCGCCCCATAACCTTTATTTTTTTTTTAAGATTTTATTTATTTGACAGAGAGAGATCACAAATAGGCAGAGAGGCAAGCGGAGAGAGAGAGGAGGAAGCAGGCTCCCTGCCGAGCAGAGAGCCCGATGTGGGACTCGATCCCAGGACCCTAAGATCATGACACCTGAGCTGAAGGCAGAGGCTTAACCCACTGAGCCACCCAGGTGCCCCCATAACCCTTATTTTATGTTTTATTTTTTACTTTTTACTGGCATGATTATATATATATTAAGTCCAATAAAAATATATCCATCATCTATATATCTTCTCTGTATGTCATTATTATCATGCATTATTATCATGCATTTCATTTCCTATGAAATAATTTTGAATATAACGTTGTCACATAGAGGAGGAAGGGTTAAAAATGATGTGTTCTGAGTGCAAACATGTTGTGTACACCACAGGCTTTCTGGAGGTTTTTTTTTTTTTTTTACATTCTTTCTGACTTTCTAAACTTTTGTCTGAGTCCCAGTTGTAACGCAATTTACAACAAAATTGTGAGCTGGCCTAGGGTGGTAGATTCTAAGGCAGCCAGAAGAAAATAATCCCTAGGAGGGTATAGAAAAGAGGGAAAATAACAACCAAGATACTCATTCATTCATTCAGCAAAAACATTCAACAAGTGGCTAATAAGCATCCAGAATTACACCAAGCACTGGTCTAGGTACTAGGAATACAGCTGGGATAAGCTTCATGTCCCCTGGTAGCTTACACTGTAATGGGAAAACACAGAAAATAAATAAAAAATATAATGAACAAGTAAATTATGTCATCTGTTAGAAGGTGATTAAGTGTTAATAGAGAAAATAATAAATGCCACATCGTATGAGAACCAGGAGCTTGCAGTTTAAATAGGGTGGGTTGGTTACTTGTCATTGGGAAGATGACATGATGGACGTGAGAATTAGCCTTGTGGACATCTAGGAAAAGGACCTGGGCAAAGGCCAGCTAGTGCAAAACAGCTAGCAAAAACAGCTAATGCAAAGGCCATGGGAAAGGAATATGCCTGGTTTGCTTCAGGAAGAGTAAGGAGGCTAAGTGTGGCTGAAGCAGAGTGAGAGGGAAGGGAGCAGGAGATGACCAAACAAGAAGGAGGGTCAGACTGTAGAGAGCTGTGTAAGCCTTTAAAAGGACTTTGTCTTTGGGGAGCCTGGGTGGCTCAGTGGGTTAAAGCCTCTGCCTTCGGCTCTGGTCATGATCCCAGGGTCCTGGGATGGAGCCCCGAATAGGGCTCTCTGTTCAGCGGGGAGCCTGCTTCCTCCTCTCTCTCTGCCTGCCTCTCTGCCTCCTTGTGATTTCTGTCTGTCAAATAAATAAATAAATCTTTAAAAAAAAGGACTTTGTCTTTTACTCTGGGTAAAACAGGGAATTTCAGGGTTTTAAGCAGAGGAATGACATGATCCAACTTATGATCTTTAAAAGAATAGCCTTAAAATAGGGGAAAAAACCACCTCCAGGCAGGCTGGAGGGACGTGGGGGTGATCCAGCTAAGACATCTGTCCCATATTCACCTCCAAGATAGATCCACCTGATTGAACTGACTAGAAATCCCTTTCTTCCCTCACTTCCTGCCTTGCAGCCCTCTTGAAGGTGAACACCTCCTCAAGTTTCCTGGATTCAGAAAGGGCATTCTTCAGGTAAGGGTCTAGAGATGCTGCCCTGATGCTAAGATTTTACCATTTGAGATTAATTATTTTGTACTGAGTATCTTCAGGAGCCTTCTCTAAAACTATGAATTGCTCTTAGATGTTTAACCTATGAAAATTAACTTTTTGAAATAAATCAATTTATCCCTTGTTATCTGACAATTAACCAGCTGACAGGCAGGAATGAATGTCAGAAACATGCTCAGCAACACTCATAAACACACACACACACCCCACAATACTTATATATTCATCATAAATTCACATTCTATCCACAACTGACTACAATGCTAATAGGTCCTGAATGTATGCCTGAAGGTGTATAGAATGTCCTGCTATGATATCTTTTCTATTCACTTCCCTTATTTCGGTACAGTAGCACAGAATAAGGATGATACAAGGGGACAGAGAGAGGAAAGGGAATCCCAAAAGATGTGCATGGCAGCAAAGCTATGAAGTAGGAAATGCAGAGGCAAGACGACTCCTGCAGAAAGATCTGTCTGCCTAAAATTTAAGCCAGAGCCATCTCCTACTTCAAGCCAACCCACTCTCTGAGCATAATGGAAACATCTTGCCCCAAGGCCCTGCCCTTACCCATAATCCTCAGTTTCAGGAGAGATGACTAAATGATGTCTCTTTGTAGCCTAATTGGTCCTCTTGGTCCCTGACTCCATTTTTTTTTTAAGACTATTATGACTTTCATTCCACTTAAATCTTTTGTCAATAAAATTTCTTAACGTTTCTTTGTCAAAATGGAAGGCTTTTAACTTCTCAATTGTTTTTTAAGGTGGCCTCCAAAAATGACACTGTCAGAAACAAGATGAAAAACCTCAAGTGGGCCACCAATTTTTATCCCTGTTTGCCACCAAAAGTTGAATTTGAGGCTAGGATTGAGCAAATACAAGAAATGGTATTTCTTGGGGTATCTGGGTGGCTCAGTCAGTTAAGTGTCTGCCTTCAGCTCAGGTCATGATCCCCAGGACTCTGGGACTGAGCCCCGCATTTAGCTCCCTGCACAGCAGGAAGCGTGCTTTTCCCTCTCCCACTCCCCCTTGCTTGTGTTCCCTCTCTCCCCACCCCCACCCCTCCTCTCTCCATTAAATAAAAAATAAAATCTTAAAAACCAAACCAAACCAAACCAAACAAACAAACAAACAAACAGATTTGTGAGAGCAGAGTAGAAAGAGTCCAGGAAATGAAGATTCTGAAAGGGAAGAAGAACTTTGTCAAGTAAGATCACAGCCCCTTATAGCCCAAGACCCACTAGGAAAGGTAAAATGGAGAGAACCCTCCCGAGGATATCTCCTAATGGCGCCCCTGTCAGCACAATGAGCACCTAAACACTAGAATACTTCCCATCTCTTCCTCATTCCTATTCAAAACTTTCCAAAGGATGGGGTATTCCTATGATGTTAACTATATTGCAAACTTCTAAATATTACTAAAGAGAAAAAATCTAACTTTCATAATTTCTACTTAAAAAATCAGAAATGTAACTGATAGCAAAAAAAAAATTAAGAGGTTAAAAAAAATTCACTGAGAAAGAAGATAAGGCAATGGTCATCTTGTACATATTAACCTTCAGTACAATAGTAATATCAGACTTGGTGGGCAATGGAGTCCCCTCTAGTTTTCCTTGCTGACACTGGGATGTGTTCTCTGACATTAGCCCAAACCCAAGCCCTTTCAACCACCCAAGTTTAACCTTCCTAGTAATTTTTCAAGGAGGGAACGGTACAGCATAGAGATTCCTCAGCTTGTGTTTCAAGATTCTTTATCAATCGAGCCCTCAGTCTGCTTTGACTAGCCATAACTCCCCCTATAATCCTACTCCGCCCGCTACTCCTACTACTCCCCTACCAAGCCAAAGAGGAACATTTGGGGGTATTCAAATCTCTCCCTTTCTTAATTCTTGACCTTTGTTTTAATACTTTAATCCGGACTATCTAACCCTAACTCCACATACCAAAATCCTATTCAGCTTCAAAACCACTCCAGTGTTTCCTAATGCCTTTCATGATCCATCTGTCTGGATGGAATTTTCCTTCCTTTATATATCTAGCACCAATGTCTACAGAAAACATTAAAAATAGCCCAATTCCTAGCTAGATTGACATAAAACCTCACACTAAAAGCCTATTTACCTCAGTTCTTATTGCCCGATATATCATGTCTGGCTTGCAACAAAAAATTGCAAGGCATCCTAAGAGGCAAGAAAAAAAACAGTCTGAAGACATAAAACAAGCGTCAGAATCAGACTCAGATATGGCACAGATTTTGGAATTACCACACAGGGAATCTAAAATAATTATGATTAATATATTAGGGGTTATAATGAAAAAATTAGACGACAAGAACAGGTGGGTAATGTAAGCAAAGCTATGGAAACTCTGAGAAAGAATCAAAAAGGAATGCCAGAAATCAAAAACTCCATAACAGATACAAAGAATGCCTCTGATGGTTTCACCAGTAGATGGGACATGACCGAGTATCAGTAAGCTTGAAGATATGTAAATAAAAACTTCCCAAACTGATATGCAAACAGAAAAAAGGTATGAAATAAGACAACTACACACTGTTGCCAGCCAGACATCCGAGGCATTTCCCCATCCCGTTCCATTAGCCAAAGAGCCATCCATGCATTGGGCTGAGGCAAGTTCATCAGCTCAGTTACTGAAATCATTCAAGAGACTTTGCCATAATGGAAGGACCCAGAATGAGAGTAACCAGGATCTCCAGCAATGTAGTCTCTAAGCAATAGGTGACCTCAACAAGAATCTATGTATACAATGTGGTGTAGGTGTTTTAATCTCTCATGCCTGAACACATGAAAATTACTACCTATTTAATCATCTTAATAAAATTTCTGTCTCTTGTCATCTTTCTTATTATGTATGCATTACTATCCATCTCACTGGGGCATTTTGAGGCTTAATTAATAATGTGCACTGATTTGAGCCTTGGGGGGGAAGCTAAAGACAATGCCTTATGTATATATTTGTACCATGGAGAGTATAATATCATGATAAATATGCTGTAACATCAAAAAAATGAAAAGAACTCTGGGCCAGATAAGTGAAGGGAATGATATGAGGAAGAGAGACATGGAAACTTGTATAAACCATAGCTAAAGAGATAACCAGGACAGATATCTTAGAAAGAAAAACTAATTAATACGTTATAAATCAGAAACATCATATTATTATTGTCTTGGGGGAGAATGACCCTATGGCCACATGTGAAGGTTCAAGCCAAGAAACATACCAGGTACTGTGCTAGATATTCCCCATTGCCTCTCCAGATACACTGTCCACCTTCTCCACTCTGCCCCAGGGGTCTGACCATTACAGTCTACATTAAAGGATGCCTCCACTGTGGCTTCCTGTGAAAGCCAAGTCACAGGAAGTCAGAAGGCCGGAGGAGAGTGAAACTATAGAGTATTTATTTTCTTAGCACTCTACTATGCTGTGGGCAGACAATGGCCATATGCCTCTACCAAAGACCATAATTCCTGACAGGCAGCCATTTCCTACAGTCCCTCCCCAGACACCTTCAGTAATAGGAGATGTATCAGTTTATACTTTCACAGCATTCCTTGTTGGCTTCCCTTAAGAAAGTCTGCCTACATCCTTGAAAGAGTCCCTTTATTCCTCCCCATCTGTTCCCTGCCTCGATCCTTATTGATATCGGTATAAAATATGTACACATGAGACTATGCAATATATACATATATAAACATGTATTTGCCAACAAAGACTTTTTCATTTTAACAAAGTATACCTTACACAAAAGAAATGTAAGTAGGATTTATCTCCTCTGTGAAGTTATCAACCCCAAGAGTTGGTTATGCCTTCCTCTCTGTTCTCCCTACTCTTTATGTACAGCATGTAATTATCATGAGATTGTGGTGGGCACAAAAGTAGCTTACACAAGAGGGTTTCATTTGAGGAGAGTTTCATGAAGTGAGGGAATCTGAGAATTACAAAAATTCCAAGAGGTCTGACCCTTGGAGTTATGTCAACTCAAGCCCCTGCAGTTGGCTTCCACACCTGTGTACAACCAAGAAATGCCAGATGTTGCACAATTCAGTGAGGCCTCTCTTTTCAGTCAGAGAGTGAGATCAACAGCAGAGTTTTTCATGGTGTTTTTAGTCCCGGTTCTAGCCCATTGCTTAATAAACATTTGTTGATCTACTCTCATTGAGAACAAACAATAAGGACACAATCAGTGTTTATTAATGAACTCAGAACTAACTTCCAACTTGAATTTCCTGACAAAGACAAGTATAAACTATTTAAAGGAACATCATTTAGGGGCACCTGGGTGGCTCAGTGGGTTAAAGCCTCTGCCTTTGGCTCAGGTTATGATCCCAGGGTCATGGGATCAAGCCCCGAATTGGGATCTCTGCTCAGCAGGGAGCCTGCTTCCTCCTCTCTCTCTCTCTCTGCCTACTTCTCCACCTACTTGTGATCTCTATCAAATAAATAAATAAAAATATTTAAAAAAATAAAAAGAACATCACTTAATAGCAAAGCATCTGGGTTATAATAACCCCAACAGCATGTACCTTGAGATGTTAAACATTTCAGTTTGGGGGTTTTTTTTCCATTTTTGAGACCCAACTACTTTGAGAGAGGATCTATTTTTTAAAGAAGAATGCTCTTGTCAAAGCAAGCAGGAGTAATTCTTTTCATCTGATTTCAAAGAGGAACTGCTCATCTATCTGTAATATCAAAGTGTGTCTCCAGGCCCTAAAGTCATAATATTAAATGTAGGGTTTTCCATACAAACAGCAAACAGCAGGGCACCCGGATGACCTCCAAAGCCATCAGCCTATGGACCATAACTGGCACCAACTCCCAACTCCCTTGACATAAATCCACAGTTGGTGTTCTTATCTCTTCTCCTCTGCATCATGAACTCCTGGACCCATCCTTTGTGTTCTTGGATGTCCCTCCTTCATAGCCCCTTCTGTATCAGGTCTCCCTGCCACAAGCCTTGGAGCCCACAGCTTCTTCTCTCACTACCTGAACTCCTTTCATTTTTATACTCAAGCCCAATTCTTCTCCACTGCAATTGCTTCAGATCATTCTCCCTTCTGCAATATCCAAAAGGCTCAGATTAACATAAATATACTCAGACCTGTGGCTCATCTGTAAAAATGATCATAAGAGGGCAACTGGGTGGCTCAGGTGTCAGTTAGGTGTCTGACTCTTGGTTTTGGCTCAGGTCATGATCTCAGGGTCCTGAGATGGAGCCCCATGTTGGGCTCCACATTTAGTGGGGAGTCTGCTTGTCCCTCTCTGTGTGTTACTCCCATCTCTCTCAAATAAATAAACAAACAAATAAATAATAATCTTTAAAAAAAAAAAAAAAAAGATGATAGGATGGGGCTAAGCAATATCATCGGGCTCCTTGAGCTCTGATTTTATCATTCTTCCACTGAACTCACCTGAGCTCATGTAATAATGCTCTGTCACTTGGCATCTAGGTATCGGCCCTTCTCATATCCAGCACTTACTGAGTGCCTGAAATAGGAAGAACACAATGCTGAGTTCTAGGAATACAAAAACTGTCCCTGCCCTTGACATATAATAGCAGTTACCATTTTCTGAGCCCTTTTACACATGGTATTTAAACAGGGCTCATTACGTCCTCACAACAACCCTACGAGAGGCACAACTGATAACCCCGTTGTATAGATGAAAAAACTGAGATCCATTGGTTATCATGGCCCAAGTCACACAACTAGTAAATGGCAGAACCAAGACTGAAACCTAGATAGTCGGATCCTCTATGATACTGCCTCTTAAATAATAATAGTGAAACGTGTGTATTTAAACGTATGAATAAAATGCTGAATAAAATGATATCTTAGTTCTGCTAAGATTTCCAGCATGAGGGGTTACATGAGCTCCAAGATGCTTCCCACCCGTCCACTTGTGCCAATGTCATGGTCCCCTCTGGAGCCTATACCACATACTCTCAGCTGACTGATCTCCATTTTCAGCCAGCATGGTGCGAAGGCCCAACATTTCACCTCCTAAGAGCCATCAGAGTCATTGAATTGACTCCTATTTGTGCTTTATTATTTTGTACATAAGGAGATTGTTAGTTTGTACATATACTGTATCTGACATCATTTTTTTCTAACTTGTTCTCATTGCCATGTTTAATCTCCCCAACCAATCTATCAAGGGCACCTCCAGCCAAGCCTGGTATGGTGTTTATCAAATAGCAAGCAAAGTTTGTTAATAAATCAAACAACTCACTTCATCCAGGGAGTCAGATAGAAACCATGGCAGATCAGTCTGAGGACGCTCACTCACCTTGACCGGCCAGAGCCTCCCCCATCAATCCACCAGGGCTAAATTGACAACAAGGCTCCAGTGAACACTCCACATTTCTATCCCCTTGACTTGTATCTTGTCTTAAATGATAATATAAACACTGAACCTCCAAAGTAGTGAAAGAAACTTTTATTTTCTCATGGTTCCACTGCCCAGGATTTTATATGATATTGTAAATCCAAAACTGCCAATAAAGTTAGAAGCTTCAAAGTGCCTTTATAGGAATCTGGATTGTGGTCAAACATTTACCTTCAGTGTTCTCTTACTACTGGTGGAATTCCCTCCCCAAATACCTAACCCAGTACATTGGCTGAGCTGGGAAGACCTGCAGACCTAAGCAGATCTGAGCTATTTTCCATCACTCATCATTGTAAATGTGTTTATGTTTTAACTGTGGGGTATTCGTAAGCCTTTCTGCTGGTGATGCTTTCAGTAAACAACAGTAATTCTCAAGGGCCTTATCATGAATGCAGTGATTCATCTCCAGCACAGAGAAGTGGCTTTATTTAGAACTGGCCAGAGGGGGAGGGGCATCAGTATACTCCATTTGCTATAGGATCTGCAGAATTCTATCTCATTTGCCCTGTGTAACAGGTCTAGTTTTCTCCTTTTCCTTTATCCTTCTACAAGAATCACATGCCCAAATAGTAAGCAAATATCCCCCCATGGATGCTTTACCCAAATAATTTCTTCTTAATTGGTTCAAACAAAGTGCACTTTGCACACCCTCCCCTCAGTCTAGTTTGCGAGGCCGCACAAGGGCTGCCTGACACACAGAAGACATTTAAAAAATGTTTAATTAATATCCACAGAGCAATAAAGGCAAAGAAAAAAAATAGAAGCAAGAAAGGGAGGGAGGTGAAGTCGGTAATTGTAGGTGAAAAGAAGACAAGGTCACAGACTACATCTCTCTGGTTCATGAGCAACTGAGCCCAACAGGGTAGAAGACCTTTTTGCGACCTCAAGGGCTAAACAACCTCCTCCTGAATTTTACTACTAGGAGGACATTTAGAAAAAGAGTAACCAGTTTAAAGCAACTCATCCCCACTGCTGGAAAAATACAAGTCAACACATTTTGACTTCTAAAGGTAGATAGATCAGCATAAGTAATATACCAGCTATCTACTGTCATAATAGTACTACATAACAAACGGCCACAAAAACCTCAACAGCATTCAGCCATAAGTATTTATTGTTTTTGCCCCAGTTAGCTGGTATTGGCCAAATGGCTCTGCTAGTCTTAGCCAGGTTTGCTCATATGTCTATAATGTCTACAGTCACTGGCTCTTGGCTATTATTAGCTGGCCTTGGCTAGGAAAACTGAGACTACTCAGTTCTGTTCCACATGTCTGCTATCCTCCAGTGGCTATCCCAGTCATGCACTGATGGCAGTGGTGGAGGAGCTTGCCACCAGAAATACACAAGGACTCTTGAGGCCTAAGCTCAAAGCTTAGTCCTCACCTCTACCTCATTCCACTGGCCAAGGCTAGCCATATGGCTGAAACCTGGCGCAGGGAATTAGGTCATGTCTTCACTGGAAATAAGGGACATAGCAAAGGGAGTAATATAGGGAGAGATGGGGAAGTAGCCCGTGATACAGTCTGCTACAAGTATATTTGTATAAAAATTAAAACTACGGAATTTTTAACTACAAAGATGGAACTCAGGCATATTTGTAAGTATTAAATTAAGAAAGCAACTTGAAAGAAGGTCCTTATTTTTTCTAATAAATATCTTGTTCAATCATTATTTTTTAACTCCAATCTTGTTATTACAATTAGTTAAATATTCACTTGAGGTAAGTAACATTTATGCTAAAAATGAATTAATTTCTTTCCTCTCTGGATATTCTTTACTCAACTGACCTGGTAAAAGATTTTTATGAGCTAATAGAAAACTCTAAACATTTTCGTAAGTCTATGGCAATAGTCCTTTTTTTTTTAATTTTTGAAGAAAAGGAGAAATGAAATAACCTGACATAACAAAGATTATGAATAAATTAAAATTTTATTTCAGTATTTTAAATTTAATACTTTCATTTCACAGTTTTGACAAAACAAAGGCACATCTGATTCCTAGATTTGTATTCCTCATCTGATTCAATTATATAAGTTTATATTTTGGAAATACCAACTCCACTCACATCAGGACCCAGACTAAATCACTCTGTGATATCAGAAGCTTCAGACTGAAAGAAGCTTAAAATGAAATTACATTTCTGCAAAAATCAGAATCTATTTCTGGGTTCAGTGCACTTGACAGTTTAACTACCTACATTGTTTTTACCATATGAAAAAGGAGACTACTTTAATTTCACATCCTTTAACCTTCTAGCAATAAAATAGTTCTAGAGAATATAATGAATATAAAAGGGGTCAGTGTTCAAATTACATTCGTTTATAGTTAATTGGAAAGTTTCTTTTGTTGTTGATGACCAGAGCCTTTTTGCCTGTCCATCCGCTAGTGGTTATCACTCTGATGCCTTAATCTTCAAGTGGACATTCCCTTGATTCAATACAATTATGGTAACCCATAAGTTAATACAGTCCCATAAGAGAGATGCCATCATTACCCAGATTTATGGGTAGAACCACATCCATAAAATTTAGGTAATTGCTTGTGTACTGCCAGCCTATTTTGCCTGTTAATATAAATAATATTCTCAACATTAGCTACCAAGAGGACAAATTTCTTATAACTGACTCTGTACTTAATTCTGTCAGATAATCTCCTCTGCAATTTGATGAAGAATATGCTGTGAACAATTTCTGACAACCTTCGTTTTTCTAGTGTGTTTTGCTGAAGAAGCCCAATCTGTTGTTTGTTTGGGGTTGTTACCACATTAAATTGATTTAAGGACACCATTTTCCATTCTTCTGTCTTCCATGCTCTGTTAACTTATGTCACATTTATTAAAACTCATGGTTTTGCATGTATGTTTCAATTTGTGGTAGCAAACTGATGCAATGCATTCCTCTCCTTTTCTGTAAAATAGTGTTGAACAACTGCTGCGATCATTAACGTATTGCCACATCATAGGTCAACTCGACATGAAAAGACCTGCGCAATATTCTGATTAGAAAATGCTTCCAGGGGCACAGAATAGATGTGAAGTACCTTTTCAAATAAAAACTTAGAGGAAGTAAATAGAACAAATGCATAAAAGAGGAACATATGTTTTATGCTACCAAATTATGCATCATTATTTTGAATAGCTAACCAAAGCGTGTTATAGGTAATAAAGCTTCATATCAATTTTAGTCCATTTGCAGTTTTTTCAAATTCCCAAGGCGGGTGGGGTAGAGTGGAATGACTTCTCGAGGGAGCTGAACTCTAAAATGTGTTTCTGCAAACTGTGGTCTCAGATTCCAGACTGTTCCAAACAAAGCTCTCTGAGCTCCTGTACACTAATTTATGACATATCTGCTTTCACCCGCTAGGTTTGTGCTTTATCAGTCTCTGGGAGCCCATCAGGACTTACAATGGAAAGGAAGTCTGAGAGACATAAAAAATATTGACACCAAGCCAGGGAGCATTTTATATTATTTACAGCATAGAAAGAACCCCTGAAAGTGCTGAAAATGAAGGTCATGGTCTGAACAAGTATGGGGACTAGGTTGCCACCCTCACATTCTTCATGTTATTAAAACAAAATGTCTATTCACACTTGAAGTTTCCCAAAGCCCTGTGTTAGAGAAGAGGTATGAGACAAGCATAGGTGGAACACACCTCTCACTTTCACTCCTACCTCCCCAAAGAACACTTAACACTGACCCTGCTCTGGCCAGACAGGCCTTACATATTCCCTCAGTGTATCCTGTGCCTCCCACCTTCAAGCTTCTCACACCTAAATTTTAGCCATATTTTAAGGTCCACCTCATTTCCTACCTCCTAAACTTTCCTGAGTACTCCAAACCAAAGTGAATGCTCTCTCTTTAGAAAAATCACAGATTTTAATTTTCCCCACCATCCACATTGCTACATAATGAATTATGTAAATATTCAGTTTCCTTAATAGGTTATACATTTTTTAAGGAGAAAAAACCTTGTCAGAATTTTCAGTTATGCCCCTAAATGGGTAATACTGAGCCTTCCCCCAAAGGAATGCATAACACAAATTTGCCTTTTGTGTTTTTCATATATTTTTACATTTTAATTGTTATATTTTCTTCTTATAAAAACAATACAATCATCATATTTATAACCTCCAAATGTAAATGAGAATGTAAAAGCCATAACCCTCATTGATGTCCATTCAAAAGTGTGAATTGATGGAAAAGGAAGAGTTTGCATCATTGACTCAGGCAGGTGTTTCAAACTATAGTGAAGCTTGAAATTTTCAAGTCATTTTCTGGAAGACCCAATTCAGTGAAAACCTACTTTCCCTTTATAGTGCTGGATCCCTGAATGGGTTAACTCCACAGACTCCAGAGTATGAGATGGAGTACTATATGTCCCCATGTCAACTCTCCATTGAAACGATATTCCCAGGACATTTCAAAAAGCTCCAAGTTTTACAGAGGCTTAAAGAGTGAGGTTATAGCTTTTCCTGAGCAATGGTTAATACTTAGGGTCAAGAACAGTGGGTTATGGAATATATCCTCATAATCACCTTCTCAAATATTACAGTCTTACAACTTGCAGATAAGACAGGAGAAAAAAAAAAAAATACTACCAGTTTAGGCAGCTGTCTCTATAAACTTCTGCATCTCTAAAAGTTAGAGCCCAGCTCATTCAAAAAGCTCTTTTTCAATATCTGTTTTCAGGAAACATTTTAATCATGAATCCAAGCATAAGAAAACAAAAACAGAGAAATAATACAACTTAATTAAAATCCCAAGAGCATTAACATCCTATCTCTGTCATAATATGAATTATACTTGAAGCATGATCAAGTCACGTGAGCCCCCATCTCACAGATGAGCAGCCCCCACTGGTGTAAGAGAGTACCCAGGGAGAGGCAAGACCAGCTTTTACCACTGGCCGATCCACAGACTCAGTTCCTCCAACGACTCAGTCCGAAGGCGTAGCTTCTACCACAGCTCTGCAAGCAGCTATTCCTATACTTTTGCTAATGGAATTAGCTTTTTCTGCCTCAATTTCCTCAGTGTATGAAGTAGCAATAGGAAGATAACCATGAAGAATGTTGGCTTCGGAGTAGTGGTTCAACAAACTTAGCTTCAAACATCATCTCTGACATTGCTTTGCTGTATGACCTTGACTTTGTAATCAATCTCTCTGAGCTTTGGTTTCTTCATCTATACAATGAGAGTAATGTTCTCATAATGAGATTATGGTGAAAATCAGGTAAACTAATCTATGGATGACAGTAAACTTTGGCTGTTACCAGCATCATTATCAGCACTGTTATTATAAGGGAGTTAGATTACATTATGTTCCACTCCTAACAGTTTATTAAATAACAGAAGACTCCAAAGAAAGCCTCCATTCAGCCTCTAACCTTCATCACAGTTAAGATTAATTTGCTCCTTAATGCTCCTTTACACCATAATGAAAAGTTAAGGCACCTCAACTGTGGGGAATCCGAGCTTCTGCATCAGATTTTACTTTTAAAATTAAGAACAGGGACGCCTGGGTGGCTCAGTCGGTTAAGGCGCTGCCTTCGGTTCAGGTCATGATCAGGCTCCTTGCTCCTCGGGGAGCCTGCTTCTCTCTCTGCCTCTGCCTGCCACTCTGCCTGCTTGTGTACTCTCTCTCTCTTTCTCTCTGACAAATAAATAAATAAATAAAATCTTTTTAAAAAAATAAAAAATAAATAAAATTAAGAACATAAGTAACACTTGGAAAATAGTCCCATTTCAACAAAGTCATTGACGGTTAATCTATAAGAAATAGTCTTGACTTCCTCATCTAACTAGCTTTCCTGATAGACTGATTATAGGATATAGAAAATGTGAATACCAAGCAAAGAGACTGATTTTAGCAGATGTCCAGGGAAATAAGCATAAATTACTCCTTGTCACAAAAAGGTAAATCATTTTTAGAGACTTCATATCAAAAGGATTAATAAACACAAGTCAAGCCATGTTCTCCAGGGAGTTCCAGGTAACAGGGTGATTTATACACAGGGTGTCTAAATCTCCTTCCCTCCCAGACCCCAACTGAAATGATAAATAGAATATAAAAATGTTGATGTAAAGCTTCACTTTTGACTTCCTTAATCTCATTAGGCATTCTAGTTATTGGGATCAGATAGTGATCTCCTTGTAGCTAGGTTTCCAACTTTGTCTTTGGTGCATAGCCCCCACATTGACCTTGGTCCTCCTTGCCTTTATGTCTTTGCTGTCCTTCTCACAATACGTGCTTTTCTGATCCATTCATTTGTGTTTATCACTTCCTTTTTTTTCCATTTTATTGAGGTATACTTAATATATAAAAAGTTGCAAATATTTAATGTACACATTTTGAGGAGTTTAGACTCATATGCGTGTATCTGTGATATTATCACTACAAACAAGGTAATAAATACATCCACCATCTCCAAAAAATTTCTTGTGTCCCCCTGCTTGTTTGTGTGTGTGTGTGTGTGTGTGTGTGTGTGCGCACGTGTTATGAACACTTAGCATGAAATCTACCCACTTGTCAAGTTTTTAAGAGGCAACACCATGCTGTTAATCATAGGTACCATGTCGTACATTTCTTTATCTTATTCACCTTGTGTAACTATAATTTTATACTGATTGAACAACTCCTATTTCACTCTCCCCTCATACCCTGGCATCAACCACCTGCTCTTTGCTTCTAGGAGTCCGACTAATTTAGATAGCTTACGTAAGTGGAATCATGTGGTATTTGCCCTTTTGTAGCTGACTTATTTTACCTAGTACAACATTTTCTGGGACTATCCATGTTGTCACAAATGGCATGATTTCCTTCTTTTTTAAGCTGAATAATATTCCATCATATGTGTGTACCCCATATTCTTTATCTACTTGTCCGTTGATAAACATTTGAGTTGTTTCTAAATCTTGGCTATTGTGACTAAAGCTGCAATAAACATGGAAGTGCAGATACTCTTCCAGATCCTGATTTCAATTCTTAGGATATATACCCAGAAGTTGGACAGCTGGATCATATGGTAGTTCTATTTTTAATTTTTTAAGAAACTCCACACAGTTTTTCAAGTGGTGGTACCATTTTACATGCCCATCAGCAAGGTACAAGGGTTATTCTCCATATTCTTGCAGCACTTGTTATATTTTGTTATTTTAATAATAGCCATCCTAAATGGTGTGAGGTGATATCTCATTGTGGTTTTGATTTCAATTTCTCTGATAATTAATGATGTTGAGCACCTTTTCATATACATGTAGGCCATTCGAAAGTCTTCTTTGGAGAAATGTCTATTCGTTTTTTTTTAATTGAGGTATTTAGGGGGGTTTGGAGGCCTTTTTTCGGTTTTGGTTTTGGGGTTTTGCTATTGCGTTGTAGGAGTTCCTTATATATTTTGGAGATTAGCCTCTTATTAGCTCTATGGTTTACAAATATTTCTCCCCATCTGTAGGTTATGCCTTTTCATTCTGTTGATTGTTTCCCTGGCTGTGAAGAAGGCTTTTAGTTTGATATAAACCCATTTGTCTATTTTTTTCCTTTGTTGTTTTGTTGCTTGTCTTAGGTGTCATATCCATGAAATGATTGCCAAGACCAGTGTCATGAAGGTTTTCCCTTATACTTTCTTCTAGGACTTTCAGTTTCAGGTCTTCAAGTCTTTAATCCATTTTAAGTTGATTTTTATGTGTGGTATAAGATAAAAGTCCAATTTCATCCTTTTGTACATGGATATCCAGTTTTCCCAACACTCTCTGCTGAAGAGATTATCTTTTCCCCATTGTGTATCCTTGGCATCCTTGTTGAAATTCAGTTGCTCGTGCATCCATGGGTTTATTTCTGGGCTTTATATTTTGTTTCATTTGTCTTTATGCCAGTTCCATATTGTTTTAATTACTGTAGCTTTGTAATATGTTTAGAAATCAGAAAATGTAAGGCACTCTTGGTTTCATAATACCTCACTTTCTTTAAGACCTAATTCAAGTCTTTTGTCTATAAAAAGTCTTTTATTTTTTTTATTACATTCAGTTAGCCAGCATATAGTACATCATTAGTTTCTGATGAAGTGTTCAACGATTCATTAGTTACGTATAACACCCAGTGCTCAGCACAACACATAAAAGCCTTTTTTTGCTAATTCTGCTCACCTAGCCTTATTGTTCTACAACACTGTCCCTGGTATTCTAATTTCACAACAGAGAAATTTCCTATCAGTGATTTTGTTCATATGTTATTTCATTTGTATTCTATTTCAATGTGATTTTCTCCCTCATCAGAAATATACCTTCACAGGATGAAAACTGTTAGCTGCTTCTTTGAAACCACCACAATGCTTTCAATGTTCCTTTGAGTTCTTCATGAATAAAGCAATTAATTAATTAATTAATCAAAGAATAGATGAGAGGCTACATTTTTCTTCTCAATAATGGCCAATTATTATGATGATGATAATGACAAAACTTTCCCCAAAGGATTTATTCTGTAGTTCATGTTATGTTAATTTTGCATGTCAAACCCCAAAAACACCATTATTCTCAGCGTATTGTAGTGTCAAAAATCAAAAATTCTGAAATAATTAAGACAGGCTTCAGGCAAAATAATGGTCTCTGGAAAAGAAAAATCAACAAACAGTTTTTATGATGCTAACACTGGGATTCAGAATTAACACCTGCCTTGTAGTAGAACCATGTTAAACTGCAATCGTACCATGTATGGTTATTTTTTGAGGGAAAATACATTCTGAGCTGTAAAAGATCTGACTCTGTATAATAATGAATAGTACCAGAAGTGAGGTCAGCACTATGGTTGTTAACTCTACCACATACCACATCCCAATGCCTGCATTAATCTTGTCTGCCCAGAGGCCAAAACCATTAGAGGGAGAATCTGTGGCTCTGGCATATGGTGTACCCTAAAATCATCACTAAAGACCATGTGGAATCCAAGGAACCAGCCAAGAAAAGATATGTGCCTTTAGACATAGATGTTTTTAAGTTTATGGCAAACCACCCCAAAAATTGAAATGATCAATGCATTGAGATAAATACAGGAGAGAAACAGTTTTCTAAGCTAACAAAACCTCTTAAAGAGAAAAAGATAAATTAACCAAATTTTAAAGAGAAAAATGGCTTGTTCAGATTTGCAAATGGATAAAAGTAAAAGCAAACTATTGCTTAAAATTATATTTCATCTCATCCAAATTGATAGTGTATAATTTCTCTATTAATCTTGAAGACATTACGCTAAATGAAATATGTCAGAGAGACAATCAATGCATCATCTCTCTTATATATGGAATCTCAAAACAACAACAACAACAAAGCAAGCTCGTATGGAAAGCAGACTGGTAGTTGCCAGAATGGATGGAAGTGCAAGAAAAGGGTGAAAGTTGTCAAAAGGTAAAACTTCTTTAAACTGGGAAATAGTGATACTGAGAAATAATCCTTTGATAATGTACTGTTTAGAATTTGTTTTTACAGATGATTTAAGAGACAAATGGCCAATATCCCTGATGAACACAGATTTTAAAACTCTCAGCAAAGTATTAGCAAATCAAATTCAACAATACATTAAAAGCATAAATCACCATGATCAAGTGGGATTTATCCCAGGGTTACAAGGTTGATTCAATATTCACAAATCAATCAAAATACAACATCACATTAACAAATGGAAGTATAAAAGGTATATGATTAGATATAGTTAAAAGCACTTGACAAAATACAATATCCATTCATAATAAAAATTCTCAACAAAGTGGGTTTAGAGGAAACATACCTCAAAATAATAAAGGCCATATATAAAGAATTCAGAGCTAACAACATACTCAATGGTGAAAAACCAAAAGCATTTCCTCTAAGATGAGGAACAAAAGTAGGATGCCCACTCTCATCACTTTTATTGAACATAGTGCCAGATGTTCTAGCTATAGCAATCAGACAAGAAAAAGAAATGAAAAGTGACCAAATTGGCAAGAAAAAGGGGTACCTGCATGGCTCAGTTGATATGTCTGTCTTCACCTCAGGTCATGATCTCAGGGTCCTGAGATTAAGCCCCACATCAGGCTTCCTGCTTAGCTAGGAGTCTGCTTCTCCCTCTCCCTCTGCCTGGGAATAAATTTAGCCAAGGAGATGAAATATATATACTTTGAAAATTATAAGATATTGATGAAAGAAACTGAAGATGACCCAAACAAATGGAAAGATACACCATGCTTATGGATTGGAAGAACAAATATTGTTAAAATGCCCATACTGCCAAAAGAAATTTACAAATTCAGTGAAATCCCCATCAAACAACTAATAGCATTTTTCACAGAACTAGAACAAATAATCCTAAAATTTGTATGAAACCACAAAAGACATCAAATAACCAAACCAATCTTGAGGAAGAGAAACAAAGCTGGAGGTATCACAAGCTCAGATTTTAAGCTACAAAACTATAGTAATCAAAACAGTATGGTACTGGCACAAAAACTGACACATAGATTAATAGAACAGGATAAAGAGCCCAGAAATAAACTCATGCTTATACAATCAATTAATCTATGAAAAAGGAGGAAAGAATATACAATGAGGGAAAGACAGTCTTTTCAATAAATGGTGTTAGGAACACTGGACAGCTGCAAGCAAAAGAATGAGACTGGAACATTTTTTTCTATCATACCAAATAAACAAACAAATGAACAAAACCCTCAAAATGGATTAAAGACCTAAATGAGACCTGAAACCATAACACTCATAGAAGAAAACACAGTAATCTCTTAGACATTGGCCTCATCAATATATTCAGGAACATGTCTTCTCAAGCAAGGGAAACAAAAGCAAAAATAAACTATTGGTACTATGTCAAAATAAAAAGCTTTTATACTGAAAAAAAAAAAAAAACCAAAAAGGCAAACTAGTGAATGGGAGAAGATATTTTTAAAGGATATATCCAATAGGGATTAATATCTAAAATAAATAAGGAACTTATACAACTCAACACCAACAAGAACAAGAACAACAAAAAAAAATCCGATTTAAAAATAGGCAGAACTGAATAGACATTTTTCCAAAGAAGACAGATGACCAACAGACACATAAAAAAATTCTCAATATCACTAAGGATCAGGGAAATGTAAGTCAAAACCAGAATGAGATACCACCTTATAGCAGTCAGAATGGCTAGCATGGAAAAGACAAGAAATAACAAGTGCTGGTGGGGTGTAGAGAAAAGGGAACGCTTCCACACTGTTGGTGGGAACTTAAATTTGTACAACCGCTATAGAAAACAGTATGGAGGCTCCCAGAAAAATTAAAAATAAAAATATCATATGATCTAGTAATTCCAATACTGTCTATTTACCCAAAGAAAACAAAAACACTAAATGAAGAGATATATTCAGTTCTATCTTTATGGCAGCATTATTTGCAATAGCCAAGTTACGGAAGCAACCCAAGTGTCCATTAATAGATGAATGAAGAAAGAAGATGGGGTACACACAGACACACACAGTGGAACACTACTTGACCATTTAAAATATAAAATCTCAGCAATTGTGACAATATGGTTAAACCTAGAAGGTATCATGTTAAGCGAAATAAGTCAGACAAAGACACATAACATAAAATTTCACTTATATGTGCAATCTAAAAAAACAAATGAAGAAGCAAAAAAAAAAAAAAAGACTCTTAAATGTAGAGAACAAACTGGTGTTTGCCACAGGAGAGGTGAGGGTGGGCAAAATAAGTGAAGGGGGCTAAGAGGTACAAATCTCCAAGTTATAATAAATAAATCATGTAGATGAAAAGTACAGCAATAGGGAATATAGTCAATAATATTATAATAATAATGTTTGGTGACAGACAGTAACTACATTTATCATGGTGAGCACTGAGTAATGTATGGATTGTTGAATCACTGTTGTACACCTGAAACTAAAATATAATTGTATTATAATTATACTTCCATAATAAAAAAAATATATCAATGCTTTTAAGAAGTGGTAACTTATAAATTAATTTTTTAATTTATAACTATATATCATAAATTAAATTAACATATAAGGTACTAAAGCAGGAGATTGCTTCACTGATAAAGTTAATTATAAATGATGTAATCTGATGTACTATAGGTAATCAATGGAGTATTTCTCTTGAGAAGACAGGATTCTAAAAATATCTCTATGATATTATTCTTTTTCAATATATGTATTAGTTTTCTATGTTGCTGTAACAGATTACCACAAATTTAGTCACTTAAAAAACACAAATTTACTACCTTACAGTTCTGGACCAGAAGTCCAAAATGGATCTCACTAGGATTAAATCACAGTGTTAGCAAGGCTGTCATTCCTCAGGGGAGAGAATATATTTCCTTGCCTTTTTCAGCTTCCAGAAGCCCGCATTTCTTGGCTCATTCCCCCACTACATCCATCTTCAAAGCTAGCATCATTGCATCTCTTATTCCATCAATCTCTCTCTGACTACAGCCAAGAAAAATTCTCTGCTTTTAAAACCCTACATGACTACATTGGGCCTACCAGATTATCTCCCCCATCTCAAAAACTTTAATCTTAATTACATCTGCAAAGCCCTCTTTGGCATGAAAAGTAACATATTCACAATCTCCGAGGAATATGGGATAGACATCTTTGGGAGGTCACTGTTCTGCCTAACATGGTATGTTCAGCAGAACTCATTAACAGTCCCATTTAATATTGTTAATGAATCCAAAATAAACTTCAAAGATGTTATTTTATATGTAGCCTTCTATATGGAGCATTATATCAGTGATGCGAAACAAATATTTTCATCTTCAGAAATTCTAGAGTCTAGCTATGGACTGGAGAGAATCTTAACGAATGATTAGTCAAGATTCCCATGCTCAGATTGGACAAAATTAGTTAACTTTAAAATTCTGTAAGGTTACAGAATTCTGCCCTGTGGAGACAAACCATTTTGGATTCAACAATCCTCATTATTCACTTTGCACTTACTGAATTACTCAACTAGTACTCAGTGTAGTGAGTTCTCTCTCCCTTGGACATTTGCACTTTCACCTTCCTCTCTTGCCTACTCAGAATGCCCTTCCCCGCCATCTTTCTGTGACTACTTCCTGCTCTACTCCATCCAGACTTAACTCAAGCTGTCTCCTCTGGGATCCCTTCTATAATCCCAACCAAAAAAGGTAAAGAACACTTCCCTAGGCTCCAGCCAAACTCTGAACTTCCCTCTTCTTTTTTTTTTTAAGATTTTATTTATTTATTTGACAGAGAGAGATCACAAGTAGGCAGAGAGGCAGGCAGAGAGAGAAGGGGAAGCAGGCTCCCTGCTGAGCAGAGAGGCCGATGAGGGAATTGATCCCAGGACCATGAGATCATGACCTGAGCCAAAGGCAGAGGCTTAACCCACTGAGCCACCCAGGCTCCCCTGAACTTCCCTCTTCCCAATATTCATGCTACTCTTTTGAGGTCATTCGTGTAGTTGCCTGTCCACTCCTCCCTCCAAAAAATGACTGCTTTTTTCATTGAAAGCCGGTATTTGTGGGTTTTTTATATACCTTTGGCTTCCCTAGCACCTAAATAGGATCTGGTACAAAAAACCCAACATTCAATAAATGTTGAATAAATGAGTGGATGGCAAATGAACAAAAATAAAAACCCTTAAAAGAGATGCTCATTTGCTGAATCTCTATCTACATTGTCATAAATTCTTACTTCATGGGGCACATATGCAATGACATCATCTACAGTATATGTAGCAAAACAAATACAAATATGAATAGTTAGCACTTTAATATAATTTACTCATTTATGAAGAAATATGACCCTAATTTGAGGGGCAATTCTCATCTCCTAGAACCACCACTTTATTACTGCATAATATTTTTCAACCCCTGTCCATATAAGTCTCAGATACCAAAAGCATATGTATGTAGGTAACAGCCAATTATCCATTAACTATTAACATAGTATTTTGTATATGGTCCACATTATTATGCTTTTTTGGTAATTATCATCTTTAGTGTACAAACAACCTGTGTATTCATTTATCGTAATTTGAAGGCAATAAAGTAAGTGCTTCACAGCACAGCCTTGAGCAAGACTGCCTGGGTTTGAATCCTCTCATTTGCAACTGTTTGACATTGGACAAGTCATTTAACTTCTCTGTGCTTCAGCTTCCTCATCCACGACAGAGGAACGGTAGTAGTAGCGCCCATTTTATGAGGTTTTTGTGAAGGCTAAATGAGTTAATATAAAGTGATTAGAAGAATGCTTGATACATAGCAAGCACTCTAGGGTATTTGCTTTATTATAATAATAAATATTTAATAGTATATGATAATTATTATTATATTTGTAATCACGAGTTCATGTCAATCATTTAGGTTGTTCCTAGATAGCTTATCTATATGGATTTGAGGATGGTTCTTTGGTTAGTTAATTAGTTGGTTGGTTTTGCCTCAGTAGGCTTACTTCCTTAGAACAAATTCCCAGGATTTCCAGCCCATTTCCAAAAGGGCTTTTAATTCAATTTTTAAATGCTCAAGTGCAAAATTCCTTAATTTTATGTTTACTTGTAAGCTACTTTTTAAGAAGATAATTTCACAAAACTTCAACAACCCGTGCAGGTAGACAACCATCAAAGAAATTGGAAGAGCCCCAAACTCTGGGTTTTATTTTAAGCTTTGCATCTCAGAAAAGTTGTTAATTAACCGTCTCTGTGCACATCCTAGTGAGGGAGAAGGTGTGACCAAAGAAACAATAATTTTTTCCTAACATGCTTCACAACTCAAAATTCATGGACTTATGTATTTTGTTTTGTCTTGTTAAGTTTTTCTTTTTTTGCAGTCACTAAACAAAACGGTTTATCCCCCACAATCAGAAAGGAAACATGTCTGTCAGAAAAAGAAAAGGGGAAAAATAGGAAAAAGAATACATCTCTCAGGGTGCCTGGGTGGCTCAGTCATTAAGTGGCTGCCTTGGGCTCAAGTCATGATCCCAGGGTCCTGGGATCGAGCCCAGTTTCGGGCTCCCTGTTCTGCAGGAAACCTGCTTCTCCTTCTCCTACTCCCTCTGCTTATGTTCCTTCTCTCGCTGTGTCTCTCTCTGTCAAATAAATAAAATCTTAAAAAAAAAAATCTCTCAGAAAAACGAGCAAACAATAGGAAGGAAAACAATAAAATATGCCAGGAACTTCTTTGATATTGTCCATTTATTTGTGGGAACCAAATGTGTTGGACACTTAGGGAGAACAGAATAGAAACTTGGCATAATTAAAGGAGACAACATTACTCGTTGTTGCACCTAATATTAAAAGATTTGGGGCACAGAAAGTGGGCAAAGAAAACATTTATAAATTCACTTCCTCTGGGCACTAATACTCATAGTTTCAGTACAATTTCTTTAGTAGAAAGCATTTGAAATCTGAACTCTTAATTATATGGATACTATATACCTCTTTTGCTTTCTAGTTGTGGAATCATTAAAAGGGCTATTTTTGTTTCTCTGGACCTTATGAGGTTTTCCTTGATTCATGACTAAAAAAAAGTTTATTTGTTTAACTAATATTTATGTAATTTCAGGCACAGGTCACAACATGATTCATGAAAACTGGACAAAATTCAATCAATCTTTGTGTCATAATGAACACAACTATGTGTAGTCAGTGCTGAATTTGAAAACTGTCTGCTCTACGGCCTTAATCAAGTTCTGAACCAATCTGAATATCAGCTTCCTAGAAAAAAAAAATGAAAGCAAGGACATACACAAAATTGTATGTCCTTATACATAAGTTTCTGGGAAGCCTCACTGAGCTGATTCATGTAAAGAACCCAGGGATGAGGTGCAGAGTATGCCTTTAATAAATGCTAGCTATTGTTATTGTTTTTTCTCATTCAGATACTGTATGAAGTTTTTTGATTTGGAGTTGTTTTTTGGGTATGGGGTTTGGGAGGACCTTAGGGAGGATTGGTTTGTTGGGGTTTGTTTTGTTTTGTTGGTTTTGGCCCATTATCCTATTCTAGGTTTCGAGATATGGCTTTTATTGCCCAGTGCTAAAGAGGCATTCTATTTTTCATTTCATGTTCTCTTAAGGTATCCAAGAAGTAAAACTTTCACTACGTGCAGATAACATGACACTATATATAGAAAACCCTAAAGACTCCATCAAAAAGCTGCTAGAACTAATAAACGAATTCAGTCAAGCTGCAGGATACAAAATCAATGTACAGAATCTGTCGCATTTCTATACACCAATAATGAAGCTGCAGAAAGAGAAACTGAGAAAACAATCCCATTTACAACTTCACCAAAAATAAGATACCTAGGAATAAACCTAACCAAAGACGTCAAAGGCTTATACTCTGAAAACTATAAAATACTAATGCAAGAATTGAAGATGACACAAAGAAATGGAAAGACATTCTCATGTACTGGAAGAAAAAATATTGTTAAAACGTCTATATTACCCAAGGCAATCTACAGATTTAATGCAATCCATACCAAATAGAGCATTTTTCACAGAACTAGAACAAACAGTCCCAAAAATTATATGGAACCAAAAAGACCCTGCTTAGCCAAAGCAATTTTGAAAAAAGAAATGCAGACCTGGAGGCAACATAATTCCAGACTTCAAGCTATGTTACAAAGCTGTAGTAAACAAAACAGTACGGTACTGACACAAAAAACAGATACACAGATCAAAGGAACATAATAGAAAATCCAGAAAAAATCCCACAATTTTATAGCCAATTAATCTTTGACAAAGCAGAAAAGAATAGTCAATGGAGAAAAAAAAGAGAGTCTCTTCAAAAAATGGTATTGGGGAAACCTGAACAGCAACATGCAAAACAATGAAACTAGACCACTTTCTTACACCACACACACACACACACACACACACACACACACAAATTCAAAGTGGTTGGAAGACCTAAATGTGAAACCTGAAACCTTAAAAGTCTTAGAAGAGAGCAAAGGCAGTAACTTCTCTGACATTGGCCATAGACACTTTCTTCTAAATAGGTACCCTGAGACAGGGGTAACAAAAGAAAAAATAAACTACTGGGACTACATCAAAATAGAAAGGTTCTGCACAGTAAAGGAAACAATCAACAAAACTAAAAGACAACCTATTTAATGGGAAGAAATATTTGCAATGATATATCCAATAAACGGTTAGTATCCAAAATATATAAAGAACTTATAAAACTCAACACACAGTAGGAGAAGAGTAAATGAAACAAGATGGGATTGGGAGGGAGACAAACCATAAGTGACTCTTAATCTCACAAAACAAACTGAGGGTTGATGGGGGGAGGGGGGTTGGGAGAGGGGCGGTGGGGTTATGGACATTGGGGAGGGTATGTGCTATGGTGAGTGCTGTGAAGTGTGTAAACCTGGCGATTCACAGACCTGTACCCCTGGGGATAAAAATATATTATATGTTTATAAAAAATAAAATTAAAAAAAAATTTAAAAAAAAACAACACACAAAAAATAAATAAAATAATCCAATTTAAAAATGTACAAAAGACAGGAACAGACATTTTTCCAAAGAAGACATACAAATGGCCAGCAAACACATGAAAAGAAGCTCATCATCACTTATCATCAGGAAAATGCAAATCAAAACTGCAAAGAGATATCTCCTCACACCTGTCAGAATGGCTACAATCAAAAACACAAGAAACAGGAGGTCTTGTTGAGGATGTGGAAAAAAAGGAACCTTTGAACACTATTAGTAAGAATGCAAACTGGTGCAGTTACTGTGTAAAACTGTATGGAGTTCCCTCAAAAAGTTAAAAATAGAACTACCCTACAATCTAACAATTGCCCTACTGGGTATTTACCCAAAATATACAGAACACTAATTCAAAGGGATACATGCATCCCTTTGTTTATAGCACCATTATTTATAATGGCCAAGATACATAAGCAGTCCAAGTGTCCATACTGATGAACAAATAAAGACATGGTATATATGCAATGGAATATTACTCAGCCATCAAAAAAGTAAAATCTTGATACTTACAAGAAGATGGACAGAGCTAAATTTTAAGCAAATATATATAATGCTAATAATGCTTATAATGCTAAGCTTATAATGCTAAGCAAAATAAGTCAGTCAGAGAAAGATAAATATCATATGATTTCACTCATATGTCAATTTAAGAAACAAAACAAATGAGCAAAGGGAATAAAGAGAGAGAAAGGCAAACCAAGAAAGAGACTCTTAACTATAGAGAACAAACTGTTGGTTACAGAGGGAAGGTGAATGACAGTATGGGTGAAATAGGTGATGGGGATTAAAAAGTGCACTTGTGATGAGCACCGGGTGTTATATGAATTACTGAACCACTATATGGTACACCTGAAACTAATATAACAGTGTAAATTAACTAACCGGAATTAAAATATAAACTTTTAAAAAAAGATAACAGCTAATGGACAACCAGTTTAATGCTTATTAAGTAGAAATTGAAATTGCTTTCAAAAAACATGAGAACATACGCCATCAGTGAAGAAGTTGGGTCTACTGCAAGTTTACAAAAGTGACAAAGTACCTCGAAATCACTCCTAACAGTCCTCCTCTTTTTTTTTTAATAGCTGTGAAATTCTATGTAACATGAGAAACAAGACCTCTTCATAAAGTCTCTGCAGAGATTGCACATGGTAAAGTCAGGCTCTGTTGCTTCAGATGCTGATCTCCCCTTCAGGATCACAACTAGAGGCAGTTCCAGGCCTTGGTTTCCAAAATAGTGTGCCACGTTATGAGAGAACAGAGACACATGAGGATAGGATTTCTCTCTACTCCATCCTGAAGCCATCCCTCCACCTTGTAGCAGCCTTGTCTGAAACCACACTACCTACTGTTTAAAGATGTAAATTGTACCTCCACTTAGAAAAATGCAAACCACTCCCCTGTTTTCCCAGAGACCAAGCTCGGCATGAGACCTTAATGAGCCAGAGGAACATGACGACGGTGGCAGTGCCCACTTTTAAGTGGCAGAAAGATCCTCTAAACAGAAAAACAACCAAAAAAAAAAAAAAGGCTTCAGACAAAATATTATTCAGTTCATTATACTACTGATTTTTTTTACAATATTTAACTTCAGCTTTGCTTTTTTTGTAGATGCAGGTCAAATAACCAGGAATGCTTTCAGTTACACGTAGAGGTTCTATCACGAGGACATTTTTCCTAAAGAAGAGAAGGAAACAGCTTTGGTACTAACTAATTGCAGGTGCTATGAGCTTGAGGAAGCATGGAAAGACTACATAAATGTAAACCTCACCAAAATCTATGCCTTTATCTGGTCTTGCATAGCACTTTAAAATTGAGCAGTGATTGAGATGTTCTGGATGCATGATTCAATTCCCAAAGGAAGTATCAACACAATTCCATTGCCATTCTCTATATCCAACCACACTGACTCAACAAATGATTACCAGAGGCCCAGGGGAGTCCCTGCACTTGGTTTGGGGGTGGGGGGGGTAAGATCAAGAAGAAAACAGAATCCCTCCCTGGAAGCACCAGCACAGTCATAGATTAAACTTGCCTGATTTCCCTACCTTCTGCAACCCACATAGCCCAAAATAGTTTGGGATGTAATATAGAACTTTCGGATCAGTTATGTGGCCATAGTCAAAACACTGAATATAATTTTAATTTTAAAAAGGAGAATTCCATTATGAAAATCTGCCTAACAGCAGATTAGACTCCCCACCCCACCACCACCATTTCCGGTCTATGTTAAGTTTACCTGCTTAGCAAATGGATAGGACTGACCAACTTGAAGTTCACGGATTTGCCCCAACTCAGAGTTTATCCCAAAAATAATCAATACTTTGGGTGCTCAAACATGTAGATAATGTCAGATTTAATCTCCACAGCAGCAGAATTTCAGTAAAGTTCTAAGACCTCTTACCAATCTTTATGTTCAAGTTAAAGCAACAATCTGTACATCATTTTTAAATTATGCAAAATTCTAACCAATGAAAAGAGAGGAGGTAGTGTATTCGTTTTCTAGGGGGGATGCAACAAAGTACCATAAACTGCATAGTTTGAAACAACAGAAATTGATTCTCTCACAGTTCTGGAGGCTGCCAGTCCAAAATTAAGGTGTCAACAGGACTACACTTCCTCTGAAGGCTCTAGGAAAGGATTCTTCCTTGCTTCTTCCAGCCTCTGTTGGTGGCTGGCAATTCTTGGCACTCCTTGGCTCTCAGATGGATTACTCCAATCTCTGTTTCCATATTTGTACAGCCTTCTCCTGGGTGTCTGTCTGTGTCTCTGTTTTATCTTCTCATAAGGACAGAAGTCACTGGATTAGAGCCCATCCTAACCCAGTAGGGCTTCACCTTACCTTAACCAATTATATCTATAAAGACCCTATTTCCAAATAAAGTCACATTGTGAGATTTCCAAATAAAGTCACATTGTGAGATTCCATTGTGAGACCTTAATTTGGGGGCACACTATTTGACCCAGTATATATAGGATGCAAAAAACTACTCAACTCTCCATCACTAATGAATTTCAGAGGAAGTCAAAGTTAATATGAAATCTTCATCAGGTTCTCAACAGATGCACAGCTTTGTCTTATCTGAGATCATAAAATCTGTCATCTCTATTGATTATGCTGATACTGTGTTCTATAATTATAAATTGCTTTCATACTGTCTCATTTGACAGTCATGAATACAAATATTCACTCTGAAACACTCTCTTTTTACAGATACAATGAGGGAGAGCTAAAGGACGTTAACCTTTTTTTTTTAAGATTTTATTTATTTGTCAGTGAGAGAGAGCACAGCAGGGGGAGCAGCAGGCAGAGGGAGAAGCAGGGAGCCTGATGTGGGACTCGATTCCAGGACCCTGGGAACATGACCTGAGGCAAAGGCAGATGATTAACCGACTGAGGCACCCAGGCATCCTGGAAGTTAACCTTTTATCAACAACTACCAAATACGAGTCACTGTCAACATGAGTACAGTTCTAATTGATTATGGAGTTCATTAATTAATTTATATTTTCACAGCATAAAAAAATGTAGTAGCCAAGCTATGCAGAGAATGTGCATAACATTCACTGAATTGAAGACAGAGCAAACACGGGAAAGCAGCTTTTCCTATTCTGTAATATTCTATATCAAGCTGTTTGTGCAAGACTTTGTGAAACACAGGACATGGCCCAACCGTCTCCAATGCATTATTACCCATATCTGACTCTCACTGTTGCCTTCAGACAGTCCCAGCAAAGCATAGTCTTCGCAGTTACATCGTATAGAAGAAGCTGTGTGGTCAGGAAAGTAGCTTCCTCATTCTGCCGCAAGACACTAGAAGAGCTTAATATCAGAGAGCCAAGGGTTCCACTGAGGTTTCTAAAAGTGCAGCAGTTGCCATTAGAAACTTCCTAGCCCTCAGATGTGCATTTTACGGAGTGCTCAGAGGGTGATAAACAGATCTTTTACTTGATTTGCCATCTGTGAATTTTAAAGCTGTTAAGGCACTTTTCAGTCTTTATTTCCATGATGCTCCTGATCACATTTGCTAGTTAGATGCGCTCACCATTATTCAGTTCTATTGAGAAAACTGTACTGATGCATCTCTAATTTGGCATTAGCACGGGGTTGCTCTCTCATTTTTTATAACGTATCAGGTAAAATAAATCATCTTGAAACTTTGACCTATTGTGAGTGCTTCAAATAATTCTTTTCATTTCTTCATGAGCAATAGCTTACATTAGAAGACTGTTAATATATCTGAGCAGAATTTGTGTTCTCAAGTCAACCCAGACTAGGAATGAAAAGGCATGGAGAAGAAACATGGCCTTCCTGGACAGCCTGAATCAATAAGTTGTTACTCCTTGCCCAATGTAGCTTATGTACGAATGGCTTCATTTCCATTCCCTTTGCAGTCTAAGCCTAGATAACCACTACTGCAGGAGCCACAGGATTACACCGACAGCTGTCACCCAGGTGCACCCACGTGTTTTCAATAACCTTCACCTTTTTTCATTTGTTGGTTTTCTGAAAGACAAAATTGTGCTGATCCTGATTGTATGAAACCAAAAAGAAAAAAGCCCTTCCATTTTACCTGGTGCTTTTGCCTCAGTGTCTTTCATCCATGTGAATTCTGCACCCCTAGTCCAAATGGCCTTGTGCGTTATCTTTCCAACAGTAGCAATAAGGTCATTCATTGGATCAATTTAACTCCTGCTTATGAAGCACCTACTATGTGCACGGTACTGTCCTGGAAGCATTTACAGCAGTGGATGAAACCCAGTTCCTGGACTTGGAGAGCTTTCATTCAAGGGGGGTGGGATGGGAGGAGACAGGAAAGCATGTAAACAAAGATTAGCATACAACCTTGGAAAAAACAGAGCTAAAGGAATGGGTTGGAGCAACCTTGGCACTGGTTTCTCAACCTTGGCACTAGTGACATTTTTGACCAGATAATTCTTTGTTGTGTGGAGCTATCTTGTTAGCATTACAGGATATTCAGCACCATCAGTGGCCTCCACCCACTAGCATCCCACGTTGCAGTCCTGGCAGTCAAAAATGTCTCCAGACATTGGTAAATGTTTCTTGGGGGACAAAAATCACCGCCAGTTGAGAGCCACTGAAGACTGATATGACCAGCCTGGGGAGGGGAGGGGGATAAGAAGAGGTGACTCTTGAGCTGACCATAAAAGATGAGAAAGAGACAGTTTTAGGATGATTTGGAGGAAGATATTTGAGGTAGAGGAAATAACCACAGCAAGGCTCTAGATGGGAGCAAGCTGGCCTGTTTGAGGCCTATGTCCCCTTCTGGGGTGACACCACCACCAAATTTCTCTCATAACAAAACCTACCAGGAAGGAGATGCCAAAGATAAAGTGACCAAAAAACACAATTTACATTGATACCTAATCACAGAACTGAAATTTCAGAGACTTTTTTTCTTAAATATATACTACTATTCAGAGAATGACTAATGTATTTGGTATAAAACTATAGTTGAAATATAATTTTTTTGGCTTTTTTTAAAGATTTTATTTATTTATTTGACAGATAGAGATCACAAGTTGGCAGAAAGGCAGGCAGAGAGTGAGAGAGGAGAAAGCAGGCTTCCTGCTGAGCAGAGAGCCCAACGTGGGGCTCAATCCCAGGATGCTGGGGCTCGATCCCAGGACGCTGGGATCATGACCTGAGCCAAAGGTAGAGGCTTTAAGACACTGAGCCACCCAGGCGCCCCTTTCTTGGAATTCTAACTTGATGTGTAACTGAGTAGTACTTGGTATTCTTTACTGATTTTTTTTTTTAATTCTACTTCTCTTCCTTTTTATTCTAAAATGGTTAGGTCTAGGACCCAGGAACCCTCGAAATGTACTCTCTGTCACTCACATGCCCAACATCACAGAGCTCATTCACTTCCCATCCTTTGTTCTTTGACTCTAATGTGTACAACGTGGAAGCTGAAGTAGATGATTCCTAAAGTTTTATCCAGAAGGATCTGGATAAAAATTCTGTGATTCATTTGCAAATTAATGTTAAGTAATTTTTTATCTCATATGTTTGAATGTTATTAAATAGCATAATTGTAGCATTTTAGCATTAATGCATTGTATGTATTCCAAATATTGCAAGTTTTACCAGCCCATGAACACAAATGAAGACGCATTTCCATTAACGCCTGAATTATAAGGGCTCAGGCTTCCTTCGAAGTCTCCCTCAGTTATTTTGGGGGTCACTTCACATTCAATAAGCATAAAACCAACCACTATATTTTCTACTCTGACCTTTCTGCTAGTCTTCTCTTCATAAGGAGGTAAGAGAGCTGGTACACTGCCATGTCTCCAGGGCCACCAAGACATGACTGACTTATTGGAGCTATCCTCTCTACTGCTGCTTTGCAGCAACCCAGTGTGCTCTACTGGGAGTACAAGGAGCATCCAGGGTATCAAATCTTCCTTGGGGTCTACAGCAGGTGAGGAGAAAATGATGGAGCTTTACCCACCTGCTGATGTTATGACTGGTCCACTGGGCCCAACAGTTCTTTCCTGCTCACTTTCACGTGGTCTTTCACAAACACTACTCCTTCCCCTTCTGACCTTTACCCATCTCTAGCTATATTCCATATAGCCCTCTTTATTCTCATCTCTTTCCCCACCTCTCTCCAGGCACTTTTGCATAAAACTGGTCCCTCTTTTCCCTTCAGGAACAGAAGCTTTTATGACCATTTTAGGCAACTACATCCCCACAGAAGTGACAAACTTGATGTTCCAAAAGCCATAACCCATGACAGACTCTGTTGGGAAGTTCTGCCAGCTATGGATATATGAGAAAACCGAGAGCCATCGGCATCAAGGACACTAGCCCCAGAACTAGTCCTTAAACCACTCAATTTTATTTCCTGATAAATTTATTTCTCCATCCAAGTGCTGGATCCTAGCATCTTCCTGCCTCCACCCACAGAGTTAGAGTACTTGGATATCATGAGTGAGGTATAGTCATGCCAGTCCACCAAGGTGCTTTATGATTCCTAAAAAGCTGGATTCCCTAACCATTCTGGTAAGGTTGTCAATAATCTTCCTCAAAGGTGGTGAAGTAATCTCCTAAACAACTGACTTGAGATTATTAATCCATTTAACATGGGTTTTCCTAATCGATACAGAAACTTTGAGCCTCTAAATTCTAAAAGATGAATTCTATAGTCCTATATGACTTTTCCTGGCTATCAACTGCCCTAAGTAGGGTAGCCTGAAGATAAATATAGACTTTGATAAATAAATTTGGATTAAGTAATTTGTGTTTTTCTAATACACATAAAAATTATTTCCCTATCTTTGTGAATTCTTTCACAGCTAGATCTTCTATAATCCTGAGAAGCTATATTTCCTTGGAATTAATATGGCACCATAACAGTAAACTTCAGAAAAATTTCCAGGCTTGTGCACTGCAAACGCATGTCCAACTAGCTTCAGCAGCAGTTGTCTTGTACATAATTCAATCGGAGAGAAAGCAAGCACCTCCAACATTCTGCAAACCCACAGAAATCCAAGCTGCTTAAGTCTCATGAATCCTATGTGCATGAACACTGGAGAGCTCGCCAGCTGGAAGTTCAAACACTGGTTGCCTGAGACATTCCTAGAAGACTTTTCCTTAATTATCCATCAGGGTGCTATGATATTAATTTAGACAAGAGATGACAATAGCTAGGCTAATAATAGCAACAACAGCAGAGATAAACACAAAGGACAAATTCAGAAGCTAACTAGGAGATGAAATGGCTTACGTGCCCACAAGCATGCATGGGAATGGGCAATGAGGGAAGGAGAGGAGGCAGTGATGACTCCCAGATTTCTGGCTTACATGCTGGAGAGAAAGCTGACATTTTTTATTAATCAATAGGAAGAGAAGCAGAGCTGGAAAGAAATATGGTTAATTGCATACTAATTTATATTTGCAAAATGATGAAGCACATGGAAGAGCATTCATTTTTGATTTATAAAATGCTTATATTCTTATTTAAGAGAAAATATTGATATTTACTATCTATATATTTGGCCCTCTATTATTTTCAGAATCTTCATTCTAGAGTTTTCTATATGTCTTAATAGGACACCAAATAATATTAAACAGCAGAAAAGGGAAGTAATTAAATGAAGCAATTAAATTAGATCAAACTTTTATTAAAACACTAATCAGAAATGCTCACTCATTTATTCAACAAACATTTATTAAATGCCAGCTATGAGCCAAATATCATTCTGAGCTATAGAAATACAGATACTAATAATGCCTGACATGTAAGAAGCACCAGCCACCATGCTACTGCTTGACCTGCCATTACAATCTCCACCGTGACCCTGCAAAGGCGATGCTTTGGAATAGCTGTACTTATAAATGGATGATGAAACTGAAAGACATGTATAGGAACCTGGGTAACGAGTAGGGAGCCAGGATTTGTACCCAACACTGAGACTGCTATACCACAACGTCCTCAAAGAGCCCAAGATCCCCTCAGGAGGCAGACCCACAAGCAAATGATTATAAAGCTTTTGTAATGCTCACCTTACTTGTTCACCTCAAATCTCACAGATCTGCCATTTTCCAGGCCTCTAACCACTGGAGTCAATACACCTTATATGATCTATCACCAGCTTCTTCCTAATCCCACTTTGCCTATAATTGTCTCACTCCCTGATTTTCAGTCATTTCCTTGAGTTTTCCAGCATGTAAGCTGCCTGAATTTCTTTTCTTTTTCCTGTTATTTGAGTTTTTGCCCTAAATGCCGAACTTCTCCTTGGGGATACATCCCAATTCTATTTTCCACGGAAGTTTTAATCTTGGAATGTCTAATAGAGTGTGTTTCTTTCAACATCAGGGATATAAATACTTAAAATGGATGTTTGGCTTGGTGCTACAAGAAACCAAGGGCAGGCAACCGTGAGCCAAGGGACCTACCATGTTTATTTAAATATAGTTTAGTTTTCTCCCCTCTCTCTACTCTAATAAGACTTAGCACCTAGAACAAAACACTGTGTCTTCAGTTTGCACTCTGAGACTTCTGTAGAAGTAAATCCCCCTGGAACTTCATTTAAGAAGGAGCAGGGATACATAGTAGCTTTTAGGAAGGAATTACCCTAGAACCAGCACTAAGTGCCAAATCAGAAAGGAAGCTTATTAAAATCCCACCACCTTTTCCAAAGTCAAGAATATGCTGTCCAGTATGAAGCCCAGCCAAGATGTCTGCTGTTGAGTTTTCAGTGAAAGAGAACACTGAGGAGACAGAAGGTTACCCCCTCCAGAAACCCTGAGAATTCAGTATCCTGTCTGGTACTGCTGCTCTATTATTCACCACATCCCATCCTGCCCAAGTCTAAATTCCAAACCTTTAGAGCTGGATTCAGAGTTTCCAGAGTGGAAAGTGTAGAATGAACCAAAGAAATCCTACACAGGTAATTCACACACTATGTCCACTCTTGAAAAACCACAAGGTTCTGGAGTCCCGGCAAGCAACAGAAGTGAGAGAATTCCTAACCCTGCTAAGAGTTTAGACGTTAGACCCTGAGGATAAGCATGAAATCAGCTTTTAAAAAATGTGAGCGTCCCTGGTCAACCTTAGAGAGGCAGAATTCTTTTCCCTACTTCCAAGAGACACCCACAGTAGCTCAATGACTTAATTACAAAGTCACACCACAAAGATGTTGATTCTTTTAGTTTGGGGAGTTGCTGAAAGAACAGCAAGGATCTAGGCATTATGAATAAGATTAGCTCCATTCATGTAGGCTCAACTCTGTAAACAGTGACATATAGCTGCTAATTTATATACTGTCTTTTAACTTTGTTTAAAAAAAAAAAAAAGAACTTTCAATATTTATGATGCTTTACCTCCCAAGCATCCTATGAGGTGGGCATTGGCTAAAAAGGTTTTATCTCTCAATACAAAGGAGAATGTTCTAACCCTGTGAAATACCAAGTGATAGAGCAAACAATGTCATAAGGGAATAAACTCCGGTCCAGCATTCAAGGCAAAGCTGGATGGTCATTCGTCACAGTTGCTTTAGAGAGTTCTAGTAATTTGGATGAGAGGTAAGAATAAATGAATCCTAAGATTTCTTCCAATCCTACTGTATATGAGGAATCTGTTTTTAATTGCAAAAGCATCCAAAAGTAAAGTGATCAGTGACTTTCCTCCAGTCACACAATCAGAAACTCTTAACTCCTAGTACACTTTCCACTAGATCTTCAGCATCACCAGTAAACTCAATCTCATAGCCCAGGAGGACACTGGCTATAAAAAGTTCCCTTTGGTTTCACAAATAATAGGCACAAATAAAAGGTTCAACCTCTGATGGACAGGACTTCACATATTTCGTAAGATGGTCAACTTAGTATAGGTTCTACATTATTCGACTGAGACTGTTTCATAAACTTCTGAAACCGATGCCAAGAGTATCTCAAAGTTAGTATAGAACATTATAGATAATTGGGTTAAACTAATAATTTTACTGCTAGTCTCATAAACATATGGCAGTACTTAATTTGGCTGAGTCGGTCTCATACTTAGACTATGGGAAAAAGAGGACTTTTTCCCATCATAAAGATCACAACCTTATATAATGGCATCCCTTGCATAACAGTCACACCCCTATTTTTGGACTGGCAGAGCCAGCATAAAAAGTGTTGTCGTTACACAAATAAATACAGCACTTTAGAGGTGTTTTTAAAGACAAAACTGCATTTTCAATCTTATTACTACTTTTCAAACAGCAGAGGCTAGACAGAGGTTCCAGGCATCTCGCTTCACTGCTTTTGAAGCTGTTGCAAGAGTGACCCAACTGACTAGAGCCACATATCTTCCCAAACAGAATTTCCCAGGAAGTCTGAGGTTATTTGGGTCAAGTTCATAGGTATTTGATTCAGAGCCTGATCATATAGCTTTTGTGTTGTATGAGCACACTAGGACATGGAGTTATCTTTTAACTGAGACATAAAAACCATGGTAACAACCTACTTGTATTCATTGTCAAGTTTTCATATCATTATAGCCAAAGAAATGAAAGCCACATCCAACCTGCCTGCTTCTATTAATACACACAGTGAACTTTGATGTAAATGTCAGACATGCTCACTTTAGGCTTCTAGTCAAATCTGCATGAAGATAATTAAATTCCAAATTTCTAAATCCCCCCTGTAAATTCAACAGATACGATAGATTTCTCTTCTTGTACTAAGATATTGTTTACTATTGCTCTGAACTACTCAACAGCTGTAATTTTGCAGCTCACTGGATGTTGAAAGGTGTGGTAAGTGTACAGAGGGCTATGAGTGTGTGTAAACTCAAAGCCCAATGCCAGTTGTGATGTTACACTAACCCACATTCCCCCACCTCCACAAAACATCACTCTGCTTCATCTGGCTCATTCCTTCAGACACCCGGTAAACTGTGGTCAATTTCTCCTTCCTATATACTTTCATTGGTTCCACCTGCTTTGTCTAATCAGGTAGTCACTAGCCACATGTGGATACGGCGCACCTGAAATGTGGCCAAACTGAGATTTTCTGTAAGTAGATGGTCACATAACAGATTTTGAAGACTTTATATGAAAAAAGAATGTAAAAGTTCTCAATAATTTTAATATTGATTACCTGTTGAAATAAGAATATTTTGTATATATTGTGTTAAATAAAGCACATATACTAGAATTATAAAAAATTTCTACATGTGTGGTGCCTATTACTTTTCTGTTTGATAATGGTGAGTTAGATATTTTTAGGTTCTCTTTCTCTGACTCAGTTCCACTAAGCCTTCGTCAATCAGACATAAGTCTTCTATCTTTTATGTCTCTTAATCTCTTTTTTTATCCTTTCGTCTTTCTGAGCTGCATACTGGGTATTTCTCATATTTATCTTCCAAGTCACTGATTCTTTCTTCATTGGGTTTAATCTGTTGTTAATCCATTATTCCATTAGGTTTTGTATGTTTGTTTGTTTGTTTAAAGATTTTATTTATTTATTTCAGAGAGAGAGAGAGAGAGCATGGTGGGGGGTGACAGAGGGAGAAGCAGACTCCCCACTAAGCAGGGATCCTCAATGCAGGGCTCGATCCCAGGACCCTGAAATCATGACTGAGCCAAAGGCAGATGTTCAACCAACTGAGCCATCCAGGTGCCCCTGTATATCTATTTTGACATTTTGAATATGGTTTTGTTGAATTGCCACACAAGATTTCACCAGGGTTAGAAAAAGTTTGAAAACTGTTAGGCAATTTCTACTAATGCTGAATGTATGCATACTCTGTGACCTGACAATTCCTTTCCTAGGTATAAACCAAGAAAAATGGATAAATAATAACTGGAAATTACCCAAATTCCAAGCAGTAGAATGAGTAAATAAATTGTGATATACTTACACAATGGAACACTATATTAAATAAGTAACAAACTACAACTATATAGAAAAATATGAATTTCATATTTTTATCATTTTCATATGCTGAGAGATGAAGGTCATATCCAAAAATGTATGTCCTATATAAATTTATAAAATGCTTTAAAAAAAAAAAACAGGCAAACTGACTATGGTATTAGCATTCAGGTTAGTTTTGCCCTTGGAGTAGGGAGATTATCTGGAAAAGTACATGAAGTGAGCTTCTGAGATGCTGATAAGGTTCTGTTTCTTAAGCTGAATACTAGTTCCATGATGCATATAATTTGTGAAAATTCATCAGGTTATATAATTATGGTGTTTACATTTTTCTACGTGTAAGACTTTTTTAAAATATTATAAATCCAAACTCCTTATCAGTCAGATTTTCAAAAAACTTGGTAGTTAAAACTCTTTGCCCCTCTCAGTTTTCAATTTAAAATATAATAGTCCTTGAAATCTTGCCCTTTGCAATGATGTGGATGGAGCTACAGTGTATTATGCTCTACGAAATAAGTCATAGAAAAACAAACATCCTATGATTTCACTCATATGGAATTTAACAAATGAAACAGATGAACACAGGGGAAGGGGAGAGAGAAAGAGAGAGGAAAATCATAAGAGTCTTAACCAAAGAGAACAATCAAAGGGTTGCTGGAGAGGAGGTGGGCAAGGATGGGCTAAATGGGTGATGGGGATTAAGGAGGGCACTTGTGATAAGCACTGGGTGTTATATGTAAGTAATGAATCACTAAATTATACTCCTGAAACTATATGCTAAGTAGAATTTAAATAAAAACTTAAAAATTATATATAGATACATAGTTATATATATAATTTCTTTATTTCCAAAGTTTCATTTTGGTTCTTTTTCAAATTCTAATAATTTTTTAAAAGATTTTATTTATTTATTTGACAGAGACACAGTGACAGAAGGAACACAAGCAGGGGTAGTGGGAGAGGGAGAAGCAGGCTTCCCACTGAGTGGGGAGCCTGATGCGGGACTCAATCCCAGGACCCTGGGATCATGACCTGAGCCAAAGGCATCTGCTTAACGACTGAGCCACCCAGGCACCCTGTGACTAAACAGCTTCTTCTTCCTTGCTCATGTTTTAAATATTGTCTTTTATTTCTATAAATATTTTCAGGATACTTAGTTTATATTCTGACTCTGATAATCCTTATACTGAAGTCCTTGGGAAGTCTAATTCTATTGTTTTTGTTTCTGCTTGTAACTTGTACACTCCGTAATTAGTACCATTTTATTATGAACTCATACACGGCTGATCTCAGTCTTGTAGGGTTCCTAAAGAGCCTCAGTTGTGGGTGCGTTCCTCCAAAGGGGATCCTTGTCTGATTTTACGGGCATTCTGAGTCTCGCACTAGAATCTATTTAACCCAATTCTTTAACTTGAGGTTTCCTGGACAGCATATGTGGATAACGTAAATTTAAACCCAAAATCCTCATAAGGTCAGAATTCTCAGGACTCTTTTTATTACCTCGTTTCCAGCCAAGGCTGGAACAAGCAACTTATCACAGCAACTTTCTTTGCCAATCCATCTTTTCACAGAGCATACAGATCTTCAAGCCTTCTGGTTTTGCAAGCTCTTAATCAGGCCTGAGTCACTACCTCATAGCATCCAAGACCTTGTCTCCTATTCTACCACACCGCCCCCAGCAACAGCTTCTTTTGTGTGACAGAAATTGAGGCTCCAGATTTCCGTTATCTTCACACAGCCCCAAGGCAGGCCATAGTTAAGGTGTTCGCTCACCACCCTGATGTCAGCTCTCCCTATTTAGCCCAATTTACCCTGAATTTGTATAAGTTTGGCTACACTTTTGTATGATATCCAGCATTTCTCGGTGTGCGTAATTAGGAATTTCTCAAAACATTCAGTCTGCCATAATACCGGAGACAGACGTACGCCAGGCCTTCTCCACCTGATGCTTAAAAGCGAGTGAAACAATATAGCTGGAACTTCCAGGGCTTTGAAGAGGTTCCTCTCTGTCACCTCCCGGCTTAACTATACCTGAATTTTATAGAACTGAAAAATGTTTGAAGTGAATTGAGATAAGTTGGGATGTCAATTAGTTTTCACAATATGCTACCACCTACCACTTAGTAGACATACTTTTAAAAAAATTACCCAACAGAGAGATCCTTACTACTTCTTTATTCCAAAGAATAAAATAATTCAGAAACCATTCATTCAAACAACAAATATTCACTAAGAATCTACTCTTTGCCAGGCACAGTACAAAGTGCTCAGCACACAGAAGTAATTAGAACATGAAGGTGGCCCTCAAGGAGTTTAGTAACAATTCCTTAAAGGGCTTCCCCCCTCCCTTAAATGCAAACTGATCAAAAAGTAGAGACTGCTCAGCATATAGCGTTAAGAGTCTGAGGACAAGTCAAAGTTCAGTAGATAAAAGTGACTTGTTAAAAATATGAATTATAGGGGCGCCTGGGTGGCTCAGTGGGTTAAGCTGCTGCCTTCGGCTCGGGTCGTGGTCTCAGGGTCCTGGGATTGAGCCCCGCGTCGGGCTCTCTGCTCAGCAGGGAGCCTGCTTCCTCCTCACTCTCTGCCTGCCTCTCTGCCTGCTGGTGATCTCTGTCAAATGAATAAATGAAAATCTTAAAAAAAAAATATGAATTATACCTCTAACAGCTTCTATTAGAACTCTTATACCTCTAACAGCTTCTCATTGCTTCTAGACTATAAACCAAACTCCTCCATGGCCTACAAGACCCTCTGGGATGTGCCCCTGCTTATCTCTCACTCTTCATCTTTTACTATTCTTCTAGTTCATTCCATTCTCTCTACACTGGCTTCCTTCTGTTCTTCAAAGATGCCTGGGTTGTTCTCAATTTAACTCATTTTCATGGACTCTTCCTTTCCCCTAGAATACTCACTCTTCTCTCAGATCTTTATATGGACCCCAAGTTCTATCATCTGGGTCTCAATTCAACTGAGAGACCCTTAGAGAAGGTCCTTCCTTGACCACCCAGTATCATTTACCTATTACATTGTTCTTTTTCCTACTTTCTTCATAGTACATATTGGTGTTTTACAATATCTAATTTTTTATGTATCTTCTCACTTATGAAGTCCATTCCTTGCTTTTCTCTGTGTTCTCTAAATGAAGTTGGTATACACAATGAGGGCTCCCTTCATATAGGAGAATGAGAAGAATAAATAATCAATGATGCCTGCAAGTGTGAAAAATAGAACTGCTTCCACTTGTGCCACCTAATTGCATTCCAGGAAATAAGACAAGCAACAGAAACTTCCAGTTAGTGCAATAGTTGCTATAAGGTTCAGTAGTAGCTAAAGGGACAGCAACGAACTCTGTTGGGAGCAAGTGTGGGAAACATCAGAGAAACTGTCCCAGAAAAGGCAGCCAACAAAAGACCCTAAAGGATGAGTGGGCAGATGCTGCCTCGACATGGTGGGAAAGAGTAACCAGACAGGAAAAGACCACGTGCAGTGGCAAACAGATGAGAGTTCCTCTTTCCTTTATGCCGTCACCCTAAGTTGAGAGACTGTAGAACTTCCCAAAGCGTTCAGGTGTGGCCCTCATCAAGAGGTGGCCAGAGTGTCCTCCTGTGGACTTTGCTGCCAAGAAACTGTGCAATTTATAAGCAAACTGTTTCTCCCTCCGTCCTTGGTGTCAGCATCGGGGTGATCAGGGTGTGACTCGAAAGTCTCCAAGAGCCCCCCGCCCCCACTACACTCAGCTCTCAAAGCCCATCAGTGACTCCTATGCTTCCTCCAGCACATGTTATAAAGTTGCCAATACTGATACTGTGAAACACAAAGTCCTTTTAATGGTTAAATTTTGTGTGTGGCTTATATTTGGTTTTTAATGATTAAGAGAGACTCCACAGAATATCTGTGTTCCAGTCCATTGCTTGATTATGGTTCAATGCATAAATCAATTATGAAATGCAGCTCTGGATTTTGGTCAATTCTTTTTTTTTTTTAATAAACATATATTTTTATCCCCAGGGGTACAGGTCTGTAAATCGCCAGGTTTACACACTTCACAGCACTCACCATAGCACATACCCTCCCCAATGTCCATAACCCCACCCCCCCAACCCCCCTCCCCCCATCAATCCTCAGTTTGTTTTGTGAGATTGAGAGTCACTTATGGTTTGTCTCCCTCCCAATCCCATCTTGTTTCATTTACTCTTCTCCTACCCCCTTAACCCCCCATGTTGCATCTCCTCTCCCTCATATCAGGGAGATCATATGATAGTTGTCTTTCTCCGATTGACTTATTTCACTAAGCATGATACCCTCTAGTTCCACCCACGTTGTTGCAAATGGCAAGATTTCATTTCTTTTGATGGCTGCATAGTATTCCATTGTATATATATACCACTTCTTCTTTATCCATTCGTCTGTTGATGGACATCTAGGTTCTTTCCATAGTTTGGCTATTGTAGTCATTGCTGCTATAAACATTCGGGTGCATGTGCCCCTTCGGATCACAACATTTGTATCTTTACGGTAAATACCCAGTAGTGCAATTGCAGGGTCATAGGGTAGTTCTATTTTCAACATTTTAAGGAACCTCCATGCTGTTCTCCAGAGTGGTTGCACCAGCTTGCATTCCCACCAACAGCGTAGGAGGATTCCCCTTTCTCCGAATCCTCGCCAGCATCTGTCATTTCCTGACTTGTTAATTTTAGCCATTCTGACAGGTGTGAGGTGATATTTCATTGTGGTTTTGATTTGTGTTTCCCTGATGCCGAGTGATATGGAGCACTTTTTCATGTTGGCCATCTGGATGTCTTCATTGCAGAAATGTCTGTTCACGTCTTCTGCACATTTCTTGATTGGATTATTTGTTCTTTGGGTGTTGAGTTTGCTAAGTTCTTTATAGATTTTGGACACTCGCCCTTTATCTGATATGTCATTTGCAAATATCTTCTCCCATTCTGTCAGTTGTCTTTTGGTTTTGTTAACTGTTTCCTTTGCTGTGCAAAAGCTTTTGATCTTGATGAAATCCCAATAGTTCATTTTTGCCCTTGCTTCCCTTGCCTTTGGCGATGTTCCTAGGAAGATGTTGCTGCGGCTGAGGTCGAAGAGGTTGCTGCCTGTGTTCTCCTCAAGGATTTTGATGGATTCCTTTCTCACATTGAGATCCTTCATCCATTTTGAGTCTATTTTCGTGTGTGGTGTAAGGAAATGATCCAATTTCATTTTTCTGCATGTGGCTGTCCAATTTTCCCAACACCATTTGTTGAAGAGGCTGTCTTTTTTCCATTGGATATTCTTTCCTGCTTTGTCGAAGATTAGTTGACCATAGAGTTGAGGGTCTATTTCTGGGCTCTCTATTCTGTTCCATTGATCTATGTGTCTGTTTTTGTGCCAGTACCATGCTGTCTTGATGATGACAGCTTTGTAATAGAGCTTGAAGTCCGGAATTGTGATGCCACCAACTTTGGCTTTCTTTTTCAATATTGCTTTGGCTATTCGAGGTCTTTTCTGGTTCCATATAAATTTTAGGATTATTTGTTCCATTTCTTTGAAAAAAATGGATGGTACTTTGATAGGAATTGCATTAAATGTGTAGATTGCTTTAGGTAGCATAGACATTTTCACAATATTTATTCTTCCAATCCAGGAGCATGGAACATTTTTCCATTTCTTTGTGTCTTCCTCAATTTCTTTCATGAGTACTTTATAGTTTTCTGTGTATAGATTCTTAGTCTCTTTGGTTAGGTTTATTCCTAGGTATCTTATAGTTTTGGGTGCAATTGTAAATGGGATTGACTCCTTAATTTCTCTTTCTTCTGTCTTGTTGTTGGTGTAGAGAAATGCAACTGATTTCTGTGCATTGATTTTATATCCTGACACTTTACTGAATTCCTGTACAAGTTCTAGCAGTTTTGGAGTGGAGTCTTTTGGGTTTTCCACATATAGTATCATATCATCTGTGAAGAGTGAGAGTTTGACTTCTTCTTTGCCAATTTGGATGCCTTTAATTTCCTTTTGTTGTCTGATTGCTGAGGCTAGGACTTCTAGTACTATGTTGAATAGCAGTGGTGATAACGGACATCCCTGCCGTGTTCCTGACCTTAGCGGAAAAGCTTTCAGTTTTTCTCCATTGAGAATGATATTTGCGGTGGGTTTTTCATAGATGGCTTTGATAATATTGAGGTATGTGCCCTCTATCCCTACACTTTGAAGAGTTTTGATCAGGAAGGGATGCTGTACTTTGTCAAATGCTTTTTCAGCATCTATGGAGAGTATCATATGGTTCTTGTTCTTTCTTTTATTAATGTGTTGTATCACATTGATTGATTTGCGGATGTTGAACCAACCTTGCAGCCCTGGAATAAATCCCACTTGGTCGTGGTGAATAATCCTTTTAATGTACTGTTGAATCCTATTGGCTAGTATTTTGGTGAGAATTTTTGCATCTGTGTTCATCAAGGATATTGGTCTGTAGTTCTCTTTTTTGATGGGATCCTTGTCTGGTTTTGGGATCAAGGTGATACTGGCCTCATAAAATGAGTTTGGAAGTTTTCCTTCCATTGCTATTTTTTTGGAACAGTTTCAGGAGAATAGGAATTACTTCTTCTTTAAATGTTTGGTAGAATTCCCCCGGGAAGCCGTCTGGCCCTGGGCTTTTGTGTGTTTGGAGATTTTTGATGACTGTTTCAATCTCCTTACTGGTTATGGGTCTGTTCAGGCTTTCTATTTCTTCCTGGTTCAGTTGTGGTAGTTTATATGTCTCTAGGAATGCATCCATTTCTTCCAGATTGTCAAATTTGTTGGCGTAGAGTTGCTCATAGTATGTTCTTAAAATTGTCTGTATTTCTTTGGTGTTAGTTGTGATCTCTCCTCTTTCATTCATGACTTTATTTATTTGGGTCCTTTCTCTTTTCTTTTTGATAAGTCTGGCCAGGGCTTTATCAATCTTATTAATTCTTTCAAAGAACCAGCTCCTAGTTTAGTTGATTTGTTCTATTGTTTTTTCGGTTTCTGTTTCATTGATTTCTTCTCTGATCTTTATGATTTCTCTTCTCCTGCTGGGTTTAGGGTTTCTTTCTTGTTCTTTCTCCAGCTCCTTTAGGTGTAGGGTTAGGTTGTGTACCTGAGACCTTTCTTGTTTCTTGAGAAAGGCTTGTACCTCTATATATTTTCCTCTCAGGACTGCCTTTGTTGTGTCCCACAGATTTTGAACCGTTGTGTTTTCATTATCATTCGTTTCCATGAATTTTTTCAATTCTTTAATTTCCTGGTTGACCCATTCATTCTTTAGAAGGATGCTGTTTAGTCTCCATGTATTTGGGTTCTTTCCAAATTTCCTCCTGTGATTGAGTTCTAGCTTCAGAGCATTGTGGTCTGAAAATATGCAGGGAATGATCCCAATCTTTTGATACCGGTTGAGACCTGATTTAGGACCCAGGATGTGATCTATTCTGGAGAATGTTCCATGTGCACTAGAGAAGAATGTGTATTCTGTTGCTTTGGGATGAAATGTTCTGAATATATCTGTGATGTCCATCTGGTCCAGTGTGTCATTTAAGGCTTTGATTTCCTTGTTGATCTTTTGCTTGGATGATCTGTCCATTTTGGTGAGGGGAGTGTTAAAGTCCCCTACTATTATTGTATTATTGTTGATGTGTTTCTTTGATTTTGTTATTAATTGCTTTATATAGTTGGCTGCTCCCACGTTAGGGGCATAGATATATAAAATTGTTAGATCTTCTGGTTGGACAGATCCTTTGAGTATGATATAGTGTCCTTCCTCATCTCTTATTATAGTCTTTGGCTTAAAATCTAATTGATCTGATATAAGGATTGCCACTCCTGCTTTCTTCTGATGTCCATTAGCATGGTAAATTCTTTTCCAACCCCTCACGTTAAATCTGGAGGTGTCTTCAGGTTTAAATGAGTTTCTTGTAGGCAACATATAGATGGGTTTTGTTTTTTTATCCATTCTGATGTCCCTGTGTCTTTTGATTGGGGCATTTAGCCCATTAACATTCAGGGTAACTATTGAGAGATATGAATTTAGTGCCATTGTATTGCCTGTAAGGTGACTGTTATTGTATATTGTCTCTGTTCCTTTCTGATCTACTACTTTTAGGGTCTCTCTTTGCTTAGAGGACCCCTTTCAATATTTCCTGTAGAGCTGGTTTGGGGTTTGCAAATTCTTTCAGTTTTTGTTTGTCCTGGAAGCTTTTAATCTCTCCTATTTTCAATGATAGCCTAGCTGGATATAGTATTCTTGGCTGCATGTTTTTCTTGTTTAGAGCTCTGAATATATCATGCCAGCTCTTTCTGGCCTGCCAGGTCTCTGTGGATAAGTCTGCTGCCAATCTAATATTTTTACCATTGTATGTTACAGACTTCTTTTCCCGGGCTGCTTTCAGGATCTTCTCTTTGTCACTAAGACTTGAAAATTTTACTATTAGGTGACGGGGTGTGGACCTATTCTTATTGATTTTGGGGGGGGGGGGTTTCTCAGAACTTCCTGGATTTTGATGCTTGCTCCCTTTGCCATATTGGGGAAATTCTCTCCAATAATTCTCTCCAATATACCTTCTGCTCCCCTCTCTCTTTCTTCTTCTTCTGGAATCCCAATTATTCTAATGTTGTTTCGTCTTATGGTGTCACTTATCTCTCGAATTCTCCCCTCGTGGTCCAGTAGCTGTTTGTCCCTCTTTTGCTCAGCTTCTTTATTCTCTGTCATTTGGTCTTCTATATCGCTAATTCTTTCTTCTGCCTCATTTATCCTAGCAGTCAGAGCCTCCATTTTTGATTGCACCTCATTAATAGCTTTTTTTATTTCAACTTGGTTCGATTTTAGTTCTTTTATTTCTCCAGAAAGGGCTTTTATATTTCCCGAGAGGGCTTCTCTAATATCTTCCATGCCTTTTTCAAGCCCGGCTAGAACCGTGAGAATTGTCATTCTGAATTCTAGATCTGACATATTACCAATGTCTGTATTGATTAGGTCCCTAGCCTTTGGTACTGCCTCTTGTTCTTTTTTTTTGTGGTGAATTTTTCCGCCTTGTCATTTTGTCCAGATAAGAGTATATGAAGGAGCAAGTAAAATACTAAAAGGGTGGCAACAACCCCAGGAAAATATGCTTTAACCAAATCAGAAGAGATCCCAAATCGTGAGAGGGGAAAAAGGGGATAAAAAGAGGTTCAGAAAGATGAAAAAAAAATTAAAAAAAGAAAATGAATAAAGAAATATAAAAAATATAAAAAATATATAAAAAATAAAAAAATATAAAAAATATAAAAAATATAAAAAAGAAAAAAATATATATATATTAGATAAACTAGTTTAAAAACGTTTAAAAAGAAAAGGGTAAAAGTTAAAAACAATTTAGCAGAAGAGAAAAAAAAATTGAAAAAGAAAAAAAAATTAAATTAACTGCAAGGCTCAAGAATCATGGGGAGAAAGCCATTAGTTCTGTGCTTTGCTTTCTCCTCCTCTGGAATTCCGCTGCTCTCCTTGGTATTGAAACTGCACTCCTTGGTAGGTGAACTTGGTCCTAGCTGGATTTCTTGTTGATCTTCTGGGGGAGGGGCCTGTTGTAGTGATTCTCAAGTGTCTTTGCCCCAGGCGGAGTTGCACCGCCCTTACCAGGGGCCAGTCTGAGTAATCTGCTCGGGTTTGCTTTCGGGAGCTTTTGTTCCCTGAGCACTTTCCGTAGAGTTTCGGAACACGGGAATGAAGATGGCGGCCTCCCAGTGTCCGGCCTGGAGGAGCCAAGAGCCCGGGGCCCCACTCCTCAGTGCGCCCTCAGAGAACAGCGCCCAATTACTCCCGTCTCCCCGGCCTCCAGCCGCGCTCCGAGCTGACCGAGCCTGAGAGGTAACCCCGAGCTGAGAGCTCACTCCTCGGCTCCGTCTCTGTAGCCGGCTTCCCCGTTCTAATACCTGTAAGCTCTGCAACACTCAGACACCCCCGATCCTTCTGTGACCCTGCGGGACCTGAGGCCACGCTGACCCCGTGTGGGCTTCATCCCGGTTAAGCCTCTGGAGCGATGTCCCTCAGCGGAACAGACTTTTAGAAGTCTTGATTTTGTGCTCCGTTGCTCCGCCGCTTGCCGGGAGCCGGCCCCTCCCCCCGCGGTCTATCTTTCCGTCGCTTTGGATTCATTTCTCCGCCAGTCCTACCTTTCAGAAAGTGGTTGATTTTCTGTTTCTAGAATTGCTGTTCTTCTTCTCTTCGATCTCCCGTTGGATTTGTAGGTGTTTGCAATCTTTAGATAAGCTATCTAGCTGATCTCCTGCCACCTGAAGTAGTCTCAGCCTGCTACTTCTCTGCCATCTTGACTCCGGACCATTTTGGTCAATTCTAAAGCCTTGTGCAAACTGCTTGTGGCCGGGCAGCCTCGCCAGGATGGGCACAGAGCAGAAGGCAGACCCAGGTCTGTGATTCCTATACCACAGAGCTTCACAACATGACACCTGCAGACTACTCATTCCATATCACCTAAACTTCTTTTTAAACACACAGGTTCCAGAGAGGGAGACAAACCATAAGAGACTCTTAATTATAGGAAAAAACTGAGGGCTGCTGGAGGGGAGGAGGAGAGGAGGGATGGGATAAATGGGTGATGGACATGGGGAGGGTATGTGTTGTAAGGAGCACTGGGTGTTATACAAGACTGATGAATCACAGACCTACACCCCTGAAACAAATAATACACTATATGTTAATAAAAATAAATAAATAAAAGCAACTCAGGTTCCTGAATGCAAATCAAAACCACAATGAGATATCCTCCTCACACCTGTCAGAATGGCTAAAATCAAAAAACACAAGAAACAAGTGTTGGTGAGGATGAAGAGAAAAAGGAACCCTCACGTACTGTTGGTGGGAGTACAAACTGGTTCACCCACGGTGGAAAACAGTGGAGTTTCCTCTGGAGTTTCCTCAGGAAGTTAAAAATAGAATTACCCAGGTGCCTGGATGGCTCAGTGGGTTAAAGCCTCTGTCTTCAGCTCAGGTCATGATCTCAGGGTCCTGGGACTGAATCCCACATTGGGCTCTCTGCTCAGCAGGGAGCCTGCTCCCCCCCACCACTGCCTCTCTACCTACTTGTGATCTCTGTCTGTAAAATAAATAAATAAAATCTTTTAAAAAAAAATAGAACTACCCTACAATACAGTAATCACAATACTGGATATTTACCCAAAAGACACAAAAACAATATTTCAAGCATTATTGAAGCATTATTTACAATAGCCAAATTGAGGAAACCACCCAAGTATCCATTCATCGATAAATGGATAAAGAAGATGTGGTGTATATACATACAATGGAATATTACTCACCATAAAAAAGAATGGAATCTTGCCATTTGCAACAACATTGATGGAGCTAGAAAGTTTAAGGTTAAGCAAAATAAGTCAGTCAGAGAAAGACAAATGCCATATGATTTCACTCATATGCAGAATTTAAGAAACAAATCAAATGAGTGAAGGGAAAAAAGAGAAAGACAAATCAAGAAACAGACTCTTAACTATAGAGAACAAACTGATGTTTACCAAAAAGGAGGTAGGCAGGGAGATGGGTGACAAAGGTGATGGGGATTAAAAAGTACACTTATCATGAGCACTCAGTAATTATAGAATTGTTGAATCACTATATTGTACACCCGAAGCTAATAAAACACTATGTTAACAATAATGGAATTAAAATTAAAAATTTAAAGAAAGAAAAGAAAAACAAATTCAGGTTCGTGGGTCCTGACGGACCCCTCCCCACCTGGGAGGGTCCACTCCTCCAGACTCAACTGAATTAGAATCTGTCATGAGTGGAGCCCAGAAATCTATTAATAAGAATAATAATTCTCATTATAGGTATACTCTTGTACCTATTCTTAAATATAACGTAGGTCATTCTTTCTTAGGCACTCTCAAGTACAGAACAACTACCTCTTTTTTTAATTATGTTCAGTTAGCCAACATATATTATATCATTAGTGTTCGATGTAGTGTTCAATGATTCACTAATTGCATATAACATCCAGTGCTCATTATCACATGTGCCCTCCTTAATACCCATCACTCACTTACCCCATTCCCCACCCCTTAGGTAACCCTCAGTTTGTTTCCTGGAGTCCAGAGTCTCTCGTGGTTTGTCTCCCTCTCTGATTTCTTCCCATTTCATTTTCCCTCCCTTCCCCATGGTCATCTGTGCTACTCCTTAAATACCACATATGAGTGAAACCATATGATAATTGTCTTTCTCTGTTTGACTTATTTCACTCCGCATAATCCCCTCCAGTTCCATCCATGTTGAGGCCAATGCAGAACCATCACCTCTTAGCTTCATTCTGTCCTGTGGCAAAAATGAAATGTTAACAATAATAGTGGCTAGCATCTACTGAGTGCTTCTTCCATGCCACGATCTGTAGCAGGCTTCTCTGACTGACTGCCTTTCTTGCCCCAACTGTGTTACATAACCTCCCCCAGCTCAAGGAGCAACCAGGGGAGGGAGTCAGGATTTGAGCCTGTGTTTCTCTGACTCCAGAATCCACGTTCTCAGGCGCTAACTAGACAACAGCAGGTTACAGTGCTTAAGAACTGCTGTCCTGGCATGATCCATGATGAGTTCATGGGATGCCTGGTTGGCTCAGTCGGTTAGGCCGCTGCCTTCTGCTCAGGTCATGATCCCAGGGTCCTGGGATTGAGTCCCACATCGGGCTTCTTGTCTTGTCCAGCAGGGAGCCTGCTTCTCTCTCTGCCTCTGCCTGCCACTCTGCCTGCTTGTGCTCTGACAAATAAATAAATAAAATCTTTAAAAAAAAAAAAAAAGAGCTGCTGTCCTGGCATGATCCATGATGAGTTCAATTTCTAGCTGTGTGCCCTTAGACAAGTTCTTTAGCCTCAACCTCCCCCTTTGTAAGGTGAGACTATGAAGCATCCTACTCCATAAGACAGTTGCTTGTGAAAAATAATTGAGGGGACTCATGTCAACTGTTTAGAAGGAAGGCTGACACATTGTCCACACTCAATATGCATTCACCATTACTATCCAGCCTCCCCTTTCTCCAGCTTTCGGGCTCCTCAGTGCCTGTCACTGGTCCCAGAGGAGATCTCTGACCAGTATAAGAAGACAGATCTGAAGAAAATCTATCTCCTCTGCTGGAAAACAATGCACAGCACACACTCCACCAACAGTGGGTCAGTAGCGTGCTCTCCGGAGATAAAGGGACGGCATATTATTTGAACTTAAATGTTCAAAGGGCGTCAACTCCTTTCTAGCACAGAACACTTTCAGCCTTGCTGCTTCTTTTTCTTTCATGCCTCCTAATGATTCTGTCCATCATTATAAACCTTTCAGTTCTGCTTCAACAAAGCACAAAGGAATTCCATCCTTTAATCCTCAAAATAGTTTGTCTTTATAGTTTGGCAGGTAAGAGTTGGTTGCAGCAGTAACTCCTGGAACCTGGCTCTCATTATGCCAAGAACTGCAATGTGTTGCTGCATCAAAGCATGAGTGATAACAAATGCTTTTAGATGGTGAGAACTGCTCTTTATAACCTGCCTTCCAAGTGCCCTCTTGACATAGAAGAATTTTTTTGACTACCATCAATCATCATTAGTAGCGAATGGTGATATCTGTCCAGGTGACATCTCAGCCACAGAAGTTTCATCCTTAAAATGTCAACGACCGCAAGACTGAAATACAGAAATACAGTAAAGACTTATTTTTTTCCATGGCAAAAATTATTTCGTAAGTCATATTTTTACTAAATCTCCTAAGGAGATACTTAAAATTATTAATTTTTCTTTCTAAATGAAACTATTTTTACAGTTTTGCGTTGAATTTTAAATAAGCCACTATTTATGAACACAGATATTTCAAGAGTCCAGAGAAAGGAGAGTCAGCAGAAAAAGCAGCACTGCCACACTATCCTCATGCAAATCCAATAATATGCCTATGAGCTTCCATTTCCATCTCAAAATCTACACCCAGAGGAGATGAGACATCTGAGGTGTACAAGCTCCCGCAGACCACAGACAGATCTGCTGACCAGGCTGTAAACCGAGTTCTCCTTTAGAAAAGCCAATCTACCAAGCAACTCCCTAATGTAGCAAGACCCACGCAAATAGGCAGCTCACTCCTCAGCAGAATTTCCTTTTGCTGCACCAGGCTGAGACCTTCCTCCCTCTGAAAGGGACTGAAGCTTTCTCAGCTGCCGAACCCTTTGAAAAAATGGGGAAAAAATACTGGTCCATAAGAATGCAGTATTTTTATTAATAAATTAGCCAAGCTTAAAAACTTCTTAGAAACATCCAACTCCAGACAATAAATGTTTGGGTGAATATGCCTCAAAACAATGCCCAATGAAGGTTTCCTCCTAACCTACAATGAAGCCAATCAATTCAGTTTGAGATTCAACTCCACAGTGAAGGCATTCCAGCCTGGAGGGTATCCAGGATGAGCTAAAGTTCAGAGAGTGACAAAAGCTTTGTAATTCAAAGACCCTAAGAGAAAAGGAGGCTCCCCAAAGTTTATTTTGTTGGATGTTGACATATAATTTCCTGACACCACCAAGAAGTTTCAGAGACCAACGCAGAATCTATGCTGTATTTCAACAAGGGTAACAGCAAAGTATCAACTGCTTGTGTCATGTTATAATAAAATATCCTCATTAGAAACCTCTGTCCTACAGAAGGAAACTGTCTGCATTACAGGGAGGAGCTCCACTATCCTGAGAGAGCCCTAGGCCTGACATTACTGACGGTTCACTCAACCCCAACCCCAGCTTCCCCTGCTCCTACTACTCCCTAGAGCTGGACAGTTTCTGCCTATGGGCACATACAAAAATACAGAAAGAACAGCCTCTTCTCCTGACCAGCATACAAACTGCAATAATAAGTCAAAGACTTATTGCAAAATGTTACTAATAATGTAATCAAATTATGAAAAGGGCTCTTATTAGAGGGATGGAAAAAAAAGTTTATAAAATATAAGAAACTGAAGTCCAGATACTAAATACATTTATTTAAATTTAGTTATTTATTTATTTATTTTAATTTTTTTTCTATAATTTCTTTTTTTAAACATCTTAACTTCATTTTTTTTTTCATGTTCCAAGATTCATTGTTTATGCACTTCTAACTAGAGTAGATTCCTACTGCAAAAACTTAGACAAGAAGCAAGGAGCCTTTGTTCTACCTAGAATCCACTTTCCAGATTAAGTCTCTAATGTGGACTTCCTTGCTATCCCCTTGGTCACCAAACCATACAGCTCTTCCTCCCCTGACCTGAGGCCTGTGTAGGTCTTAGTCCCCAGGGTAAGGAACCTTGTCCCTTCCAGGCCCCCAAAGATGCTTCCCTGGGTTTCAGGCTATGTGACAATAACTTCATAGTTGCCTCCTTTGTCTTCTTGAAGGTTTTGTTTCCATGGCCACCGGCCAGCATTTCTTATGAAATCCAATGTTCTCAATCAACTCATCTGAGTCAACAAGGCCTTAAGAGTTCACCTTTGCCAGTCCTTTTTCACAAGTAAAGCAGAGAGACTGAATGACTTGCTCAAAGTCATACAGCAAATTAGGGCTTAGGACCCAGGCCTTCTGTAATCCAAACCAACAGTTTTTACTTGGTGCCATTATGAGCCCTGTGAAGCCATGCCCATGTTTCCAGAGATCCCTCTTCCAGCAGCTACTAATGCTACTGTTCCCTCATATTGTAAATTTTCCCCAACAACTAACCTTGGGTGATAGAGCCACCTTGCCCAAAGGTGCCTGAGAATTACCCTAACTCAGGGCTAGGTTGTCCCTAGTTAAGAACTGATTGGTGCAAAGATATCAAGTCCCCACTTCTATACTTCAAGACAGAATAGATTCTGATGTGACTGATGTTATAGAGCATCTCATAGGACCCTAGCTTCCCTTGAAAGCACATTCTCCTAAGAATGCTCCTTAATAAATCACTTGTATAAGAATCCCCTGTCTGGGGACACTGACCAGATGCTGCACTTCCCCATGAGTGTTCCAAGCTCAGTCTCCACAATGGTCAAAAGGTCTCTATAGACCATCTCTATCTAGAGCCCAACAACAGTAAGTCCAGTGACTCAGAAAGCCAGGAATAGCCCCATTGTCCTTTCCCGCTTAGAAATCTACTCCTTCTGGGCACCTGGGTGGCTCCATCTGTTAAGCATCTGCCTTAGGCTCAGGTCATGATCGCTGGGTTCTCCTTCTGCCTCCGCCTCTCTGTCTCTCATGAATAAATAAATAAAATCTTAAAAAAAGAAAAAAATCTACTCTTCCCCTGGGAAAAGCCAACACCCTCCTTCCTGCCCTCTCAGATAGCTGACTTATAGCTGACTTATAGCTGACCCCCTGACTTATAGCTAGGAGGTAAAAGACATATTCTGAAGTCAGTAAACAATCAAGCTGAGGTTATCAGCAACTGATAAAAAAAATACTACCTAAAAATACTACCAATGACTCATTCTTCCATTTCTGATCCTTAGGGAGCAGAGAAACCTTCCCTAAGGCCCCTTAATTTGCTTCTTGCTTTGTAAAATCTTTTAAATGGAGAATGGGGATCTCATCACAGCATAAACTTTAACAATAAGCCACCCATTGCTTTTGGAATGATTCTACTCCACTTTCTTAGAGAAATCACTGCATTTGCTACATGTTCTAACTGATGTTCTTACTAGATGCAGTATTTGGGACAGGAAGACATCATTTCTGAAGATCATTTAACTATGACTTGTTTACATTAAACAGCTTCCTGAGTTTGGACTTGTTTCTCTCCTAGAAGAGGTCAGATTATTGACAAAATATCCAGAGAATGTATTATGGGCTTTGTAGCAATAATAGCATTTCTTTTATAGCACCTAGTATGTACTAGGCACCAGAAATAAGCCACTTCTACTCACAATAGGTAGACACAATGAGGCTGGAGGAGAGTAAAAAATTTATCAATGTTATGTAACAATTACTTGGTAGAAACAGGATTTGAACCCAGGCTCATCTAACCACAAAACATGTGACTGGGCCTATTCCCCAAAATGTCCCTTGCCATTGCTGAAGTGCCTGAGGCTAGTTCTATCCTGCAGAGATTCCTATTCCAAGCCACATTTCCTACAGAATTACTGGATGTTCTCAAAACTATACTACATAGTTGAGAGAGTGAAACAATACAAAAGGTGTCTGGAATAGATAAAGATAAGGATCAAAAGGAATTTTGACAGGAACAAGTTGCAGACATACTGTTCCCTATTCCTCCCTTAGCTCTAGCAAAAAACCATGGACATTATATCTAGAACAAACATAAGAAGACTCTGAAAGATAAAGAGAAGTCAAGAATGTTAAGGACTTGAAGACCCAAGGAATAACAAGGTGGTGAGTTCCCAGATTTTCTTTTTTCCTCATATATTTTAGACTAGATACTAGAGAACCCAGAAACCTGGAAATTATAATAGGCATAGGAGAAAAAAAAAAACCCTCTCCAAAGAACTAGGAAAGGAGTTAGCCTAGCCCCTTTAGATAGAAAACTTTTAGATAATAATCACTCTACTCCAGCCAAACACTGCAGAAAAAACTGTAGTCCCACCCCTGCCACATCAGTAAAGTCCTAGATAATAACAAGGTATCCTAACCCTCTGACCATGATGATTTTAGAGAAGCTTGAATGGGGAGACTGGACTTACATATCTGCAATCCTTCTCTGAGGTGGTATCAGAGGAGCCCAGGGAGACTCAGGACTTTACCACTCAGCAGTGCCAAGCCCCAGCAGTGTCAATGGAGGTCACGTGGAGCAGTGCCAAGCCACCCCCCACCCCCGACAGCCAGAGTGGTGTCAGCATCGATAAGCAATTACAAATATCCTTGGAACAAAAGAAAAACTAGAAAGATCTGAAAAAGAATTAAGGATTCTCAGTAAAGAAAGGATACAAAGAAGAACCAAGTGGATATTCTGGCACTAAAATATACCATAACTGAAATTTAAAAAAACAAACAAACAAAAAATTTAAAAAAACAAAAAAACCTCAATGGATAGGCTTAACAGCAAATGGAGAAGATAGAAGAAAGAACTGGTGAAGTAAGGATAGAAATTAACCAATCAAAAACATAAGGAGAAAGTACACTGATAAAAACAAACAAACAAACCAAACAGAGTCTCAGAGACCTGTGGGATTATAAGAAAAGATCTAAAATTTAGATCATCTGACTCCCAGAAGAAAAGGGAAAAGATGGGGGAAGCTGAAAAAGTATTTAAAGAAGTAATGGCTGAAAACTTCACCAACTTAGCAAAAGACAGACCCAAGAATCTCAGTGAACACCAAACAAGATAAACCCAGAAATCCACACCAAGACCCATCATAATCACACTTCTAAAAACTAAAGACAGAGATAAAAATCTTGAAAGTAACCAGTGAGAAATGATACATTAACTACAAGGGGGAAACAAATGGAATGACAGAGAATTTCTCATAAGAAATCAAGGAGGCCTGAAGGAAGTGGTGCAATAGCTTTCAAGTATTATAAGAAAAGAACAATCAACCCAGGATTCTGTCTAGAGAAAATATTCTTCAGGAATGATATTCTCAGATGAAGGAAAACTAACACACATGCCCTAAAAGAATCGCTAAGGACAGGTCTCTAAACAGAAAGGAGAAGATTTTTTAAAAAAAAGGAATCTTGGAACATCAGGAAAGAAAGAACAGCAGAGCAAAAACATGAGTAATACAACAGACTTCACTTCTGTTTAGTTTTTTAAATATGGTTTATAATTAAAGCAAAAACCCATAACACTGTCTATTATGGTTCTCAAGGTACGCAGGGGACATATTTAAAACAATCATAAAAGGGGGAGGGTAAAGGGATGTAAGTTCCTATACTTCAACAGAACTGGTAAAATGTCAACACCAGTAGATGATGATAAGTTATGTATATAAAATGTTATATGTAGAACCACAAAAAAAGGTTTTTAAAGAGACATACTCTAAAATACAAATCAAATCAAAATAATACCACTCTAAATTAAAATGAAATTCTATAAAATGTTCAAGTAACTCACAAGAAAACAGGAAAAGGGCAAAGGAGAGACTGAAGAGAAGAAAGTGGAAGCCAGTGGAGGCACCTCCATCTCTTACACCAGGAACATGCTGGAGCTAACTAGACCTTTTCCACAGGGGAATAGTCTGTCTGCTCTTTGGGTACACATCTGGGGTGGAGACAAAGAAAGGAACCATCCAGAAAATTCCACAGAGCTTTTCCTCAGGAATTACAGTGGGTTGGTGAATGCTTATACTGGTAATCGTGGAAGGCTCTTTTCAAAGCCAACAGGCTGACCTGCCTTCACACCAGAGGGGACTCCTTGCTAAGCTGTGGGTCTCAGCTAACCTTCAGCACAGTAGGGCCTTGCTCTTTAGAGAAGGTGATACATTTACATTCCAATTACAAAGGCAAAAGCCCCACTTTGTGTGCAATCCATGCTGCTGGGGACAAAAAAAAAAAAAAAAAAATGGAACTAAGGTGGCTTTGATGAAGGTCTGATGAAGATCTAGACAAGGGGAAGAAACAAGAAGATCATTTGAATCCCTGCTCCAATGCTTAAAGAAATGAGCTAGATTCAAAATCAGTCAGACTTGGTAAATGCTCCCTACCAGATACATATAAAAGACCTATATTAAGAGGCATCTTCAATCCTGGAATATTAAAAAGAAAACGAATACTGGGTTCTAGACTCATTCAACCTCCTTTTAATTTCATTAGAAGCAGTTGTCCTGAATCCTTCCAGGCAGGTGAGGAGCCCCCAATCTTATTAGTAAACCATTTCATAGAACCTGCTGGCCCAGTGCTCCTGGTTCCCCAACACTCTGTTTTCTAGAAGACTGCTTCTGAAAATGTTCCATTATGGTTGTTTGTAACTTTTATCCTAAAAAAAAAAATTTTTAAGGTGTTTGGGAGGGTATTTGTACATTACATAACATTCGTTATTCCAAATGTAATTTTAATCAGTTCAACATAAAAGTATCTTAATATCCTCAATAATGGCAAGTGTAATTTTAAATATTAAAATCCACATTAGGAAAGAAGGGGCTTTGATTCATTCTCTCCTTCCAATAGATATGATCAACTTGGCACACACCTATGATCTTCTTTTCTACCCTTCCTTCCTCTTTTCTTCCCTCTGCCTTTTTTCTTCCTTTTCATTCTTCCCCCTTATAATAAAAAGCAAGGTTGACCTAAAAAATCTGACTATTCCTTCTCCTTCCACATACTCAGAAACGTAAGACTGTTCATAATAGTAGTTCTATTTTTCCCAGAAAAATACCTGTTTTTTATGTTTGCCCTGTCTTTGGCCAACTCTAACATATTTTTCTATTGGGTTCTAGTCTGGACCCCAGATTATTAGAGGGTATGTTTGCTGACAACACCAAGTAGACTCCCTTAAGGTTTGAGAAACAATCTTCCTTTCACCAAAAAGCAAACAGCACAAGGAAGGCTCTCCTCTGCCTATATCCTCCTCCAACTTCTCAAGAGCAGAATTGGCCCTTGCAAAATATTCAAAGGTTTCTGAAAATTCGGAAATAAGGTTCTATGTCTTCTTACATACTGTTAAATTTGAAATTAATGCCTAAAGTTAGTTTAGTTCTTTCTGCCTTCAGCTGATCAGTGAACCCTAAATTTCATGCTAATGCTCCCAAACCACTTGCCTACAATAAAGGACTCACTTTTTTTTTTTTTAAGATTTTATTTATTTATTTGTCAGAGAGAGAGAGAGAGAGCATGAGCACAGGCAGACAGAGTGGTAGGCAGAGGCAGAGGGAGAAGCAGGCTCCCCGCTGAGCAAGGAGCCCGATGTGGGACTCGATCCCAGGACGCTGGGACCATGACCCGAGCCGAAGGCAGCCGCTTAACCAACTGAGCCACCCAGGCGTCCCAAGGACTCACTTTTTATTTCATTTTAAATATGTTCACATCATCTCATGACCATGGTTCCAAGTGTCTTTCAAGCTTGCTCTCCTCTTATAGGAGGGCTGGTTTTTATTGTGTTAGTCCACAATGCTCCAACTTTCCAGTGGCACACACTGGCACATGGAGCTAGTAGTTTTCTCAAGTAGTTCTTGGAATCCATTACCATGGAAACAAAAGATATTAAAAGCTGTTTTTATCTAATAGGAACATCAAGAGGAACTCTAAAAACATCGGAAGTGTTTTCAAAGTAAAGGTATAACCAAATACATCTTAGCTGGGTTAAAGAAGTCTGGGGGTGGAATAATGAGGAGGAAAAAAGAGGCAGGTGGGTAGAGTGACAGGGAATGCACAGAGCACTGGAGGGCTCTGGGGCTGGTTAACTGATGGACAAGTGGGGTTGCTGCCCAGGTCTGTCCCCAAAGGTGACTATAAGAACCCAGTTCTCTTCCTCTCCCAAGGAACAGGAAATACAGTTAGAACTCTGTTCTCTCCCCACATATATGAAAATGTGTTGTCTGTTTTTCTGATGTTGATAATATCAAGCAGTGGTCCCAATTTCCCTACCCGACCACTCTAAACTGGAAATGAGGATTAAATGAAAGAACCTTAATACAAATACGCTCATTTTATCACCTCTGTATTTGATCTAGAACTTGATCTCATGTGTTGAGGAAATGCTATCATGGGTCATATTTTAGTCTGGGAAAGGAGTAGGCGCAAACCACATGTATTTATTTTGATGTTCTCATTGTTTTTCTGAAGTCCAAGTAGTTTTACCACATCCTGCCATTAACTTCAAAGAATAATTTTGGATACATTAGTCCTTCCATGGAAAACTTCCTGATACATAAAGTGCTCTGGCCATCTGTAATAATATAAATTCTTCCCATTCAGTACACTTCTTGGAAAATATCTGTAACAAAAGAGAGCTCCCATCAACACTGCTAAAGGAGTACATGTTTCCCAACACTACCTTGAGGACTGTTTGGCCACTCCAGGAGCAGAGAGGCCATATGGGTTCATGGGCAGTCACACTCAATCCTTGCACTGAGGCCACTCCCCACTGAAGATGTTCCAGCCCTCCCATCTGCCATTGCAGCCATTCCACACAAGGCTTACAGTGCAAGTCCTATAGAGCTGAAGTCCTGTGTGTTAAGTCTTCTGCTCAAAGGCAATCTTTTAGAATAGAAAGGAAAAAATGGAACTTAACTTAGAACAGGGTTGAACAGTAGGATTGTGTTCAGGGGAAGGAAAGCGTAACAGAAAGGATTTAAAATCGTACTGTACGAAAGGTTATACAAACCAGTAGTCCAAAGCATGAACTTTTGCATCTGTCAGACCAAGGTTTGAGTATGGCTTGGCCACTTACTTTTTTTTTCTTTTCAAATTCTTATTTAAATTCTAGTTAACATATAGTGTAATATTGGTTTCAGGAATAGAATTTAGTGATTCATCACTTACATATAACACCCACTGGCCACTTACTTTCAATGTTACATAAGCCTCATTTCCTCATCTGAAAATCATTATCTATCTGATGGAGTTGTGATCAAATAAGATCAGGCATGTAAGTGTTTAGCACAGGTCCCAGTCTATAAGAAACTTTCAAACATTAGCTCTTGTGCTGTTACTATTAGGAACAGGTAAAGCAATAGGAACTTTCAGCCTAAAGAACTCAAGACACGGGAATGTCTGTCTCATGAAAAAAAAAAAAAAAATGCATCAGAAGACAGGAGCAGGGCCCATGGGGAGAAGTGACTGACCAGAACATGTGCTCCCCTCTTAAGCACCCCTCCTAAGCACCAGGATTCCAACTGCCTAGATGGGTTTCCCCATCCTTTCTGGAATTAAAACCATTCTTAAAACTCTTCAAGGGGGAGAAAAATTTCAATTCAGAATAAAGAAAAAAACTGATGCCATTACAAAATGGAGTGGGCCAATTTGTGAGATTATTAGCATCTCATCATTGACAGTGTTAAATCTTAATAGATTAGAGTCTGCTTTGGATGAAAAGCTATAATGGAAGATCTCAGAAATTCCTTCCATCTCTAAGGTTCCATAATGGCAAGTATTAGGAGAACTAAGAAAAACAACTTTAGAAAAAAATAAACTAGTTTGTGCCAAACCTCCTAAAATATTTTTTTAAATGTTTATTAGTGAGTATGATAGTTGGAAATGGTGGAACTCCACTGAGGAATTTAACTGATTTACCTAAAACAAAGTACAATGCAAAACTATATACTTTTTCCTTCACAAGAACCACTTTCTAACAGGGCATAGATTCTTTAAGGCTAATTCTCATCATGTAGATGTGATCAGCATATTTATAGATTTTATATTTATTTTTATTTCAAATCCTAAACTTGTACCACTTTACTAGAATGAAATATTAATACTATTAGTTTAAACATCATGAAACTTTAAAAATAAGGTGCTAAAATAATATTTATTCATCAACCTTGGACCACTATAGTATTTTAGATCACTGATTTAACATCTTTTTTTTTTATCATGTCTCTGCCTAATACTGAACAGTACAGGCTAAAATTTAACTGTAATTATAGTCTAAAAATACAGATTTTCATTTTAGTTCCTCATAATTCAAAAAATACGTAAAAGTAAATATAAGTCTGAAGCTTCCAATCCCAATTCTCCTGGCATGTGTTTAAACCCATCCAGCTTTGCACAGAGGCCCTTGGCCCCATACTCCTCCTAGGACAGTATTGGCTGAGAGCAGCATGGAGGTGACAGATGGGGCATTCAGTTAAGGAGTGGTGCTGGGTTATTTTATTTTCGTTAGAGAAGGAAGCTGTGGGAAAAATATTCTCCACTTAATCTATTTTATTTTCAGCAAGGTGTTACCTGTAAATACTAATTTATACACATGCAAAACTTCACTAGGTACTTTAGTTGCATGAATATAAATGAAATAAAGTAATCCAAACCAAAAAAATGGAATTTCCAGCATCTTCTTTTCCTCAGGCAGGGAGTGGGGCTGGGGAGGGATACAAGGCTTTAAAATTCCATCCCAGTGGTTTCAAAGACAACAGAGCGTCTTATAACTAGCTCCCATTTAAATCAGTGAGGTTATAAGAGTAGAAATTACAAGTTAAGGTACTGCAGCATTAAGAAGAAAAATAATCATTTATGCCATTTTCAGTACAGAACCAATTTCCAAATCACTCAAAATACAACACCGAGAATCCTGTAAATTCTCCAAATTTTTATATTGTCTAGATCTATGACCACTTTGTGAAACAGAGAAAGTACAGATATGATTACTTCCAGTTTAGTCAGGGGTCAATAAGATAGAAATAAGAAACTATGGGCCTCTCAAGGACAGTGGTTTTGCCTATTGGAATAAGGCAAATAAAATCAATTCACTGATAATGTATTTCATTTCTCTCTCAACAATTAATTATATACTTCTGCTTAATGAGAATAACATAAACCGTCAAGATATGCATGTGACAAATGAAAAAAAAATTTGGATCTTAAGTTTTGTGGATTTCCAAAGTGCAAAGAATTGGGAGGGTGGGGGTAAGGGTTTTCCTTAGTCCACTAGCTCTGTGCTTGAATCCCACAGCAATTCACCTCCTTTACCTATGCCTACCCTGACTGAGGGCTTAGCATTCTGCCCTCTCCATGCTCTATACACACCTGGCTCGGATTTTAGCAAAGGTCCCAAGTTTTGTTTTAATGGGAGCAGGGAAATAGCTCTCCAATCTTCCTCATTTTAAATCCTCCTAGAAGATGCTTAAAGTGATCCTTTGAGGTTTTATCATAGGAAAGAGATGTTATGAAGAACAAAAAAGGTTTTCACTTACTTCCATCTTCACATAGTTGAACAGGACCAGACACCAGGTCAAAGGTTCATGGGATTCCCTACGTCTGGAAGAACCCTCCTCCTCTCCTGGCTTCTGGGTTGAGGTTCTCCGACTCAACCCTCTGGGTCCTGCCCAACCTCCCCATTACCATACAAAGACCCTGACTGATAATTGCAACTTCCTCAGGTGAGGCTGGCCTTTCTTCAAAACCTGGCACCACACTATAGCCCTAATTATATTGCTTTATGATGTTTGGGTTATTTTACATATTTCTCCCCAATTGGATCTAAGTAATATGAAGGCTTAGCATCTACTTTCATAGCTGTTCCCTAGAGTGTCAAACATGATGCATATACTTATGAGACACTGAATAAATCCCTGCTGAGGGACTGATTTATTACTACCTGTTACACCTATTAAAGAAGGAGAATAAGTGAATAATATTTTATTCCTGAGCCACAGTCTCCTCATTTATAAAATTAAGAAAATACATCCTGGCATTTCTTCATCTTATTCTGCTTCTCTTGGTGGGGAAAAAAAAAAAGAAGATTTAGCACTGAGTTTAAAGGAAAAGTGAATTGGGTGAAATTGGAGGGGGAGACGAATAGTCAGAGACTGTGGACCCTGAGAAACAAACTGAGGGTTTTGGAGGGGTGGGGAGTTGAGGGATGGGTGAGCCTAGTGGTGGGTATTAAGGAGGACACATATTGCATGGAGCACTGGGTGTGGTGCATAAAAAATGAATCTTGGAACACTGGAAAAATTAAATTAAATTAAAAACTATACCAATTACTATTTGGCACCTCTGATAGGATTCAGTCTTTCCTAAATAGACCTCATTAAGAATTCTGCATTATGAAAATATCATTTCTTTTTCCCTTTTACCTGTGAGTAAATTATCCATGTTTGATAAGAAAGAAAATTTACCAGGGTATAACTGATATGTGTTTGACTAAATTAGTCACATGTTAAACAGGTAGAGAAAGATAAGTCATAGTGTGAGTCAAAATTTAATATATTTAGGTCCAATAGTCTTCCGATTGTCCAAAAATAAATGTGACTTCTAAGGAAAGTACCTCTGAGTTCTTTCAGTGCTTACATGTCTAACATTTGTATCAGAAAGTGATAGGTATAAATGTTACACAGTTCATCCCTGGAAGAAAGAAACATTATTCCCTCAATAAAAAGATAGTATTCTTTGTTCAAAGTGGGCCTGTGTTTCTACGATGGAACACTGTATCAAACATGGAAAAGAAAGGGAATTCCAACCCAAAAGACAGATTTAAGAGCTGCCATCCGGCTTTGGGGTTAGTTGGCTGCTTCCCCTCAACCACAACTCTACCTCCTATACCATCAAACTGGGGTTACTGGGAAGGAATCCAAAGGAGCAAAAATTCATTATATCTTTTTTCAAAAGTAGTACTTTTGTTTGGTTCTTGGATCAACATCAAGATTTAGCTCTGCTTATCTTTGGGTCATCCAATCCTCCCCCTTGGTCTTATTTATTTAAAAAATGGACTCTTACCACCAAACACATATTTGCAAAGAATAAAACTATCACTACTTTTTTAGTTCAGTTGGCTAGAGCATGGGGTTGGTGAGGTCCCTATCTCATGTCCAGTCTTCAGAAAATCTAGACATTCTACTCAAAATCTAGACATCCTACTCAACCTACTCATCCTACTCATTCTACTCAAAATCTAGACATCCTACTCAACCCCCAGAGGGTTGAGTATGAGCACATTTCTCCATGCCAGAGCCTATTTGGACCTATTAATTGTGTTGTTTCTTGGGCAATGACTACACATCTAATACTAACCTGCCATTGTTCATAAAATAAGAATGAACAACTGAGAAATTGGAAAAAAGGTATAACTCAAAATGAATATCTTACTAATGGTGGATATCAGTGTCCTCCTCCTCATTATCATTACAGCAAACATTTATGGTGCTATTAGCCAAGGATCTTGCTTAGGACTCCATGCAATTTATCTTATTTATCTTCATTTAAAACCTTATGAAGGAAATACTATTATTACATAGTCTTTATAGATTTAAAAAAAAAAAAAAAAGCTAAGACTTAGATTAACCAACTTCCTAAGGTAATACAGCTAATAATCATTACATCAGAATTTGAACCCAGGCAGACTGATTTCAAAGCTTGACTGACTTCATATAATTTGTATTAATCTGTTTTACTCAAACAGTATTAGCACCACTAGATAAGTATATTACAATAATCTATAATTTGAACAGACAGCTCCTGATGATAAATATCTATATGCCACAAATACTTGTACAACAAATCCTCCTGAGTATGAAATGCCATTTGTTTTATAAACAATATAAATTCAAACATTCTCAGAGCTAACATGATAAACCACTTTGAGAACTCTTATAAAATTGCCACAATGTAAATACTTAGATTTAAAGTGGGAGAAATAGTACAAGCACTCATGAAAGCAGTTTAATCTCAATCTGTGTGAAAGGAAGCAAAGGTGAGAACCTGGAACAAGAATACATCACCATTCTTGGGAAGCCTGGGTGGCTCAGTCGGTTAAGCCGCTGCCCTCGGCTCAGGTCATGATCCCAGAGTCCTGGAGTCAAGTCCCGCATCAGGCTCCTCGCTCGGCAAGGAGCCTGCTTCTCTCTCCTCCTCTGCCTGCCACTCTGCCTGCTTGTGCATGCGCTTTTTCTCTCTCTCTCTGACAAATAAATAAATAAAATCTTAAAAAAAAAAAAATACATCACCATTCTCACATCCCCAGGGAACCCTAGCGTGGCTGTGTGGGGGACACAGAGACATACCCATGACCTCTTGGGAGCTGGTCCTAACCGAGAGATCTGGGGCTATGTTATACCAAGGAACTCAGTGTCCCAAGCACAGGGGGAAGCCTAAGAGAGTCTTGGAAGAAAACTAGTGACCAATATTGAAAACACATGCCCATTAATTTGCTGAGCCTAACGGAGAAAAGCAGGAAAGACTGGCCTCATTCTGGAAACAGATAAAGGAGGCTTTGGATGATGCTTTACCTGGACTCCTTCCCACCCCATCAGCCTGGTGCTCATTATGTACTTAAAATGCATAAAGATTACATGTATATTTCTATGTTATTAAGAATGCTTAGAGATAAGGAAAATCCCTAATTACAGGTAAAAGAGATGTCTCTGTCACTTGCCAGAGAGTGTATTCTATCACTTAAATTGGTAAATAGGCCCTTTTCCCCCCACTATGGGGAAAGAAGCGCCTCTGGTGACCCTCTATTGATTAAGACTGCTGTGGAATGTTATTTGCAATCTCATTGCATAATGGGAATCAGGAGGTAGCTGTCATGGTTTCTGAAGACAAATTGCTGGTAGCTGAGACAAATCATAGCCTCTTTCATCTTTTACTATTCTCAATTCCCAGTTAATGTGTATCTTATAGTCTAAGTTTCTTAAATCAGTCTTTTCCACTGTCACAGGTAGTAAAAATGAGTAAAAGTGGTAATCTGAGTGACCCTGCTTTAAGAATCATGTTCAAGTGACCATTATGCTGATCATTACTCCTGAGCTATGCATTATTTAATAAGGAACACAACTTCCAAAAGGGCACACAATTAAAAATAGATCCATACAGCAGCTGCTGTGATTATGACCAATACGAACAGAAATCCAACCAGGCATGAGTCAAAAGAAAAAAGTCTGCTACCAGACAGAACATTGTTCAATCTCATTTTTGTTTTGTGTACTTTGACTTGTTAAGTCAGCCAGCAAGTGATTTATATGGAGCAGTGGTTCTCAAAGTGTGGTCTGTGAAACAGCAGCATCAGCATCACCTGGGAACTGTTAGAAATGCAAAATCTTAGACCCCAACCCAGACCTACTGACTCAGAAATTCTGAAGGTGGGCTCAGCAATCTGTTTTAACAAGTCCTCTGGGTAATTCTGATGCATGCTCAAGTTTGAGAACTACTGGGCAGGAGCCAGGGGACACCCTTTGGATTCTGTCTTCCTAGAAAAGTACACCTTTTGTTGCAAAAAGTTATCTTCAGAAGAGTCTGGGAAGAAACCTGTCCTGAAACCAAATAAAACCATTGCGATCTTCCATTTTGTTGTAAACCTAAAACTTCCTTTAAAAAAAAAAAAAAACTTATAAAAATTTTTTTAAAACCAACCACCGCAATTTTTAGGGTGAATGAGTAGAAAGAGCACAGAACTTTCCTTATGCACATATGTGTGTATTCACATGTATATATGTATGCATATATGTATGTGTGCATGTGCATATATGTTATGCATATGTATGTGTATATGAATATTTGCATATGTGTATATATACATCTGTGTACATATATGTACATGTGTATGTATATGGATACACATATATACACAACACACACACACACACACACATATATCCTGACTTGCTCTACAAAGTTTTTCAGACAAGTTCTTAATAAACTGCATCCAAGGGCATCTGGTGGCTAAGTCCTCTAAGCATCTGCCTTCACCTCAGGTCATGATCTCAGGGTCCTGGGATTGAGCCCCGCTCTCTGCTCAGTGGGAATCCACTTCTCCCTCTCCCTCTGCTTCTCTCTCTCTCTCTGTCAAAAAAATAAAATCTCAAAAAAAAAAACAAAAATATATATATATATATACATATAAATCGCATCCAGTGCAGGGGGCAGCAGAGGCCTGCACGCTGTTGGCAAAACCTGATGGACCGGGATGAAGGGTGAGGCCTTGTGGCAGGGCTCGGACTCATGCCACCTTCGGCCAGTGGCGGTGGGGGGGGGGGGGGGGGGTTGTACAGAGGGTGCAAGGGGGCTGCCCCAATGCTGAGTGAAAACATCTTCCTGTTTGTGCCTAACCCCATTGTCAGTGCGCTGCTCTCTTGGGCAGGCTCTCTGATCCCACCTTGACTGTCCTGTCCATCCCAGGTTATGCCCAGATTGCCTTTGCCATGGTTTCTTTCTCCTTCATGCCCTGCTGCCCCCTCAGGGCCTCCTCTTACTTGCTCAGCAGACTTCTGGACGCTTTCCACGGACACGCTGCTCGAGCCCTTAATCAAGCCTGCTCTGTTTATCTCTTGTGCTGGAAATGAGTTCTTCTACTGCTTTCTCCACCTGTTCAATGTCTCTGAGGGACCTTTAGTTGGCTCTGTGGGTTTTCTGAGTGGGCCTCTGAATCACTGCCCTTATCACGGTGCTCGAGTCTCTCATTAGTGTCATCCACCTGTCACAGCCACCCGGAACATGGCTGGCTGGGACATGGTAACCGTGCCAGAAGCCTCCAGCCCCTGACTGCCCACCTGCCCTAGGAGTCTCACTGTGCTATGCGGCTTTCCTCCGCCCTCCTGCAATGTCCCAGGCTCACATCTTCCTAATGTGTGGTCTGGCCTGCTGGCTGGGTGGGGGGAGGGTGTCAGCCTCTTTGGTGAAGTCATGTTCTTGGAAATCCTGAGGGCCAGTCCCACCCCTGGGTTTCCCAAGAACCTGGACTTCCAAGTCAGAAAGGATCCTCAGGAGGCCCCACCCATACAGGCAGGGCTCCTGGGGCACCAAGAGGCCTGTATGAGCACAGGACATTGTTGCACCTGCTTGCTCAACCCTCAGGTCTGTCTTGGCATGAGACTTGAAGGACATCTGAGTGAGGGAGACAGGCCGGGTTTCTCAAAAGGTAGGGAGTCAGACCTGTGCCCCTGGCCAGAGAAAGCCTCCAGCACCACATCCGGGAGGGAGAGAAGGGGGCATGCAGATCCTTTCCCATCCCAGTCTCCTGTATCAGGTCTATCCTGGCTCTGAAAACCTCAATAACAAATGGGGGTGGGGGGTTACTCTCCAGGACTTGGTTTCCTTTGAGATACTCTTGAACCAGGGCATGGATTGAGGGGAGCTTGTGGGAAAAGGAAAATCTACCTGATGCTTTTCTCTAGTAGTTTACTGACTGGCTTTGTCCTATCATTCCACCATGACCTCAAAGAGAGGCCTTCCCTGCCACCCGAGCTCAAGCTCATGCCTTGTCTTTGCCCACCTGCTTTATTTTCTTTATGACATTGTCACTGGCTGTCTTCATTTGTTTGTATACCTCATATTTTCTACCCCCCACCAGAATGTAAACTCCCTGAGGACACAGACTTTTCTTGTTCCCTCTCCAATCCCACAGTGAGGATGAAACTTAACCGGGTGTATCGGAGCTTAACGAATATTCTCAGACAGGAAAAAAGTAACAAATAGCATCCATTCACAAGCCATTCTTGTGGAAAGAGTCCTCACTATTTTCAAAACAATCTCATTACTTAAAACACTCCAAAGATAGGCATTAATCACTAAATAAGTTCTTCATATATCTTCAGTATTCACGGTAGGATTTCAGACTGTTCACAGCTAAGGAAAAGAAAAGCAAGGTTAATTTAAGTTCATGAAATTTGAAATATGCTTCACCCGACAAGAGTCATGATGCTCCTTAAGTGTTTTGAGTGCATGACCCCTACACTGACTCCAAGTTACTTTGTGTCAAGAAAAGCCACAATCTTTTCATGACATGTGTGAGTCTGCATTACAGCAAGGCGTTCTGGTAATTCATACCCTTTGCTGCTCCGTAAAGGGGCCCTGTCATACCAAAATTCCCTTTGGGAATGATGTGTTTACATGAGCCTCTAGTATTGCTTAAACTTTTTCCCAAATGATAAATGATCTTAAGAAATCCAAGTGAAGTAACCTATCACTAAGCGATTTATGAGATAAACAGTCTGTTCATATAATCAAAAGCCAAACAGCTGCTTAAAACGCTTCTTCGTTCTCAATCCTATACAAATATCAGAATCACCTAGTAATTATGTAAAATATACCAATACCAGGGCTCCAGCCAAACTCGGAGAGTTTGAGCATATCCACATCCACTTTTTTAAAAGCTATCCAGGTAATGCTAACGTGCAGTCAGGGTTGAAAATTACTGAGACAGAACTATATTAACCAACAAGGAAATGTCTCCCAGATGTATCATTACATGCAAAAAGTCACAAGACATAGATCTTTTAATAAAATTATGTGTATAATTTTATTAAAATGAATTTAGATATGGTCTCTTTCCATTTTACACTATTTATTCATTTCTTAAACTTTCCAAAATGAGAATGTGCTCATGTCTTTTATTTTTTTAATTTTAAAAATCTGTTTAGAGAAAATGTGAATTTGTAGGAAAATGAGGAAGCACATGAAAATAGTAACTCCCAAAATATACTATGTCTCCTTCTTTCCCCCCTTCTTCCTCCTTCTGTTCCTTTTTCTCAAAGAGTATAAAAGTAAAATAAATACAATTCCATTTCTGTCCTATCGACCCAACACAGACTATTTCCAACGTTTGGGATTGGGGTGAGGGAGAGAGTAGAGATGAAGGAGATAGAGAGATACAGTTCATTCATTCATTCATTCGTTGGGCAAACATTTATTGGATTCTTAGGTCCATGCCAGGTGCTGGAAATACAGCAACAAGCAAGAGATACGTGCCCTCATATATATCATATATATCACATCCTGCCCTAGGAAACTCTGTACATGTAACAAATAAACAATCTCATCAAGGGAAGTGAGAAAAGACTTCCCAAAGTAGAGGTAGACTTCATCCTGGGCTTAATGGTAGCCATTAAAGAATGCTAAGAAAGGAAGTAACATTACCAAGTCCACATTTTATTTATTTATATAAATTTTATATATTTTTTATAAATATTTATATCTTACTACAAGTCCAGCGACCATGGACAATGGTCACTTCCCCAGGACTCTCACTTAGAACCACTATCAGAGAGAACACCCCTCATCTTGCATCTGAGGTGAGTGGGCTCTTCACAAAGTTAAATTAGAGCTTGCTACCACGGCAAAGGATTGATTTAAGGAGTTTATCTTTCAGTTTGCCGTTATCTATTTACCAGCAAGTAATATTTAACACAAAATGTTACCTCCTCCTGAGTTTATTGATTGGGCTCACAGATCTGTCCATCTAACCAAGATGAGCCTGACTATGGCGGATTTACTTCATCTGAGTTTACAGTTAATAAAGCCCACTGTATGCGATAAATGACTCACAGAAATGCTTGGCTTTATGGAAGTGGTTGCTACAATTAGTAGAGTCTCTTGAAAGAAACCTGTCTCTGTAAACATAGCAATGTCGGTGAAGACTTCCAGGGTAATGGAATGTTTCACTGTACTTCAGCTACTTCACATTAAAGTCAATTTTAGTCATTTATAACTGGACCACTTGCACACGTAAAGAAGTTATCCTACCCAAAAATGGATTTCTATTTAAGTCTCATTTGATTGCTCTGGAAGTGTACACTAAAAACTTCCTAACCCCTATCCTTCGAGAGTAGAAAGCTCATTCTCTAGGTAATGTTAACTAGAAAAAGAAGAGAGAGAGAAATTATATCTGATACTGCCCTCTTATGACCCAGATGCATCTATGTGGACATTAATGTGAGTGGTTACCTCCAAGTATTGATGTGCTATTTTTAACGGAGAATATTCAATCCTTGCTCAAAGTAAGTATATGATTAGTGTTCTGAGGAATAGAATTGCTCTAATTTAAAGGAGAGGGTAGAAAATGTTCTAGAAAGGGGAAAAAATCTGAGCTCTTTATAAAACATATGCAAATTCCTCAAACTTGCTTTTAAAAAAAAAAAATTGAATTATGGGCTTCCCAGTCAACATTTCCAAAAGCCGCTTCATTCTTTTTTAGTTCTTTCTAAACTACACAATCTCTGAGAGCTCAGCCCCTCTTTTCATTGGTCTCTCTGCAATACAAGAGCCACTAGGGTGGCATTTTCACCTCTGGATACGTAGGGTGAAGCGGTTCTGGGTTTGCTATTCTGCAGTTACATGTCACATTATCCTAACAGATACCACTATTATCTAAAACCATTAACTTGCTGTAAAGATTAAACAGTTCACCTAAGTGAACACTCTGCCCTCATAGTAACCCATTTATGACACGTGTGTGTTTTAAGGCACAGCAGTGCTTCTAAAAAGTTCAGATCCTTAAAGTCCTCATCTGTGGCTCTCCAAATTGTTTTCACTCCCAACACACCTCAGAAATTCGAAACACTTCAGTCCATCGGCATGATTCCCAGGGGGCTGGGGGAGGCATATACTCACACATTAGGTCCTAACATTTGAAAAGCCTCTGAGGTCATTTTGATAATCCAACACACCCCACTGGGGGGAATGAGGACAGAGAAGGGTATGAAACCCACCTCATGGGGCTGAAGATCACTGGTTTAGTAGAGCATTCATTGTCTTACGGGCAGAGACCACAGGACAGCTTCTAGCTCTAGCCCCCTGTCCAACTCTCCTCTGAAATTAGAAGCTGGCTTTTTTTTTTATTTGTCTCTGGGTTTTGATAGGAAGAAAAGCAAAAATAGAACATCTCTTCCCACTAGAGAGGAGAAGAGCCAGCTGTACTCCTGGGCAAAGGAGGTGGCCACCCACAAGGTGTAGTCTCTGCTGGGGGAGCTGAATGAAACTCTTCAACCAATGCTTGACTCCCCTTCATAAAGACAAATTATTCCATCCCACTATTAGTGATCCTGCAGAAAAGAGAATCTTCCTGACTTACACATAGACATACTATATGCAGATGACTGATAATACAGAGCTCTTTTCCTGAAACCAGGCTTCGATCAGAACATAGAAGGAGACAGGGGACAGGAGTAGCTGCCACAGGAAGAACAAGGCTGAAAAAAGAGAGAGATGCCTGGAGGCCTTTGTCTCCCACACAGCTTAGCCCAGGCAGATATAGCAGGTGAAGACAAGGCTATTCCAGGGTTGTCCAAAAAAAGAGAACTAAGATATCTGGATATTACTTCCAATTTTAGCACAAGTATTTTCTATAGAATTTTAAAACAGGTGCCAGCTACACTCTCAAGACCTCAACTAATGTTTATTGTTGGGCAGGAAAGTGAGTAAATTCATTAATTAGGACCTTGTTTATCCTTTATCATCACATTTCATTGTTTGTGTATTTTTTTTTAATTTTTATTTTTTTAATTTCTTTTCAGTGTTCCAGCATTCATTGTTTATGCACCACACCCAGTGCTCCATGCAATACGTGCCTTCCATGATACCCACCACCAGGCTCACCCAACCTCCCACACCCATCCCCTCTAAAACCCTCAGTTTGTTTCTCAGAGTCCACTTCAAACCAAGAGGAACTACCTTCTTTTAACTCCATTAATTTAGGAATAAGTGGCAATATATTGATATCTGTGCATCTTTTTGGATTCTATGGGTTATGTCATCCTGAAGGGGTCCTAACTCCAAAAAACTGTCCTAAATATTCACCTTTATTTAAATCATAGCATTTGGCTTTACCACACTATTACTTTTCAAAAAGAAATTGTAAGCCAATCTCCAATGCACTAATTTGCTAAACTTTCTTTTGCTAACTATACTAATATTTCATGGCAATCCTAGGATACATGTTTAAATGGAATACATTCACACATAAAGTGAAACATTTTCTATTCCAAGAATGATTATCATCATTTCATGCTTAATATCAGTGTAGAGTGCTAGCTAGAGTCTCAAGTAAATCATCAAAGTGAATTAAAGTAGCAAAACAATAAAAATTATCATTAAATTCACACGCCTGTGGCTCTAGGTTCAGCTGGAAGAAAAGATAGGCTAAGTACCTCTAGTCTCTCACTTACTTTTGAAACACACACATTTTTCAAGCCCCAGTAATTTGGTTAATAAATACATTTGCTTCCACATAATAAATGCTCAGTCTGTGCCAGTGTACTGATTTTAGTTATGATATTCACCGTAACCAACACCCCTCCTGACTAAAAGTCACCCACTCTCTGTGATTTGGTTAAGGGTGGCAAGAGCAGCCCTCTTATGTGCTGACCACTGTCTTAAGTGTTGACCTGCAACAATGGGCTCTGCCCAAAGAGTCAATGGTAATTCCCCCACCTGGGCAAATAAGGTCCCTCCAGAACTACCCAAGGCAGTGAAAAGAGAATTGGCCAGTCGATGACAGAACAGAACAAAGGGAAGACAGATCCAGCCTACATAAAAACCAAACCCACCCTTCAGATGGCCTGAAGGTCCCTTTGGCAGCTCAAGGAGGTGAAGGGCATGGGCAGGTACCGGTGGAAACCTTCACCTGCATTTTCTCATTAAATCCATCCAAAAACCTAACATAACATTATTATCCCCATTTTACAGATAAGCTGATTCTATTAGTGTAAAATTAATGTCAACATGCTTTAAAAAGCTCAGAGAAGCAATTATCACCAATACTCCACTCCTCAAATCCTTGTCTATATTTGGCTGGCCACCAGACTATATAGGAAGGAGATGGGATTCATAGGAATTATGACGGGACTAAAGGGAACAAGAATTAGTGTATAAAGGAAAGGTAACAAAAGGAAGGGAGAGGATTCTAATGAAGGTTTCTCTCTTCTTATGCTGTAAAGGAAACAGAGAGAGACAACCTCAAAAATGGAGAGAGAGACAAACCAAGAAATAGACTCATAACTATAGAGAACAAACTAATGGTTACCAAAGGGGAGGTAGGGGGAAGGGGGATAGGTGAAATAGGTAATGGGGATTAGAGTACATGTATCATCATGAGCACTGAGTAATGTACAGAATTGTTAAATTGCTATATTGTACCCCTGAAACTAACAGAACACTGTATGCCAACAGAATGAAAATTAAAAGCTTTAAAAAAAATAAAATAAAATAAAATAAAATAAAAGTGGGTGTTGTTAAGCAACAGAGTTAAAAACAGGAAAGAGATGCTTTGGAGCAAGTGGGAAAAGAAATCAAGTCAGAGAGCAAAAAGATGGTGGGAAAGTGGCTAAATCTAGACACCATCACAGAGCACAAAATGGCATGCAGCTCAGAATTGAGACTTGTGAGAGAAATTCTAGATCCCAGGATGTGGGGAGAGACATCTGGAAAATCCTGGTCTTCGTCTTGTCTCCAAGCAAGGGGTCAGCTAGCCCAAGGGAAATTATTCTAGAAATGACAAATTAGAGCACCTTTGGCTGCCTATTTTAATCTCGTGTCCTTCTCATTGCCAAGAGGCTCTTCTTAATGTCCTTCCAAATGTCTCCAGCACTCTATGCCTCTTCAATACCCCTTAGACACAGAGAGCTTCTGCTCAGCAGCATCCTCATTTCAGAAAATTTCATCAATCTGAAAATAGTCATTAAGCTGCCTCTTAGCATTCTGTCCTCTAAACTAAAGGGATTCATCCAGAACCTGGACAGCCACCTAGGGAGAGGTTACAAAGAAGATTCCAGCATACAAAGTGAGCCAGACTCCATGGTGCCCCAAGATATCTTCCAATCCAAGAGTCCTTGATTCAATCCCTTTCATCTTTTTTTGTGTGAACTTTTCCATCAATTTGTTCAGTTTTGTTGCCATGGCTGTCACCTTTCCAACTTCTCCATATTCCTTTAATGTTTTTAAATCTAATATGCAGAGGAACAGTTTTTCACAATATAAAACAAAGCCTCATTAATTCCGATTAAGTTGGAAAAGTCAAGTCCTACTAAGAAACCAGTGAAAAGTATTTTCAATTTAAAAAAATTATTATAGAACACTTCATAATAGATATTAACAAGCAAAATGAGAAAGTTAATAAAGATGGTGAGTCACAACAGCTTTATTTTTATGGCACCTCATACTTTTCAAAGTATTATTCCATACATTATTTTGTCAATTTTATTCAATATGTAAATGCAATTTATAGGTAGTAGATCATCAAACCTGTATCAGAAAGGCTTGAATTATCCTGCTAAACTTGAACTTTTAACTCAATAAGAATTAAATATAATTATTCCAAGTGTGCATCAGAGCAGTCTGAATTAATGAGGTTCTGCTCTACTGAAGTTATTATAAACTTGACAATTTTATGGCCATATTATATCCCAGAGTGTCACTCCCATCTACATGTTAGTAATAAATACTGTTTCTTCACATAGAAACTTTTGTCATAACAGAGCATCCCACTCTAAAGAAGCTTCACCAAGTAAATTATCTTATATCTCAAACACCATAGAAATGCTTCATATGAAAAATGTGCTAAGATTTCATTATACTCTCTAAAAACACTTGCTTTGACTTATAATGAGCATCAATAAGGAAGATATCGAAAGAGGTGAAGGACTCAATAGAAATTATCACCTGTTCGTTCAGGGTGGTGGTTGGGGGGCAGTCACAATTAATCCAAACTAACTAACTAAATCAACACATGTATAAACCCAGTCACAGAATCATCTATTTGAGGAACCTGGGTGACCTTGAGAAGGTCTGTGAACATCTTCACCATGTTCACTTTCTTCTTAAACCTGTGGTTGGAGTCAGAAAAATTTATTGTCTTTTCACAATGGTCAGAAAGACAATGGCTTTACCTACCTTAAAAAGTCTTAAAATGTTAGCAACCATGATGGACACGGAGCTTGCTGCAGCACCTATGACACCAGAAATCTTGTCAGGCTTGGTGAAAATGGGTGGATCTCCATTAGCACACTTCACGTCGGAAGCGTCTTTCTCTATCAATGCCTGCACGAACGTTAACGACTGCTCCAAAGCATACGTGTCCCTGGAGCATGTGTCAAGGATCCGGACACCCAGAGTGATATTGGAGAGGAGGTCAGGGTCCTTATTAATCTGGTCGATTGCATAAAGCATGGCCTCCAGTCTGTGGATCCCCTTTTCCTTCTTCAGCTCCCCACAAGGTACCCCTCTCTCTCCCTTTGCATGGACAGGGAAGAGACCCCCCAAAATGATGTCCCCATCCACTCGTATGGAATGGGCATACTCCTGGCTGTGAGTTCTTTGCATCATTGTGAGGATCCAGTAGAACTTGGCGGTCAGGAGGAAGAAACAAGGGCAAGAGGCTGATCGTTTTCCCTCGCATACCATTTTCTCCACAGGTGGTGTTGCAACCCAAGACCCAAAGTTTATTCTTGCCACAGAAGAAGGGGGACCACCAGAGGTTGCACCTTCTGGAGGCTACCATCAGGGCCCATGGGGGAAAATGCTCTGTGGGTTTCAGCAAGTTTTCTTGATTTGAATGTCACAGTGAATTTCCATCAGACCCCTAAGGTTCAATTTTATTTCCATACAAAGTCAACTTGCCTGGAATGGTGCAAAAATTAGAATAACAGCTGAGGTTCTGAAGGTAGGATGAGGTCAACAATTCACGTCCTTGAAGTCAGCCCTGTAGCAGAATTATTCCTGGGGGGGCAGGGGGAGGGAAAAAAAGGGTTCAGTTCAACGGGTCTACATTTTTCATATTTTTAAGCCCTGTTTATACCAACCTCTTTTTTTTTGTTTGTTTCATTTCCCCTATTCAGTAAGAAACTAATTTTTTTTGTGTCCCCCTTATGATTCTGAACACCTGGCTGCACTGCATCCAAACAGAGAGATTGATGACACTTTTGGAGCAAGGGAAACAGAAAAGTATCAGAAACTAGGTTGATTCTCCCGAGCCACAAAGTATTTTTATTTACCATTTTATTTCAATAAATCCAATTTCCATGCAGGTAAAAATCCTGTGATTGATGGCATTATTTCTTTTCAAATCTGTTTTTACTTTTTACGGTTGTCTGAATTTAGCATTTAAATGGTGTCCAAAAAATCATAAGGTTCTCTCCCTTCTGGCCAGGGTTAGGTACAAGTAACATCATACATCATTAGCCACTTCACCAAAAGTCCCTGCTGGCCCAGGGAGGAGGCCTCCGGCTGGAACATGAGTCTGGGACCTCCTAAGAGGGCTCTTGTTTCCTGAAAGGCCAGTAGTAAGGACAGCTCCTCAAGGGCCAGGGCCCGGAATTCTGTTTCTCTTTGTTTTCTACATACTTTCTCTGTACCAAAGACCCAAGTATGTAACACAGTAGCTCATGAATTTTCATACACCCATCATTAGCTCTTACAGAAATGAGAGAAGAAGGCCCAGAAAGGTTGAGTATGGCCCAAAGCCCTGAGCTAGTAAATGGCACCGCTGTCAAAATCCCCAGGCCCCCAAGGTGGGTCCTGTCCTTCAGAAAGTCCTCAGTGCTGAGACTGGCTGACACGTGAGTATGAAGGCCCTTCCCTCCACTGAAATCTTTCAGAAATATGTAGATCTTCAATGGTTAGCTCTTGAAGAAAAATAATGGAGAAGTTAGGAGAAGACAATCTGGGGGCATTTTCTAGAGCAGGGTAATTTCCAAATCCCTCGAAGAGCTGAGGATACCAGATACAGTTTGTCCAAACTCCTGCTACAAACCAGGTTTCCCGGCCAGCCTGATGTCAATGAGAACAAACCCGGCATCCCACATAGGGCCCTTCGGGTCTGTTAGCAGGTCTTCCTCCAACACTTGGCAAGTGCTTTTAAGACATGATATGGTAAAATCCTCACTGAGGAATCTAATTAGCCAAGAACTGTGATTTTTTTTTTTCCTTCATAAAAAGGCCAAACAGCATCCCTAGGCTGGCTTCCATTCAGCTCTTTAACAAAAAGGTTAAGCTGAATATTGTCATCAACTCAGAATTGCAAATCTAGCAGTTTCACCTGAAACTGCCCATATTTGCAGCTCTTTTCGGTTGTTTTGGGAAACGGATCACATTTGTCTATGATCTCCTATGCTATAACATGTGTGCATGGCCCTGAAACCTCGGGGAAGGGTGTGTCCCAGAGTGAGGATGGGCTCCAGACAGAGCCCTCCCCTGACAACGCTGGAATTGGATCTTTGACAGTCACTGGCTGGTGACCTAAACATGCCACTTCACCTCTGTGTGCTTCCATTTCCTCATCTGTGAAATGAGGGAGATGGACCATATGATCTCTAAGGTATCTTCCAGCTTCCCATTCTGAGATTCTATTATTTAATAATAAGGGAATGAGATTATGCTCAAACACCAGAGCAAGGCTTTGCCAGCTCAACACAATAACTGACTCTGTTTGCAAGCTGAGTGACTTTTTCCCATCAGTGAGAGAGGGTTGTGAAAACTCTTCTGTACAAGCAAACCCCATATTAAGAAAATCTGATACATGAGAAGCTCAACTTACTAAACAGTTAAATTAGACAGTGATTACTTGCATTACAAAAGAATTCACCACAGGTTTCCTTTAAATAGCTAAATCCCCCATGCATTTAAAATGCAATCTGATTTAGTAGAATTCAATTTGTGCAGCTTTTTTCCCAATAACATAGCTATTGCATAAAAAAGCCACAGTTAAAGTAATGAGAAGCCACTCTTACAGTATGTATGTATCATATAAGAAGAGGGAAAGGGAGTGAAACCAACATTTACTGAATGCCTGCAGTGTACCTGGAGCCTCACACACATGATCTCATTTCCTCCACAAAACACACCTGTAAAATTGGTATCATGGCCCCCATTTGTGAGATGAGGAAACTAAAAACAGAAAGATCATATGAATGCATCCAAAATCTTGGGCCAGAACTCAAATGCAGGACTACTGCTATGTTCTTTCCCTCACTCCACGCCCCTTAGGTTCAGGAGACCATGACAGACAATGTGCACATGAGTGTGGTACCCTGGGGTTCAAGAAGTCCCTGATTCTAATCTCACTCCTCCCCCCACCACCCAGTATTTGCTATGTGGCATTGGGAAGTCACTTCACCTGGAACTAGTTTCTCTGTTTCTAAACTGAGGAATGGTTTCTGTCACCTCCCAAGACTGTGAAGTCAAATGATATAATAATGTATGTAAAAGTATTATATAAATTGCCAAGTGCTTAAGAATGTACAGAGATACATTAGTTTAACAATTAGTCCTGGAATTCAAAGATTTTACTAGTGTTTTGTGCTTAGAAGACTTGAAAAAACCACTTTACCATCACACTCAAAGCCGGCCAGACCCTAACAAGTCATGTGTCTAAGGAATCAAAGGAGACTGGAGGAAAATGGGAAAGAAGGACTCCAGAGGAAGTCAGCGCAAATGCAGCATCTGACCTGGACACTTGGAGCATCCAAACGGCTATTCTGAAGGAAGTGGTGACAAGGTATTCTTCTGCAATGAAAAGAGGACAGTAGGAAACTTTCCTAAGTTGTATACAATATATAACACAGAGCTTCTACCACAAAGGGTTATTATCATTGGAAAAGTCAGCCAACAAATAGCCAATAGATTTCTATCTTTAGACATAATCTTGCCTGGAAAAGTATAAAATTGGCAACACACAAGCTCAATAATCTCCCCATGTTTTTCTTGGGCTCTCCTGTATCTTCCCACTTGTGCTCACCTGCACCTTCCTCCCCCAGACCTGTATCTCTTCCCTCCCTCAGTGCTGATGTGTCCTATAAGTCACGCTCTTAAGACCTGATTCTCCCATTATCTTGGCCCTCCCTAGGGACTGAGGTAATTCATTAACAAGTACCAAAACTTAAAGATGCATTAGCATCATCCCCCACCCGGAACATCTGCATTTATAAGACAATTTCCAAGAGATCCATAATTTCTTTACCAAAGAAATGTCTCTAATAGTGGTTAAAACTAGTAATGTAACAAGTCAAAGCCAGGAGTTATCATGAATCAGTAGCCTCTCAGCAGTGTCCTTCTAATCACTCCAACAGCAATGCCTACCACTCAGATGACAGGTCCTAGTATAATACATCATGCTCAAGGTCCTTAGTCAGTGAATGAGTTCATCACAACTTGTCAAAGCACCAAGTAGAAATGAAAAGCAAAGAAAAGAAAACATCTTTCTGAGCCGAGAAAGGAATGAGGGAGGGAGGGAGTGGGGAGGGAAAGAGATGGAAGGAAGATAGGAAGAGAGAGAGGTAGGAAGGAGGGCAGAAGGGAGGGAGGGAGGGAGAGCAGGAGGGACTGAGGGACAGATGAAAGGAAAGAAAATGGAAATCAAATCTAAATTCCTAGCATACAGAAAACCCATTCTTGTGATAAAAACAATGTGATTCAGCTGACTGAGCCTGTACACATCCTCTCCTGGAACAACATGGAATAACTGTCCTTTGCAAGAAAACCACATGTGTGAGTCTGGTGATGTCCAATCAGGTTCTACTAAGAGAACAGCAATAGTTTCCTGAACCTTCAAAAGCCAGCCTATTCTACAGGCATGGAGATGTGGCCAGGTCTTTGCTATGGATTCAATTAAAACATAAAACCGGGCAGCATCTTCCTTTAAGACACTGAAACAGAACAACTCCACTCTCCCGAGTAAAGGCAAGGTCCTCTTTATGTGGGGCATTCTAACCATAGGAAGAAGACAGTTAGGAAAGAGACTTAGAATGAAAAACATCATTGCTACCATGAGCTGGCATCTGTGTGCGCAGTGTACTGTGCCTCATGCCTGAAGACAATGGAACACTCTTACACAAAGATTGGCACACAATGTTGCTGTCGTGAATGTCAGCCTGTTGTCTGCTGCATAAACACCAATTAAACCAGCCCCTTAGCAGCTCCAACCTGCTCAGCTAAGTTTGAAAAGAGCACATCTCTCCAGATCTCTAACTTTGTCACACTTACAGAAACTCAACTCTTCCTTTTATCTACTCCTTTTGTGTTTAGATGTTTTTTAGAATTATCCAAATATTCATAATTTGCAAAGAGAGCAAATTAGGTAGGACAGAACTAGCCAGCACAAACCAAATAGAACAAACTGAGCCTAAATAACCATATAGAACTGTGTTCTCAGCATCTTTTTCTTTATTCTGGATAAATCCTCTCCTGGAGAGCCTCTCCTGAGCTATTGCTCTCCATATCCGGGGTTTAAAAGCAAGAAGGCTGTCTTTATCTCAGGTATGATGCAACCTGCAGTTGACTCCAAAATGGGAAAATTGCATTTAAAAACCTTACTCATTTTCCCCAATGGATAAGGCTTTTCTCTTCAAAATTATCAAGCCACATATTTTCAAGAACTGGGCAATGAATTTCACACAGCTGATTCTGTCTCCTACAGAGATTTTTCAAGACATTATTCATAAGCAAGTGACCAAGGTAAACTAAAGTGGTTTCTGTAGCCATTTGCAATTATTGACAATTTCATAACGGAAAATGGAAATTACGGTCAAGTACAATAAGCTGTTTATCCAAGATCTACCTGCTGGTGGCTCTTTCCCTTCTTGTTTTTTTCTTTCAAGCAAAATATAAGCTATTACCAGAATGCATTTCTACTCTTCATACTCTTCATAGCCTATCCCTGGGTGTTCGAGAGACTCCCATGTCATCAGGTCTGTAGGAAAGGATCACCCTCAAATGGCAAATAGGGCATTCCCCTCCCCAGCAGGACTAGCTTCGGGGACTGAGGGGCTTGGGTGACTGCGGCTGGCGGGTGGGTCTATTTTCACCCCCACCATCCTGGAAGCACAGACCCTCTCTGGCCCCAGGCCCTGCAATTTGGACCACGAGGGAAACAATTCTTCAGGGAAGCGTGGGGGTGCCGTCTTGCGCCGTTGGGCGACTTGCACACCCCTCTGCATTTCATTTGCACCAAGGGAGGATGTCAGACAGACGGGTTTTTTGTTTGCTTTGGGTTTTGTTTTTGGGTTTTCGGTGATTCGGTTATATTTTCACCAACTGTATGAACCTCAACGGATCTCCGAGCTGCTTGGCAGAGCAGATGGGCTCGCTATCCGCGTGGCTCACAGGGTTCTCTACCTCTGTCTCTATCTCTACCTCTATCTCAGCCGGCAGCCACTCACCCCGCCCCCGCTCCCCTCTTCCCCGCTGCATCTTCCTTTCCTTCACGGTTCCTTTGGCTGTTGAACCCGGGCTCTGGATAGTGCCCAGGGCCTTAGAAGTACCTGGTTTCTCTTGCCTTTCCCGCGCCGCTGGGGTATTCCAGCGCCGCCCCAGTCCCCCCGCACGCCCCGGGATCCAGCCTCTGAGCGCGGCGGGACCCCGAGCGCCCCCGCCCCACCTGGCTGCCCCGCGCGCCCGCGCCGGTCCGCCTGAAACTGGGGCCACTCTGGCCTCAGGTGCTTCCGAGGAGCTGTCGGGCGCATCAGCCTTTGCTCTTTAAACTCAAAATCCCTGAGACCATTCCTCCTCTCCCCTACCCCCAACAGGACAGGAACTCCAGTGTTTTCCCAAAAGCCACAAAGGTGGGGGGGGGATCCCAACCCCGCCGGGCTAACTCGTAAAATACCAAACTCAGGGCAGAGGTGCAGGGATGGAGGGGTTCTCGAGAACCCCCAAATCAGCAGGCTTCTCCCGCGACTCCGGTCTTCCCTAGATTCTGGTTAGATATTCATCCAGCCCTGCTCTGAAGAAGGCGGGGGTTACCCCAACTCCTCCCGGAAGCCTCTAACTTCGGAAATCCCTCCCGTTAGATTTGCAGAACGGAGGTACCTCGTCATCTCCGCGGGGCAAGTCCGGATTCCGCGAGGGCAGGTCCAGGAGGTCACCCAGGGCAGGCAATCCAAGGGAGAGCGCTTTAAAATCCTGCCGCCGCACGCCCCATCAGAGCACCCTAGGCGCTCCTGCCCCCTTCCCGACACCCTTCAGTCTCTCATTCGCCGACTAAACTTTTGGGGGATCACATCTCCAAGCCTTGGGAGTTCCAAGCTAAGCCTTCCTCTTTTCTGAACCTCTTCACTGGAATGTAATCATGGGAAGACAAGAGGGGTGGCTGCCTTGTTCTTTGCAACGTAAAATCAACAGATACCCAATCAAGCTCCAATGCCCGGCCAGCCCCTCGCCCCCTGGTGCCCACTCTCCCTCGCCCCCCGTTCCCGTCACCTCCGCCCGCCAGTTCTCTCCCAAACTCTGGTGTGCAAGGCCATTTACTTGTGCCCAGGAAAAACAAATCACAAAAGTGATCGGAGAAGAAACGGTGCACCTGGCTGTCCTGAACGGTTTTAAAGAAGAAAACGGAAAGGAGAATAAAATAGGGGGAATTCTCCTTTTTCCGCAAACACAACCTTTGGGGGAAATTCGGGGGCGGGGGGGGCGTTTTTCCCCGTGGTTCGGCACTTGCTCCTCTTTTCCTCTTTCGGCTGCTCGGTGCGTCTTACCCTGCTCCCCGCAGAGGGCGCGGTGTGGAAGCCCGCGGGGGGCCCGCAGCTCCATGTCAGCGGCGCCGCCGCCGCCGCGCGAGACACGCACCGCGGCCGCACTTGTGGCTGGTCTCTGGGCTGAGGGGGCTGAGCTGGCCCGGCCGGCGCCAAGAGTCTTCCATGTGAATAACAAATACTCCCACCGGCGGCCGCGATTGGTCTGCGCCCGGCGACTCCTGATCCTCCGCCCGCGGCCATTCACCCGGCGCGGCGCGGGGAGCCAAGGCCGGGATCGCGTCCGGGATCGCCAATCGCTTCGCGCCAACCAGTCTCCTCGGGAAGCAGGAGGAGGAACCCCGAGGGGCGGGAGCCCCTGGATTTCGGTGCCACTGAGCCAACCTGGCGCGGGCAGAGAGAGGGACGTTCGGCTGACGGATTCCCCTCCGCGCTACATCACTTGAGCCCGCAGCGACGCCGGGACCAGAAATGCCAATAGTTCTGATTTAAAAAAAAAAAAAAAAAAGGCACCCCGCCCCGCCCCCAACAGAAAAGGGAGGACCCAAAGACTCGGTGGGGGGTGGGAGTGGCGGGGAAGTAGGGAGAAGTGCGAGCGGAGGGAAGGAAGAATATGGCTGTGAGGAAGCTGAGCAGCTCCGACTGCGCCGCGAGCCCGAACCCGCGCGGGAAGGCGCCGCACGACGGCCACGCGGAGCCGGCAGTCGGGACCGCGAGCCTGGGCTCCTCCTTCAGGAGCACAGCTCCGGAGAGGGTCCCCGTGAAGAATACAGGGTCGAGGGCAAGTGTCGCCACACGCTTTCTCTTCGGGGGTGCGCAAAGTAAAGCCCGCCAGCCGCGCGGTTCCCCTGCAAAGTTTACCTCACGCGGTGCAGCTGTTCGGCCATTTGTCCTGCTCGCGGCTCCGGCGATTGTCTCCCCCACCCTCGCTCCCGAGGGTCTCGGGGGACGCCTTCTACCGAGCCCCCGGAGCTCGAGCATGGACATAGGACAGTCCCGCTGCGGGCACTGCGCAGGACGGGGCGCGGGCGGTCACGGGGACCGTCGTGGTATGGAGCCGATTCTAGCAGCGGCCGATGCGGGGCGGGAAACTCCTGAGGACCCGCGCCGCGCGGCTCCTCGGCGTCTGAGGGGGAACCTCGGGATTCCCTTCGCCTCCAGCCGTAGGAAACCCGCGGGCTCTGCGTGCGCAGTCCAGCGGCCCTCCCCGCACTTATCGCCGGGGCACCGCGCACCTGCCGGCGCGCGCGCGAGAGGGAGCCCCGGGCCGCCCCGCGCCGGGGGAGCGGCGGCCGGCGCCGCCTTGTGTTGGTGAGAAAGTTCCATCTAGAGGCGGCCGCGCGCCACTGCAGCCCACACCCCAGGCCGCCGGGGGAGCCGGAGAGCCCGAGAGCCGGCGGCCGCCACTCCCCGCCGCCCAGCGGGCGGCGTGGGAACGCCGCGGGACAGGGCGACGGGCGGTGGGAGATAGCGGGGACGGAGACTGGGAGGACAGACCCCCGCGCGAGGCAGCTCCTCCTCCTCCATTCGGCATCTCCGCAAGGAATTTCAACTTCCTACGCTGACAGGTCTCTTGCATGATCCTGTGTTAATTTATCCTGTTCAGGCTTCTTTAATTCTCACACCAGCTCTGCGAGGGGATGGAAGTAATAAATTAAGAGGGATGAAGAAGGGAGCCGAGGCTTAGAGACACAGCTGCAAAGTGCTAGAGCCAGAAAGCAGAGCTGCCTGGCTTCCAAACCCCGCACACACTTCTCCAGGGGGTTGTTGCTTTTCCCAAAACTGGCATCGGTGTGTGACGTTTCCACGGAGGAGACAGCTGTTTCGTAAAACCACCTTCTTTGTCCCTTAGAAGAATCTACAGGTTTCCAGCTCGGGAGACCTCTTCCCCTTTCACTCCCTTCTCTTCCCATTCCCATTCCTTTTCGCTCTCCCATCTTCACATGAGGGGGCTTGATTGTGGGATCATTTTGTGATCGCAGCCACCTGGAGGGAAGAAGGAGGCTTTGGAGAAATAGGCTGCGTTCCTTGTCCTCGGGTTCCTCTGCAGGGAGCCTCAATCCACTATGAATGTATAGCACAGCCTTGAAGGCAATGACCAGCAGGCAGCCCAGCCTGGAGCAGAGAAGGTGCTAGAAGAACTCCTGATACAGAGATTAGATTAGGGGTTGGGTGGACTCATCAGTGACGTGTCTGCAGGAAGTTTGGGAGACTTTCTTACCAACTGGCAGGACTCCCTTCTTCTCTCTCAGAAGGGTGATTTCTCACTCAGCAGCCTGATTTCTGTAGTAGACAGCCCACCACCCACCCCAAACTGCAGACCAGTGATGTAGGTCTTAGCAGTTATCACAGGTCACGGGGCTGTCTGAGTCTCTTACTAAACCCTTTACTATGTATTAATACATTTGGAGAGTGGAGACGTGAAGGAGGGGGCAGGCACAGGAAGTCTGAAAATATGCTGAACCCCCCCCCCCCCCGGGGTTGCTGACCACACAATGGTCTCCAGGGTCTGCTAGAGGCAAGCTGTGGGCCCAGTAAGTAGATGGTTGCTCCAGGACAAGCAGGGAGGGCAGCACCCTGGCATTCTGGTGGGCCCATTTCAGAAATGAGGACAGCATAGCTGGTGGTGGCCTTTGGAGGCCTGACAAGGCTAAGTGAGCTGCTCAGGGGAGAAGTGCCTAATGAGCCTGCTTTTCTCCTTTCCCTATTGATCGTCACCTGCAGAGAACTGGTGTCCTGCAGGCACATTGCTGCCTCTTTTGGTGCAGCCCTCTGAGAGATGAGCAGAACTGATCTTCCCCTGGGGAAAGTTTAATTCTCCTGTGTGGTTTTGCATCATCTTTAATTGTTGAAACTCAGAATGGGACCATCATCCCAGTCCTACTTGGAATCCAGTCTATAGGGAATAGATCCATTATATGTATTCTAGAGTGTTTTCAGTGAGTTTATCTGGAGCTCCAGAGCAAGTGACATAAACTCATACACAGGTTATAATCCACCCAGACGGATGGCAACATCAGGGCACAGGAAGAGAGACCATCTCCACGAGTCATTGGTCCCTGTCAGTTATACTCACATAAAAGAGGCACTAGACTGTCCAACCCCTATTCATCAAGCTGAAACCCCATGCCTCTGCTTGCCCTCTGCCGCAGCCTGTGTCGGAGGAGAGTGTCTAAAGCCCAGGCAGTCCAGACAGCAGATAATTCCAGAGTCATCCACCTGGTCTCTCCTTGGACTATCACACTGCCATATGAAATGTATCTTCAGAAGGTGTCAAACCCCATCAGCTATCCCACCCCAAATATTTATGCAAACCAAATATATTTCCTGGTTGTTAATCCTCCAGGAAGATTTGCCTATAATCTTCTCATTTTCAGTTGATTTAAAATGTGAGAAACTGCCCATGTGTTAGAAAATGCAAAAAACAATGCCATATGTTTGGGGTCCATTTAACTCAAGCTGTGATATGTATTCCACACATGGAGATTTATGCCACAATTCCTGCTTTGGGGTAATCGTTAAGACTCGGAACCTTTGCAGGCTACTCACCCAGGAGGAATATTGACAGCGTGAAACTCCCACATGGAGCAAAACTGACAGGGAAAAGTGGGAATGGGATTTGTTTCTTTTGGAAACTAAGACAATATTTTTCTTGCTAAACCATCTGCAAGTGGTGTGTATGCTGTTGGTTTTGCTCAGTTTATTAAAACACTGGCTCCTGGAAGCAAGATCAGACACGTGGGACTGACTGGGTCAATGAGGTTCGTGACAGTGATGCGCCCCTCAGCCTCACAGCTCACACCTGTGTGTAGGAGTCATGGGAGGGATTTCCTGAAAGGATAAGAATGGCACAGTGCACATGAATCCCTAACTGGCTTCACTGGGGTTCCCCCAGGAGCACAAGCTGAGACAAGGATCCAGGGGCAAGTAGTTTATCAAAAGGTTGAGGGAAGTCCCAGTAGTCAGGTGGGGAAGTGAGCCAGTAAAGGGTACATTAATTATCAAGCCACTTGCCACTGTGGGCCCATGGAGCTTAATACCAGTGGAGAACCCTGGAAGCCAGGGTAGATCACACACCAGAGTTGCCCCAACCCAGGGGTGAGGGAGCCATATACCCACTCCTATCAGTTGTTAGTAAGAACTGCTCACAGATGGTGTGAATTTCAGGCAATTTCAGCCAACTACCTGGGTGGTAGCAAGCTTTACTTGCCAGAGGGCCAAGTAAAGCCCTCTGGCAAAGAAATGCAGGTGCTGGCAGTTAGTAGGCAGGCAGGGTGTAATTGAGAAGTCTGAGAAAAGATAGCAGGTGACAACATCTGCAACAGCTGCTTTTAGGAAAACTGCACGACACTTACATGGATCAAGGCAATGTCTCTCCACATGTGGTCCTGAGGCCACCTGCCTCAGACTCACCAGGGAACCAGACAGAAGCACAGATTCCTGGGCTGGATCCAGAGCTGTTTGAATCAGACTCACTGAGATAAGGCCTGGGGTCCTGTATGTTTTGCAAACATTCCAGGTGATTCTGATGATCACTAAAATTTTGAAATACACTGCTTTCAGGAAATCACTCTTCCTCACAGGCAACCAGCAGGCAGCATGTTTAAATACATAAAAAGTTACTTGCAAAGCCTAAGGAGACAAACCTTAGAAATTAGGAGCCTGGGGAGGGGATGCCCAAGCTGTCTAGATCCTTGTTCTCTCTTTTACAACGTTTCTTAAACTGAGGAGGTTCCAGCCAGTGTTTTCTAAGAAAAGAGGCTGAGTTTCATTCCTAACTCTGCCATTGATAAATCATATTCTTTTGCTCTTTTAACATTTCTGCACCTCAATTTTTTACTTGTATGTGGGTATGGAAAAGACAGCCTTCTGTTCCACTCCCCTATCAATAATGTAGAGTTGTCACTGGAAAGGGGATGCTAACACACACACAACGTACACACACACACGCACACACTGCATTTCCCCAACCTCTTCTGCCTCTAGCTGGGGTCAATTATCTAGTTGCTGTAGAATGAACAGAAGCAACGTGTGCTACTTCTAGGCTGAGGAAATCGAAAAGCTGATGCTTCCACCCTCCTCTCTTTCCCCTTCTTCCAGGTGGAGATAGAGACTTTCATGGTCCTAGGAATGGCAGTTCAAGGTGGAAGGGCACCTGGGTCCTCAAATTGCCAAGTTGAGGAATGCTGCCTGACGACCAGAAACAACCATGCGGAATTGTTAGGTGAATGAGAAACTTTTACCATATTGAGTCACTGAATTTTAAGGATTCATTTGTTATAGAACTTCGCTGTTTTTCCAGTAAAGTGGCATTGGAGGAGGTTATAGAGAGGACCCAACTGCTGTTGACCTGTGAGCTAGACCCAGGCAATCAGCGGCTCCCTACCCTTTCTCCTGTCCTTGGAATGCGCATTTTGCCTACTGTTCCCATGCTAGCAGCTGTTGCAAGGACGTAGCCTTGAGAGAGTAATGTGTTGTTGAGACCATCTGGACTGGATACCTGACTGAACCCCATTAAAGCTGCTATACAAACTGTTAAGATTCTGGTGGGCGGGCACAGAGATCTACTTACCTTATAGTCACCCAAGACAATCTTCATAAGTTCCCTTGCTTGTTATACCTGCCACCTACCAATCTGGGGCGGTCTGCCTCTTTCTTCAGTCTCCTTGCCCTCTGCATTCAGTGACTGGTTTCAGATTTTACCCAGGGAACTGCCAAGATTGCGAGCCAACAAGTGAACATGGTAGTGGGTCCTCACTAATCTAGGAGACACAAGAGAGAAATATCCCTGTTTCTCTAAGAACTACTTCAGTGCAGCTACTTGCCCTTCCTCAGCAACGCTTGTGCGCTCAGAGACATAGGGCCACGTATGTCCTTCCCAAGCCCCATCCTCCCTACCTCTGGCATAGCCTGGCCTGAGAGAAGGAAAAGATAGCAGCATTGCAGTGTCTGCCTCCTCCCTCTCTCCTACCAGACACATTGTCAAGCTGAGCGGACTGCTACTCAAGAGAGAATTGCATCTCACTTCCTCTTAGAGGACCTCCTTCAAGTATCAAAAAAATATTCTTTTGAACTAGCTGGGGAAAGGTATCTGTATTTCCCAGCACTGAAACACCTTCATTATTTCTTCTCCACCCACCCTTCTCAGACCAGATCAGTCCTATTTTTCCTCAAAAACTTTCCCAGACTTCTAGAACATCCTAACAAGACCAGCACAATTTAGCTGTTGGTGGTTTATATTAATGCATTTTTTTTTCTCTTATTGCACCTCTATCAAGTGGGACTGTTTTCTCATATGGTATAGTAGTGACTTCACTTGGGTCCTAGCACAGATAGTAAGAAATCATGAGTTCCTGGATTATTAACCTTGGAAAGAATTAAGAGAAATACCACCACCACTGTGGCTGCCACCACCCCCAGCAACACCCCCACTGCCTCTTTCTCCTCCATCTCACCACCTGCGCCACCTCTACCTCCCGGTCCTCGACCACCATCCAACAGGCACCCACCTTAGCTCCCTCCAAGGCTAAAAGATGACACTAGAGAAAGCTTAATGGATATCATATTTTTAAATCACTTTGTAAAAATTGCTAGATGTAACTCAATCCCTAATGTGACTTTGAGTCTTACATTTCAGTTTGGTAGGTTTAAAAACTATCTAAACCTTACTCTAATTATTCATGAAATTTTTAATCTGACTCTCAGAAACCTGTGTTCTTATAAGAACAACACTTAAAACAATGTTTGGCAAACAGAACATAAATACTAGCTACTAATTGCTATTGTCCAAGAAACAGCTTATATTACATTTCATATGCTTTAAATTTGTAAGAGACTTCTTGTGATAAGTTGAGGTCGGAAATGAGCATTAGTTTCATGAGAATTCCAGGGATAGGATAGTTTGGCTTGTTTTGCTACTTATCATCAACTGACTAGGAAGTAATAACCAGACAAAAGTATGCAGATGAGCGTGAACTCAATAATGAGTCCAGATACACCATTTGATTCTTTCCAAGGCTAATAATCAAGTAACACATGATTACCCACTTGCCCAGGGAACTAAATGAAGTCATAGCCACTACATCATAAAATAACAGATATGCCTAACAGATAACTAATAATACAGAGAAAATGTACAACATTCAACAGCTAAATGATATAGGTCAGATTAGGGTGTTCTGTGAGTTTGAGAAAGTTTTGAGAAGAGAGGACCAAGCTGGTCTAGGAAGGAAGGGTAGAGAACAAAAGAGTATGTTCCAGAGCTTACGGAAAACACAGCTTTTTCTTTCCCATAGTCCAAAAGAATCTTACTAAAATATTATTTTCTAGGTACAAAAATATGGCTTATGGTAAGCAAATCATGAAACTCACCCAGATATACTGAGATACCAAAGGAACCCAGCTTAAAAAAAAGTTAACTTACAAGACAGCATAGTAGGTATCTACAATCGTATAACAAATTACCCCAAAACTTAGCAGCTTTAAACAGCACACATTTATTATCTCACAGTTTCTATTGGTCAACAATCCAAGCCTGGCTTACACAGGTCTCCAGCTCGGGCTCCCTCCCAAGACCGCAATCAAAGTGTTGGCTGAGACATTAGCCATCTCAAGACTTGACTGGGACAGGATCTGCTTCCAAGCTTACTCAATGGTTGTTGGCAGGCTTTAGTTCCTTGTGAGATGTTGGACTGAGAGCTTCAGTTCCTTGCTGGCTATTGGCCAGAGTCTGCCCCTAATTCCTTGCCACATGAACTTCTCAATCAAGCAGCTGACAACGTGGCAACTAGTTCATCAGAGTATGCAAGTGAGAAAGAAATCAGGAGCGTGCTAGCGAGATGGAAGTCACAGTCTTCTGTAACCTAATCTTGGAGGTGACATCCCCTCACATTTGCCATTATTCTTCTATTCACTAGAAATGAGTCAGCAGGTGACTCAACCCCCACTCAAAGGAAAGGGGGTGATTACACAAAGGCACAAACTCTAGGAAGCAGGAATCTTCAGGAGCCGTCTTAGAAGTCTGCCTACTACAGGAATTGCTGCTTTGAACATCTCATCACAGTGAAGCTTGTGGAGCCCTGAATGTGCCTGCCTGTGGCTCCATCAAGTGCTCAGAGCCATTGTTAAGCAAGGAACAGCATCTACCATTTATACATTCTTAAACTTTGCAACTGACAACGTTACTATATTGTTGCATTTAATGGGGAAAAAATAAGTTTGTGAGGTAGAGAAAAAACAGTTGGCTGGGATTCCATTGCCTTTTAACTGTTTTAATTTTATTGTTTTATTTCTGGATGGTCACTGGGCATCTAATACAGGTCCTGCCTGTACTGAAGCAAAATTATTTCCTTTTTTCTCCTTTTCTTCCTTCCTTCACATTTCTTCCATTTTTGGATACTTAGTGGTAACTTCATTGGAGAGAAGAAGAGTGAAAAACATGATCATCTTCTAGCAAAATTATTGCACTTCTTAATCCTTCCCCCCCCCCCCCCCATTGCAAGTTGAGAAGAGGGAGGCAGGAAAGCAAGCAGAAAAGGAACCAAAGAAGAAGGAGAGAGAGGAGGGAAAAGGAGGCTCTGGGAAAGACTCTAGCCATCTGGGGTTTTATTGCCTTAAATTAGAAATGAGGGAGGAATTCCCAGTTCACTCTTCTGAGAGAGAAAAGCAGAATCCAGGAGCATTTCCAGGGGCAAGTTCTGGATGCAGTTGTTTGAGTGGGAAAGCGAGTGGTGGCAAAGGTAGGAATGCAGGCTGGTGGGAACACTAGGGGCTGTAGACCAGGAGGGCTGCCCAACAGCAAAGGGGAACAGTGAGACCAGTGGAGTGGGGTTGGGAAGAGCAAGAGAGGGAACTATGCCCAGAATAATAGCTGGTGAGCAGGGACCGGTCCCCTTAAGGGGATACGAAAAATGAGAACTTAAACAGGAGATGGGGAAAGGGTAATCTTTTCCCAAGGACATGTTAAGGGCTGTTGAGAGCAGGGAGGGGTATTCAGATGGGCCCATGGAAAATCTTCATCCCTGGAGGGCCTCTCATTTTTCTCTCCTTTCCTTCTCCAGCCTTCCCTACCTTCACCTCCTAATTCTACCCTTTCTCTCTTCACATTTCTTTCTTCCCATCTTTCTTTTTCTCTCTCTTTCAGTCCTTTATGTGACCTAATTACAAAACAAAAGGATATCTATTATATATTATTACTTCCTGAATAGAATTTCCTCTTCCCTGCTCTAAGTTAAAAACCTTAAGAGATGGTTATTTGTTTAAAATCCCTGTTTTGGGGCACCTGGGTGGCTCAGTGGATTAAAGCCTCTGCCTTCAGCTCAGGTCATGGTCTCCTGGGATCAAGTCCCGCATCAAGCTCTCTGCTCGGCGAGCCTGCTTCCTCCTCTCTCCCTCTCTGCCTGCCTCTCTGCCCACTTTTGATCTCTGTCTGTCAAATAAATAAATAAAATCTTTTAAAAAATAAAATAAAGTAAAATAAAATCCCTGTTTTAATTTAACTATTTTTAATTTACATAACCTTCAATAGGCTTTTTTCCCCTTTTCTGACCCTTGATAGGAAAAAAATGTTCATGTCCCTATGTCAAACCGTTATAGTTGGGTTGAATCTCTATATGTTGTGCTTGGCTATGACATAACACACTTGTCAGTAAATTCTTCCCTGATGAAAGGGTCATTTTGTTTAAGTCTAAGGTTCCCAATTGGACATTGGCATGACCATCAAATCTGAACTAAATTTAAAATCTTTGCATGTAACCTATGGATTGAAAATATCTTACAATACAAAATCAGTACAAAGAGAGACTTATGTTAAACTGGTTTCAGTAATCTATATTGCAAATATATTGTTACATCCTAATAATTGACAGTAAAGAGTTTTATTGGCAACAATTAAAAAAAAGATAATGAGAAACAATTTGATCTCAGACTTTGAAGAAAAAAGAAAGCCAGGCTCTCAAAAGCCTGAAATTAAGCTTTTCACCTCAATTCTGATACTGTTTTAGCAGCATGTGTAGGGCTCCAGCAGCTAAACTCTGAAGTGCGATCCTGTCCCTGTCACAGCTTAAGAAGCACTATGTCACAGCAGTGCCTTGACTAGGAAAACTCCTAGAGATACCTGAATGTCACTAATGGTGCTCCGGCCACCACAAGTGAAGAAGGACTTCACCCTTCCCCAGACCACGCGAAGCCAAAACATCCCCTCTAGTCAGGAAACATTTCAGGCACCTTCAGTGTCCTACCATAAAGACATTTAGACAATTCACTGTGCTGATGTCCAAATTAATCAGGTGAGGATTTTTGTAAACTCCCCAGGAAACAGACTAGTATGTCTTGAGGCTAGTGCTGTGTGCAACCAGCAGTATATATAGGCGGCCATCTTACCATCTGACAAGACCAGCCATTTTGCCACTGTTGCTCCTTCTGAGGAACTGTTTTCAAGAAAGTACAGTCTCACACATTCACTTCTGAAGCTAAAATTATGCATATAAGGTCTAAGATTTTCTTTTTTAAAAGTACATAAGAGTCGGGGGAAGAAATCTGAGTCTCTCCAAATTTGAGTCTCTCCCAAATTTGAGTCTCCTTGAGACAACCACTCTCACCTGCACTCTGAGAAGAAACAAAGGGGTTAGAAAATAAAAAGAGGAGAGAAAGTGGGAAATAAGACCAGAAGGGAATCCAGAAGAATGCTTCAGTATGAAGGGATAGTATTAAAGTCACCCAAAACACAGGAGCATTGTTTCTAAAGTACTCAAATTTCAGCCAAACCTAGAATCACCAAGATAGAAAAAGCTGCTGAGGTTATCTTGTCCAAGCCGTTCTAATCACAGTGAGGAAACTGTTGCCCAGGGCAGGGCAAGGACTTGCCCAAAGTCAGCTGGTGAGTTAGAGGAAGAGACAGGAGTAGAAGACTGGCCTGCTGACCCTGGCCCAGTCCTTTGCTCATCACCACAGAACTCGTACAAGGAATGTTTAAGTTTACATTTTTAGATATATATATTTGGGGGGTATATATACACATATATACATATACATGTATAGGTATATACATATATATGTGTATATATATGATTTCTTTCTCTGCATTCATAAATTAGTCCATGCAATGTTCTTTTCAAATTAAGGTAATAGGTTTTCTACTAAATGACACTCTGTTGTTTACTGGATATTTAAATTACCTGACCCAAAGTCTTAATCACAAATATATTCAAATGAAGAAGACACATAAAGTGAATATTGCAGGTTATTTGCATTTCCCAAAAGCATTTACTAAGTATTACTCTTGAGCACAGCATTATCTTAGCCACAGCTTCCTATAGTTAATCTTATTTTCAAGATACATGCATAAAAAGCATGGAGCCTATAACAAACCACACTCCTCCCTGAGAATAGGATTAATTCTTGGCAATGCCAACAAACTGGCAAAGATTGCCAAAGCTCATTTTCCTAAGCTAACCTCACTTTAGTTCCCAGCCTTCCTCCTCCCAGTCCCTGACATACTCTCCCCCAGGAGCAAAATTAGAAACATTTTAACAGAAGGACAATAATGGAAACTCTAAATGCTTAATACAGGCAGTCTACTTCTTCATTAATGAGAACAATTCAAATCACTAAGCTACATCAAACCAAATAAGCCGAGGCTGAAAGCAGCCATATGTTAATTAGCTAGACAAGAAAATATGATTTCCTAGATTTTGTCCTTAACTACAATTAAGCTACCTAGCTTCTCAATGATGTCTCCTAAGTGATTTATTTTGCAACCTCTTTGACATGTTTGGGTTAGTGCCAATTTATATTAAGATGATGAGACCCTCTGCATTTCTAGAACTTGTTTCCTCTATCTGCTGTACTCCCTTTCCCAACCAGGACCCAGAGAGCTATGGCAAGTTATGGTGGAATTTCTGCAATGTCCTTCTCTCACTTCTATTCTTTTCTCTCTCTCCTCAACCAACCAACCAACCAACCAACCAACCAACCAACCAACCTATAACTAACCAATCCTTTTCTCTCCACACTTATTCCATCAACCCTCCCACACATTCTTAAGAAGGACTGAAATTTCTCAACAAAATATTAGCAAACCAAATCCAACAATACATTTTTTAAATTTTTTTAAGATTTTATTTATTTATTTGACAGAGGGAGATCACAAGCAGGCAGAGAAGCAGGCAGAGAGAGGAGGAAGCAGGCAGAGAAAGGAGGAAGCAGGCTCCTTGCTGAGCAGAGAGCCTGATGCGATGCAGGGCTCGATCTCAGAACCCTGGGATCATGACCCCAGCAGAAGGCAGAGGCTTTAACCCACTGAGCTACCCAGGCACACCCCAACAATACATTTAAAAAATCATTCACCACAATCAAGTGGGAGAGTCACAGCAATCAGATAACATAAAGAAATAAAAGACATCCAAAGTAAAACTCACTATTTGCAGATAGCACAATGCAACATACAGGAAACCCTACGGGCTCCTGGGTGGCTCAGGTTGACAGAACATTTGAGTAGCTAGGCATTTGTAGGCAAAACTAAGATAAGATTAAGGGGTTATATACAGAAGTGGTTCATATCCAACAGAGCCATAAACCATAACCTGTCTGGTTACCTATTCTACCAAACAACATCTACAAGTTAACCTGTTTCTCTGTGGAGTCGTAAACTGGCCTAGACAATAAAAAGCCAAGCCCAGACCTTTACTGAAAGGGTTCCCAGTAATCTCTTTTGGCCTCTTGCCAAGTTTCTGATAATTTTCTGACACCCGGGTGTACCCAGGGTTTCTTGCCGTCACCACTGTCTTACTGCCCATGCTGCTTCTTGCATTTTAGCAGAGTTCTGCGAAGATATATGCCCAATGCCCATCCAGTTTCCAGGACACAAGAAGCTCTCTTTTTCCTGAATTTAATTGATATATAGTTCAGTGGACAAAATTTAATACTTTCAAATCAAACTCTGTCTTCATTAGAGCACTGCTTTCAGAGTGATAATTTTCTATTGATGAAAGTTCCTATAGGAGAGTGCTAGAGTAGTGGATGACCAGGTAGCCATTTGAAAAAATGTTTGATTAAAATGTTGTTTTAGTCTGGCAAACAAAATAACTCTTGTGAAATAATTTTAATGGATGGCTTGTCTCACCAACTAGTTTATGAACTTGAATTCAGAAAAGACATAGATATGCTATCTGAAGGACTTATACTTAGCTCCTGATGCATGCCTTATCTATTGCCGGAGTTCAACAGATGCTTGCTGAATACATGTGAGGAGAATTGATTAATAAAAATAAAATGAATAGGAGGATGAGTGGATGGATAGTTGGAGGGATGAAAGAAAGAAAAAAGAAGAGTATCAATGGACGAGAAGGGGAGTCACAGATAAATGCCACAATTTACTTTCACCCAAGAGAAAACTTAAACAGAGGATCAATTACAAAGAAATATACATATTGGATACAGAAAAGGGAGAAGAAAAAGAAGAAGAAAGTATCAGTGCAAGAAGCAGCATGGGCAGTAAGACAGTACCAAGAAACCCTATTTCCTCCCTCTAACTCTATGCTCACCAAGATAACCAAGTCCATCCATGAATGGACTACTCATTCAACCAGCTAGGGTCGATGGCCCTTCCACTGCAATTTGGTAAACTGGGATTTCTATTTGTTAATAAAACATCGTAAGAATCGGGTTTGATTTAATCAACCGCAAGACCACTTAAACTTCATGAAGTGACAAATTCAATTTCATGACTTTACAGTGAAGATCTCACTCTGGGCTAGAGTAATACAATTTCAAAACTGAAAACCGTGAGGTTCTACCTGAGACAGGCAGCCAGCCATACCCTTGTCTACAATGAGATTGCATGTGTGGAGCTTTGACCAGAATTTAACTGTAACTAGGAGAACACCATTAACAAACTCATTGATTAGGCTCAGTTTTAATCATGTCTTCATTGAAGAAATTCTCCCAACTACATGGTGACAACAAAGAGATTTCAAGAAAAAGGAAAAATGTTATATATATAGTGAAAGACACTGATTCAATATCCTACAGCTCTAGGGTATTTAAAAGTTGTAGAACTTGGAGAGCAGCCTAGAGATACAGATGCTTAAGACACTAATATTTCAGGCCACTTGGGTGGCTCAATCAGGTAAGCTGCTGCCTTCAGCTCAGGTCCTGATCACAGGTCCTGGGATCAAGCCCTACTTCAGGCTCCTTGCTCAGCAGGGAGCCTGCTTCTCCCCTGCCAGCTGCCCCCCCTGTTTGTGTTTGCCTCTCCCTCTGTGTGTATGTGTGTGTCAAATAAATTAAAAAAAAAAATCTTAAAGACATTAACATTTCAACTTAACTATAGTAGTGAGAATTAATTGTTATATTTTATTTCTAAAGAGCTCTTCAATAGAGATTACAGAGCACTTGCATTTCAAGTCAACAAATATTTTCAGAAGGCATGTTGCACCCCAGAACAATACATTTCAATCACCACCCCTGTCAGTAGGTTCCAATCACTAACCAGCCAAATGGCAAAAGCTCCTTAAGGGAGCAGTTAAGCCAGTTTGAATGTCTTAATACGACAGACTCCTCCATTTTTTAAAAGAAAGATTAAAATTGAAAAACTGAATATTTTAGGGACTCAATAAGTGTCTCAAGTTAACTTTTTTTTTTTCTGCTTACAAGCCTTAGGGACAAATTTCTGGCTGTGATCTCTGGGTCACCTGCTTCAAAACCACAGAAAATGAAAGTGATGAGAATGCAAATTTCTGGGTCTAGAGATCTTCTAAACCAGTGCTTTAGGAGTGGAGCCTAGGAATCTGTATTTTTCATATACACCCCACAAAATTTCTAACACATGTTGGGTGAACAGGGCCCTAAAAATAAAAACTAACCTGATCACTATATTGCTAGCTTCAGATCCTTTTTCGACTATATCTACTTAACCTGTCTCCCTTCTTCTCTAAATTGGTTTATTTCATATGCAAACTCAAGAATGTTATAATGCAGCTTTCTGGAATCATCCCCTCTCTCTGACCCTCAATCACAGCCCCTCAAGACCTCAAAACTGCATCAAAGGTCACATTCCAACCTAGAATCACAAAACCCACTAATTTCTCTCAGTCTGTGTGGAATCGCCTCTGTCCTGTCATGACAAACCATAAGTCTGTTTTGCTCAACTATAATTCTGTTACAAAGGCTGTGATGCTGGTGCTGAAGAAAGCACACTGGCTTCGGTGGTTTCGGCAGACCCTCATGATCCCATCACCGGCTCTTTGGTAACTCTTTTTATTTCGAACGAGTCACTTAATCACTTTGAGCTCTCATCTTCCTGTCTAGAAAATGGGAATCGTAGCACTTGGGATTGTTTCTGTGATATAGATGTTCAGTTAATTCAATCACGCACTCAACAATATTTACTCAACAACAGCGGGGCACCTGGCACTCCTAGGCCCATGAGATTCATCAATGGAAAAAAAAAAAAAAAACCCTGTCCTCAACGAGTTTGCAATTTTAGAAAAAGGAGCTAAATGGTAAACTAAATGAAACAAATAAATGAATTATATCATAGCATAAACGTGTCAAATAGAACAGAAAAAAGGCAGGGTACATGGGATCAGGACAGCAGGGGTGGGGAAGTGGGTCGAAGTAGGCTTCTTTGAGAAAAAAGGATTTGAACTGATTGGGTGGAAGCCAGGGAGTAAGCCAGGAGAACCTTCCAGGCAGGCAACGAGTGGAGCAAAGACTATAAGATGGGGAATCTTATAAGAGGGGATCCCTTGTCAGCCACCTCGAGGACTTGGCTTCTATTCTGGGTGAAATGGAGAACAGTCTTAAGATTTTGAACAGAGGAGTGATGTGAGCATCATGATTCCTTATCTAGCAGTAGAAACAATGTGCTTCAATTAGACAGTCTAAGATACGGTCTTAGGTCCAAAAAAATTGTTCATAGATGAATCCTTTTCAGCAGGAAATTCTGCTTGGGTTTACAGTGATTATTCTTTATGACAGAGCTTTAAGACAGGACGAAATTTGCCAAAAGGCTCCATTACATTTGCGTAACCATCTCCAGATATGATCTCTGGAGATCAGTGTGTGTGTTTGTGTGTGTGTGTGTGTGTGTGTGTGTGTGTGTGAATGAGTGTGTGCACACACGCGCTCAAACTCCTACCCGAATGCTACCACCAGCCCTGCTGACATTTTAGGTACAAAAACTGTGTTCCTGGATGTGGAGCAGGGTCTGAAGAAAAAGTAGTAGCCCTAGACCTCTAGTCATAGGACATTATACTGATGCAAGAAATGAAAATTCAGCTCTAGAAACACACAGCTCAGACCACTTGACATTCTAGTGAAAGATTTTATAAATTATGCATTTTCTCAATTCTGCATAGTTAAATGAGAAATGATATGATGTTAGATCTGTGCATGAGGAAATGGGAAAGCATTTAAGAGGAACCACATAATAAGTCTCAGGGCGAGCAAGGGCAAAAGGGTATCCTTTCCATCTTATTTTTCCACAAAACCCTGCTCATGGAACACGACGTACTTCAAAGAAATTGTACTACTAGAACTTTGTGGTACATTTTAGGGATCCTAGCAGCAAGGATATTAATTTCCCATATTTCACTTCATTCCTGATATTTTTTATTGAAAGTTAATTTTTCTTAACAGGCCACTGGGCTTGCTAATATTGCCTGAATAAAATGTAATGGTGCAATAAGGTAAAAATTGTCCCATGGAATAGACAAATGCCAGGCCATTGAATGGGGACCCTTTGTTTGCTGTTCTATCACACTTGTATGATGAACTTCATGGGTCCTTTAACTATTAAACCTTCTTAACCAAACTGTACTATGTTAACGTGTTTCCCTAATAAGAGATGAGTGCAATAAAATGTGTTAATTTCCCTTTTTTTGATTCATCTGGAAAATTGAACTAAGCTGAGTCAAATCTTCTGATTGAACATACAAGCTAATAAACTTCCTTCTTCATCTCCCTTCTAATTATTATATAATCTCAGTGCCAGTACTCTCTATTATTATTTTTCTAACAGTGTTTACATCACGATTCAAATTGAATGGAAATCAGTTGAGGTGGAAAATATAGAAGTTTAAATGTATTCCTTTGCCAATATTGTCAATAAGACCGTGGACTCTGGAGCCAGCCAGCCTGGGTTTGAAACCCAAATCTGTGCTCTGTGCACCGCCCCACCCTCCAGCTGTATGATCAAGAGCAAGTTGCTTAAGCTCTCTATGACTCAATTTCATTGTCAGTGAAATGGGACTAGCAATAAGAATGTTAAGAGGATAAAATGAATTAACATATAAAGCACTTAGAGCAGTGCCTAACCTGTGATAAGTTGCTAAATAAACAAGAAAAAGGGGCTGCCTGAGTGGCTCAGTGGGTTAAGCCTCTGCCTTCAGCCCAGGTCATGAACCCAGGGTCCTGAGACCCAACTCGGGCTCCTTGTTCAGGGGGTAGTCTGCTACCCCTCTCCCTTTGGCCCCTGCCCTGCCCTGCTCATGTTCTCTCTCACATACTCTCTCAAATAAATAAGATCTTTTTAAAAATTGTAATAAAATAAAAGGATTTACAATGAAAAAATCTTCTTTATCCTTAATTCCTCACCCATCCTGTTCTCCCAAAAGTAACTTATGTTTCCAGTTTCCTGTGAATCCTTTAGAGATATTGGGCATTTGCCAACCAATTAGTCTGCCCTTGCCTTCCCTGCCCATTTATGACCATTTTAGACGACCTCTGTTCTAACCCTCTCTCCCCAGAGCTCTTGTAAATTTGCTTTGTGTTTTGCCTATTTTTAAAACGTAGTGTTGTTGAACTTACAGAGTTACCAAATCAAAGAATAATAATTTGACTTCTTTTAAATTAAGAGTGCCTCTAGTATTAAAAAATAAATTTTGTTTATAAAAATGTATTTTGCAACTCATTTTTCAGGAAACTATTTGTTGCCAAAGCCAATAAATGTAAAATCTGTAGATGAGTTCATGAGCAGATAATCTTTCTATGGTCTAGGATATATTAAAAAGAGTTTCGGAAACATATCTATGTAGAGCTGTGGGGTATTTTTATATTTAACATCAGTGCAAAAATGCCTTTTAAGCAGAGAGGGCTTCTTGAAACCAATTAGCCTCTTTTAACTTTTGATTGATTATTTTCCGGAATTACTGACATGGGTTAAAAATCTCCATGTCTATGTTTTTGAGATCTAATTATGCTTTTTGAGCCTCTAATACCAACATTCCTGTATTTCCACCCTCGCAACTGCATGAAGCCATGACTTATCCTTTCCTCCTTTCCAGAGCACTTTTACTTGTCCTGTCCTTCTCCTGGGTGTGGTAGACCAATTTCTACCCAGTACAGCTCTCTCTACCTGTTTCTTTTATCCCCATTTTCAGATTTTCAGTTCTTAAAAAAGTTTCTAAATCAACTGACTTAAAGTCAATACTTTCCCACCATGAAACCTATTATGGAAATGAATAAAACTGAAGAGTAATGAATTAAAGATAATTTTGCTTTTTATATCATTTGCCATATTTGACTCACAAATTTCACATTTAAACAAAAGAAGTTAAGGCTGAAGTAGAAAACTATTACATGATGAAAGAGGAAATATACTTAATAGAAATTAAATTAATTATGAAGGGCAGGTATATTTCTCTTAAAAGGAAAATAGATAACTTTTGACAAAAGTGTTCAAACAAGAGATTTATGACACTATTAGTTATGCATTAAAATATGATTTTTTTTCATAGACAACTCGTAAATTGCCTTGGAGAACTTGGGCTTTTTCCCAACCTGTGGAAAACGGAATTAAACACTAAAAAGTATTCTAGGACCCCATTTAAATGTAGAGGAGGGAGTTTTCTACACACACATATCAAACACTAGTAGGCTGTCCTACAGTTTAACTCAACTCTGACACTAGCAACTCAGAGACAGCATCAGATTGCATAAGTTAAGGGCTTAGTCCTACAAGACTGCCCACCTCCCATCCCGTTCAGAAGCCAGCTGGAAATCTAGGTAGTTACCTGTGTTTGTGACCGACTGGCTATGAATCAGAGGTACCCACAACTCCTTCCCTGGGTTCAACCCCTTCCCTCACAAAACTCAGAGAAACATTTTTACTTAATAGATCAGTGGTTTATTATAAAAGAATGTAATTCAGGAACAGCCAGATGGAAGAAGGTATGGGGCACGGTGTGCAGCAAGAGCACAAAACTTCCATGTTCTCTCCAAGAGTGCCACTCTCCCCTATTTTCCATGTTTTTACCAGCCAGGAAATCTCCACACCCCAACCTGTTGGAGTTTATGGAGGCTTCATTACATAGACACGAGTGATTAAATCATTCACCATTGGCAATGGAACTAAATCTCCAGCCCTTCTCCCCCACCCAGGGGGTCTAGGGATGGGACTAAAAGTTCCAATCCTCTAATAATAATATTGGTTCCATAGGCTACCAGCCCTCATCCTTAGGTGAGGGTCCCAAAGTCACCTCATTAACATAACAAAAGACACCTTTATGGCTATCATTGCTTAGAAAATTCCAAGCCTTTTAGAAGCTCTGTGCTAGAATGGGAATGAAGGACAAATATATATTTCTTACTATCACAATATCACAAATTTAAATTTGTCCTTTGTCTTCTAGTGCAGATAGACTATGTTTCAAAGTGGTTAGAGAAGTCAGAGAATGTGACTCAAGGATTTTTATAATTTATTCAATATTATATTTTTATAGTGCAAAAACTGCCTATATGTATTTCATATATATAAATATATGTGTGTCTATACATTTTTTTTTTTCATAATAGAAACTGTAGAAAGCAAACCAACACTTGACAACATTTCCTTGGCTGGAAAAAATATGCAGAATATACACTGATTCTCAATGGAGGTTCACCTGAGATGGGTATTAGAATCTCAAAAAAGGGCGTCTGGGTGGCTCAGTGGGTTAAGTCTCTGCTTTCAGCTCAGGTCATGATCTCAGGGTTCTGGGATGGAGTCCCGCTGCATAGGGTTCTCTGCTCAGCAGGGAGCCTGCTTCCCCACTCTCTGCCTGCCTCTCTGCCTCCTTGTGATCTCTCTCTCTCTCTCTCTCTCTGTGTCAAATAAATAAATAAAATCTTTAAAAAATAAAAATAAAAAAATTTTTAAAAGAATCTCAAAAAAAGGAAGACAAAGAATGTAATTTTTTTTTTTTATCAAACATGGGCAAGGATTTTAAGGGTTGCAAAACACTGGCATATGAGAGGTATAAAGACAATAGTGCTGTTTGGGCTCCTGCTCTGAGCTCACAATCATAATTATAACAGCCAACATTTTGACCATCACTCTGTGCCAAACACTGGGCTAAGCATTATGACACCATCTCATTTCTCCCTGACCCTCAATGTACACACTTCATTTTGTGGGTGAAAGCAGTGGGTGATTCCGGGGCTCAAATAACTTACTCAAGATCACAGAAAGAGTGAACTCAAAGACAATTTTTGAAACAGGACATCCCTGCTCATAATCATCTTATTCAACTGCAAGGAACGGATTTTTGCCTCTCATTAAAATATTCCCATTAATAACCTTTCTGTATTTGACTGTAACTACCTTATACAGTCTCTTCTCTTAAGCCGTATCATGTAAAGAGCTATGTTCCAAAATTATTTGGATATTCAGCATAAACTACTAGTCATGATTATACAAGGATTCAAATTGTTGAATTAATGGCTCCCTACGAATATGTTCTAGGATGAGGTATGTAATGAAAGCTCTTTTGTCTACTAGGAATAATAATAATAATAATCGCTAATCATTATTATCATGTGCTAGGTAGTATTCTGAGAGCTTTAAGCTTATTAACTGAAATTGATTTAATCTTCATCACAACTCTATAAGTAAGATGGTATTATTATATCCAATTTAAAGAGGAGAAAACTAAAAATGTGTTTCTTGAAGACCTATGAAAATATGTCATCCCCACAAAGATGTGGAAGGAAACTGCAAAATAAAAGCTTAACGTTGCTATATAAATATAAGCAAACATATAAATGCTACCATACATAGCATACATAGGTTCTGTTAATGATTGAATCCAGTGGACTTCAAATCTTTTATTACATCCAAAAACAACTCCTAGGATAGATTTTTCTCACTTACAGGGATTCCTGAGTATGTTCACTACGCTTGCTAAGACATCACAGCCAACCTTTAAACAAGCTCTTCACTGCCAGATAACTCAAAAACAAAACTATAAAAATCTCTCAAAAGTCTTACAAAAAGAGAGAGAGGAGGAGAGAGAACGAGAGAGAAAAATGTTTGGGAGCTTCCCAAAGAAATGAACGAAGCTCAAACTGCTATAATTTGTGCACGTAGCAGCTTAAGAAGCCTAGGAAGAGCGGAGGACTTGACATTCACCTTGATCAAGTTCATTCCAAGTTTAAGATGCTCCAAAGAACCACAAAATAAGATTTGAAAGCTGATGATCCTGCTCTGCTCCCTGCTGGCTGCGTGATCCTGGACAAAGGCCCCAGCAACCCTGTTCCCTACCATCAAGCAGGGCCATTGTAAAGACCAAACAAGATGGTATATTGGAAAATGCTTTGCCAACTATAAATTTCTACAGAAGATGTGGCTGTTAATCTTAGCCATACAGTTTTTCTCTTTTTCAGGGAAAGACCATGAAAAGGGTAAGGTATTTTTAAAGGAAATGTTGTTTTCTTACCATTAAATGCAGTAACTGACAAAATGTTTTCAAGTACATATCTGCCCTTTCTATAAATGGCTAAGAATAATTAGCCTATTGAATTCCTGGTAATGAGCATTTCTTTGATGCTGGAAAAGTTTATTAAAGTAGTTCCAGCCTACTCTCTGAAACATTCACTGGGCCTATCAGATCTCACCAAGGGATCTTGGACACAGTGGTGGCCACCAGCCTCTGGGTAAGGTGCTGCCAAAGACACAGAGGCCGAATATCCACTCTATTGTCTCGAGAGCCCAAATTCAGGAGCTGCCTGTTGGGCTGCCCTGGACGGTGTGAGAATCTCAGAGATTCTCCCTGTCACTCAAGGCCTGGGCCTGCGAAGAAGAGACACAGAACTTCTGTTCTTGTGTCTGAGGAGGCGATAACTCAATCTACCAGCATGGTTTCCCTCAGCCTCAAAATTTTAAGGGGACCAAAGTGAGGGGCACAGGCAGGCCCATCTTCACACAGAAGGTCACAAGATTCATGAGAGAAGCATGGTGGAATCCAGCAACTGTCCATCTATGTGCCAATTAATTTCAGTAATATTCCTATCTAGTGGAGCCTCCAATATTGAGTACAGTCAAATCTGCCTTCGTACCCCCAATGCCTGCTTTCATGCACTCACATGCATTATGCATAGAATTTCTGTTTTCTCCTTGGGAGAGACAGTGGCAGGGGTAGTTGGAGGGGAGAAAGATTAAAAAGAGGAAGGAGCAAAGGGTGAGGAATCTATTCTCCCTCTGTCTCTCACTCCTCCCCTCCATGCTTTGAGGGGAAAAGGCCAGATAATGGTGGAAGAGTTCCAGAGAGATCTGGTGCAGCAGAATCCGGAAGTCAAAATCCCCATTCATGGGAAATAATGCATATACAAGGAATCCAAGGGCCAGAATCCCACCTTCTCAAGGATCTTTTGTCTGTCCTTGTTCAACTACAGAGGCCAAGGATTGAATTAGTTGTACTCCACAGTTCATGATACATCATTTTCCTTGGCTCCAAGAAAGGTCTCACTTTTATTTTCCTTTGGAATTTTGTCCCTATGCCCTATTCCTCTTTCCATCTCCCTCTCCCACCACTGACCATGTTTCTAATGTGTTCAATATCTATTCCTTTCACTGAACCAATCCTACCCTGTACCCGCACCTCTTCCCAATGTCAGCACCAAGTCTCCAGGGTCTTCTCCCATCCTCACATTCGATCACACTTTGATGTCCGCTTTGGCACCCCCATTTACCTGCCCCTCTGCCTCCTCACTCACTATTTCATTCCCTTCATTCCCTGCTGACTTCATACTACTGTGATTGACCGGTGAGTACCTCCTCTCTAGGTTCAGGGATGTGGCCCTCCAACAAGGACAACCCTGGCAAGAATGGTCTGGAACCTCCAGGGAGGACTTTGGCTCCCCAGAGTCTGCTGTCAGGAAACCTCCATCTATATGTAACCCAAAAAATTCCTCATCTGGAGCTCCGATGATATGTCAGCCATATTCCTAATTCAGACTTAGGGAATAAAAATATCTTCCTCAGTGACACTGGGGTTTACTTGAAGGGAATTTGGAAAGCACACAAAGAAATAAACACTGGTCTGTATCTGCTCTTTATCAATGATGGTCTGCTCTTTGGGATTTTCAAGGCAACCGTAACACTCAGGCATTGACTAACTCTCCAGAATATAGACAATGTATGCCCCCAACTCTTAAGAAAAACAATGGAAAAAATAATTGTGTTTACAACACCATAAAGGGATTAAAAATGAGCCATGGCCTACCAAACTAACAACGTTCAGATTTGTGCTACTTCCAGGGGCCTGTTGCTAGTCTGGGATTACAGTGGTCCCAGCTGTAGACTGAAGCCTTCCTTACATGTCCAGGGAAATTCTGGTCACCCACTAGACACACTGTTCTTCTGGCAGGATTTTCCACAGCAGGCACATCATAGAGATGGCTTGGCAAAATAGACTATTAATAAATATGTCCTTTAAAAAAGTGTGTAGCTCTGTGTAGTGACAGATGGTAACTAGACTTATTGTGGTGATCATTCCACAATGTATATAAATGTCAAATCATCACGTTGTACACCTAAAACTAATATAATGTTGTCTGTCAATTATAATTCCCAAAAAAGTATATACTTAATGAAAAAGGCTTCAAAATATGTAATACCTTGGAAATTCTTTGAAACGGATTTTAAATCTTCAATCTGGCGGTGTCAGGCAGACACAATGTGAAGCAGCATATGTTTTTAAGTAGCTCACAGCTGTTGTCTCAAAAGCTGTGCCGGCTTTAGTTCAACCAACAAACTCATTTCCTGCAAATAAAGGGTGGAACAGACAAATACTCATATCTCTGCATTGAAAATGCATGTGCTTAAGTATTATTTTTCACTCACACAGAGCACTTTTCATTTGCAAAAGGCTTTGCAGGCGTCCTGGTTGCTTACTCCATATGGCAATCCTGTGAATTACATTTTCTAAATTGACAGACATGAGAACTGAAACAGATCATGTCACAGGTGGAATGGCCGGCACTCCTGGGTCCTGCAGCTCCATGGAGTAGGGTGAGATGGGGAGAAATGCAGGGTGTGTCCAGAGACCTGAGAAGCATGACTTCCTGTCCCATTCCTGGGGAGACCTGAGAGCTGGTAAAATCTCTCCTAGTCGGCAAGGTGCACGTAACGCTGGTCTACATGTTATGATTCTTTTCTCCTCAGATACTTAAAGTACTTTTCAGGTAATGGCTCACAAATTACTCGAACATCTTTGCGATACATGTCTGTGGCAGATATTATCTCCATCTTAGCAACGAGGAGAAAATTGAAGCACAGCATCTTTAACAACTCAGAGCCTCTCCTGGCTTCTGGGCAACAGGCTGATTTCACGAAGGACCACGCGTGTAAGTTCAAAGAGGGGCTTGTCGAAAGAAAGGACTTCAAATGCGATTATCTACTAGGAACAAAACCAAAACATAAGTATCTGTTAAATCCAGAACAGAGTTCTTTGCATTGCTGATTCTCACTAAATATTAATTGACTGCAGTAACAGTAAGAATCTGCTTGTTCTTTGCCTCGGATCCCAGCCCAGCCCCACTTTGGTCATTTAAACTTCTTTCCAAGGACAATAAATTCTTACTGAAGTATTTTTGTTCACCTCTATTTAGAAAATAGAACCCGTTTTGTTTCTCTGACAAAAATTCAACCAAAAAAAAAAAAAAAGCCACTTTATAAAAGAAACAGGAAAAAGAAATGGAGCGTGTCTAGTTCCTGTGATGCGTAATTAACCAGGTACCTCTTTGCATGTGTGTGTGCTTATTCATTTGATTTTCCAGCTCTCCCAGGAATCCAAATGTAAAATAGAGCACTTGGGAACAACTCACAGATTTACAAGGCACTCCAGGGACTACAAGGTCTATAAACTGACACATTAGCCTCATCCGTAGCCGGGTGCAAAGTACTTTTACTGCCACAATATGGACCACAGTGTTCCTAATACAGAAATAATTTGGTATCAGTAACCAATATAACATTGGCATTGAGATGTCCTTCATTTCCCTTAACTGCTTCTGGCCCGTAGAAAAGCAAATGCAATTGAGTGGAAATTGCTTTTCAAGGAGTTGTGTCTGCACAAGAAATGTGAAGCTAGGGACCGAGAGTCCATCTCATCAAACCAGGCCCAACGCCGAGCACTTTCTATTTGAAAACGTGACAGAAAGTTCATACGGTGCCTTCTTGTGCTGAATTTATATGATTTCAGTAGAATTGTACTGAATACAGTTTCTACCAGCCAATAATCAGGGGTGCGAAAATAGAGACTTTACTTTTCCTATAACTGAACTGAGCTTCTATCTCAAGCTCCCAGTCTTCTCTGTGGCAGGAAAGTTAATCTTCCTAATTTAATTCAAATTATTAATTCTTCAGTCATTTCATGGATAAAATCAGACAGATTCAGGGCTTCACCGCTTCCCTTTCATTCTCTTGAAATAGAAGTGTAGTTCTGTGGGTCTGTGTGTGGCAGAGGTTGGGGAGGGAGAACCCTCCCCGTCCCCCCTTCACCCCACCCGCCCCGCCGCATCCGCTGAGGACACTGCCACCTGCTGGTCTCTGGTGATTGGCCTCTATTTCCACAGCATACCCTTCCCTTGTGCCAGCGTGCATTATAGCCCCCAGCTTTCCCAAGCTGCTTCCGCTTACACTGAATCCTCATCACCAACCTCTCTCACCCATGTCCATAACCTTCTCAGGGACACTGAAAGTGATTGTGGGCTCTTCTCTGGGCTTTGGAGACTCCAAACTATCAGAACCTTTCTCACCTTGCCTGGCCCAGCTGCTGTCTGGGCTTTGCTGCTGCTTCAGTGTGTTTGTGTGAGGTCTGCTGCATATGCAGGCTTCACCCAGGAAGTGAGGCACAGGCCTTCCCTTCACTGGCAACCCTCCAAACCAAACTGAGCTGTCTAATATCTTCACCCAGGGATTGGTCACTGCTAAACAAGAACCCCAGAGCCAGACTACTGCATACAAACACTGGCTCTGACACTGTCGCTTTGGGTCTATCAGTTGACCACTCTGTGCCTCAGTTTTTCATCTGAAAAATGGTATCTATCTCATACAGTTGATGAGAAGAGTAAACGAATTTAAAAGAAATGCACATAGAATTATGCTTGGCACATAGTAAGTCCTCGATGTATTGGGTACTGTTATTGCTGTTAGTCCATGATAGAAGCTGGCATAAGGCATCCCTGCTCCTACAAACATATCAGCACCCCCCACCCAGCCTTTTAGGAGGAGAACTAGCTGCTACCCTCATGCTACCTTTCCAAATCTGTTGTCTCTTTTATGAGCTTTGTGCTCTGAATCCTTCAGTCTCTTAGCCTTCTGGTTCTCAAAATACTTTTTCTCTTTCAAAAACCTGGACTTCTGCAATTTAAATCCTTCACTCTGCTGTAGATATCAAAAACGTATGGCACTACTGGAAATTCAAAGTCAAGAATTTGTCTTCTGCAATTTTCTCTCCTCTAAGATAATAACCCTGCACCCCGTGATCAAGTATATACGATGGAAAAATAGCAAGCTAAAAAGTTAGCATTTCTCTTCCCTGTTCTGCTAGTCTGATCATTTCATGGGGAGAAGAATAACAAGGAGGCTAGACTGGCCATGCTTATTCCATGCTTCAAATATTCCTGAGACTCCAGAGAGCAGTTAAACTAGCCAAGGCAGTATCCCACCAAACTAACTACTAGAGACAATTCATGAAAAAGTGAAAAAACACACCAAAACAGGTGCTCTATAGCCATATGCAACAACATGAAAACAACCCACACCACCAAGACTCTGCTGCTATCATGACTGTTAGAACAAAGATGCTAATGGATTTACTGAAAGATTAAAACTAGTAATAATTCTGGGGCACCTGGGTGGCTCAGTGGGTTAGGGCCTCTGCCTTTGGCTCAGGTCATGGTCTCAGGGTCCTGGGATCGAGCCCTGCATCGGGCTTTCTGCTCAGCAGGGAGCTTGCTTCTTCCTCTCTTTCTCCCTGACTCTCTGCCTACTTGTGATCTCTGTCTGTCAAATAAATGAATAAAATCTTAAAAAAAAACTATTAATAATTCTGTTCCCACAAGAGCTTTGTCCTGAGCATGAATGGCATCAACACCTTGAGAACTAATGGTTAGCCGATTTAAGGAGGATCCCCTAGAAATGTATTTAAAGCATGGATTTCCCACTGGGATTTTCATTTTAAGCTCTTAATATGTTTTTGGTTATTGAACCAGATCTTCTGGCATTAAAGTACATCCCCAGGGCATACTCAGAGATCTATGGTCCCTTCCAGGCCTCTAGAGCAGTGTTTGGTGAGTTATGACCCACGCTACATGAGGACATTACTCACCCTGAGTCCTCGAAAACATCTGTTTGGCTCCACAGGCTCTAAAGTTACAGATTAAAGTCAAATCTTCAAAAGCCTTTTTAAGAAACACCCAAATGACACCACGAGGCATTTTAAATCAACCCACATACATTTGAACTTCAAGTGGTCAAACTTTGGGTGAGAGAAGAGAACACCTTTTTCTCAACTGTTTTACTCTACCTCAATACAATGTTCTTCCCATAACGTGCTTCAATATCAGCTTTTCAGACACTAATGAATTCACAGCCTCAGCTCAGTGGTTACAACTGAGTTAATTATGATAGATGAGAGGCAGGATCCTTGAGAATGCCCCAGGCAGGGAGCTTTTAAAATCTCAGATTCATTTATGTATGGAAATGGAGCCTGTCCCATGTTTCTGTAAAACCGCTAAACTATTGATCATTTTCATTGGCATCACTTTCATTCCAACAGTCTCAGGCTGATATTAAATGTATAATTAAATGACTGCCCAATTGTTTGGCTTCAGATAATGGTAATAGCTCACACTTACAGAGGGTTCATTATGGTCTACTTACTGAATGAAGCTATTTGTGAATATTACCCAATTTGGTCCTACAAACATTGCCATTTTCCATAAGCCTCATGAAAGTTTGGCAACTTGTCTAAGGTCACCCAGCTCATCACTGTGTAAAAACTTAAAGCAAGTCCTTACAAAATATGAGTATCCTTATAAGACTGTAAGAATATCGTAAGTAATCTTTACTTCTCAACTCTTAAAAAATTCTTTTTTAAAAAAGTGAAGTCCCATTATATAAACAGTGAAAAATTAAAAACCATTAAATTGAATAAAACAATTTGTCATAAAAACAGTTAATCTTATACTGATATCTGTTTCTTAATAGCCCATGCTTAAAATAACCTAAGTTTTAGAGTTACCCAAAACTTGTTTTGGACAGGGTAATTTTTTATTGTACATTGTGCTTGGATTAAGTGTTGGCTTACTGTCACTTTCATCTATTTTTCACTCTTTGATAATATTATGTTTGAGCAGTAGTTCATTTTTATGCCATTAAAATGTAGAAACACTGTAAATCCATATAAAATGTCACATGTAATGTTGTAAAAACTTCCACAGCTTACGTCTAGTAAGGTATTTATAATAATTAATTTCATCATGGGGCAACTTTTATTACATGAATAGATCTAAATGATAGGGTTGCTTTAGGGGATCAGTTGACATGGAGAGGGCATGGACACTATATGAAGTAAGCACAAAATAAAGTTTTTAGGAAAAACTTGTAGGCAAGTAGCAGAAGCTATAAGCTTCATTCTCTTGTTATCACACAAAGAAGCTATGTTGGGTCACACACAGCCAGGCCAGCCATGGAAAGTGCACCAAAGGAAGGACCCTGTGCCTGTGCCACTTTGCACCATTACAGAGGCACTGAAAGGGGCCAGGAAAGATCTATATACTTATGAAATGATGAGAACTCTATGGTAGATGAAATGACTGGTTAGGAAGAAGAACTCACCTGGGGCACCTGGGTGGCTCAGTCTATTAAGGGACTGACTCCTGATTTCGACTCAGGTCAGGATCTCAGGATTGTGAGATTGAGCTGACACCAAGACCCTCAGAGGAGCCCCAGGTGGGGGTCCACATTTGGCTCTACCCCAGGTTCCACACTGGGCTCCACGCCCTGCAGAGAATCTGCTTGAGGAGATTCTCTCTCTCCCTCTCCCAACTGCCCCTCCCCCTGCTCACACTCCATAAATAAATAAATAAATAAATAAATAAATAAAAATCTTTTTTTAAGGAAGAAAGAGGGACTCACCTGAGTTTCACATCTGGCATAGCCTACTCTTCCAAGAAGTTGTCTTAGACCCAGAACCAACGTCCAAAGGGGCAGGAATGAGCCCCCAGAAGTCTCTGGAATTGTAGATTTTCAGGACTCAAGTGAATATTTTTAGAATTTCAGTCTCAAATAGGAACAACTTCAAATATGTTAAAAGGACACAGTAGCCAACTCGAAGGGGCTCCTATTAGATCTGAGATAATCTGAGAAACAATGACAAAAAAGGAGAGTATTGGGTTATAATCCATGCACTGAAATAAAAGTCCAGAGTTCATAGTGACATAAATTAAATGAGGAGAAATCTCTTCCATACAATAGATTTTCAACTAACAAATATTGGGTGAAGGAATCATGAAAATAGAAAATCTAGTTGGTAAACACCACAGTAATAATTGTCTCCAACAAGAATCATTGACAAGTGCTAAAATTTGTAGGTGAAATTTTATAAGAGATAGGATAATTACAGAGTCTTAAAGTATCTACCCTTCCATATGATTTGTATCACTTACAATGGGAATAAGAGTAACTTTTTGGTGAAACATGCTAGACCTCCTTCAATAAGTGATTAAAAGTAACATCACTAGTAATGGGACAAATTAATACTCTGTGCCTCTGAATATGATGCATTGAAAAGGATACAAAATCATGTATCCATGTGCTATTCTTGGCAAAAATGCATAATCTCAATTTAATCACAAGGAAAAATCAGAAAAATGCCATTTGAGTTACAGTCTACAAAATAACAAGTCAATACTCTTCAAAAGTGTTCAAGTCAATGAAAGGCAAAAAGCAAAAGACCAAAGAACTACAGGAAGCACCATCAGAGCAACTCTATCAGCCCTTCTCAGTTCCGCTGCTGTTCCAAGATGTGAGCAGGCCCCCTTGGGGGGTGGGAGGGAAGAACAGTGGCAGCAAGCTTGCTCTGGTTGCCTGTGGCTAGGTGGTAAACCTGCCTAATCCTAGACAGACATTAGCAAGACCTAGAGCTATATTCTCCAACAGCTTTACCAGTTATGAAGCTGACATTTTGCTTTCTATCAGTCTGATTCCTGGACTACTCTCAGTAGTCTGAACCCAGACAGAAAAGAGATAGTGTTATTTATCGGTAGGGCGACCATATACTTTACTGTCCAAACAGACACTTCTGAGAAAGAAAAGCAACACTATTAATAATTACTCCAGACTACGGACAAATGCAGGACTTGTCCCTGGCAAACTGGGTGCGTGATCACCCTATTTATTAGCTTCGCTTATATGTGAGCTGAGATGTTGAGGATTAGACAAAATGAAATTTAGGGAGAAAAGTAACACTCTGAGATTGATGGGCTGGCTTAATCTTTAGGCTTTTTAGACTTTTCTTTAACATTTTTACTGTAAAAAAAAAACCAGATACTGAAAACCACACATAAATGCATTGCTTAATGAATACTATAAACACTCTTGTAACTACCTATATCAAGAAATCACCCTTTACCAACCACTCCATTAGCTCATCCACATGCCCAACCCCAACACAGCCACCTCCTTCCCTCCAAAAGGAACTTTATCTTCCCTTAGTTATCACTACCTTATATTTCTCTTTGGGTTTTTATGACTCAATAATTTAGTCTTGCCCAGGTTCAAAATTTTAAAATGTCATTTACATCTCTTTTAACCTACAGATTTTTCCGCTCTGATTTTTTTTCCCCCTCACATTTTATCCGATGGAAGATTCATACCATTTGGCCTGATTTCCCACAATCTGAGTGTTGCTGGCTGCACATTCGTGGTGCAGTTCAACATGTGCTTCTGTCCTCTATGTGTCCTGCATATGGCAGCTAGATCCAAATACTTGATTCGACTCAGGCTCAGTCACTTCTGACCCCCCCCCCCCCCCGGGGTTGCTGACCACACAATGGTCTCCAGGGTCTGCTAGAGGCAAGCTGTGGGCCCAGTAAGTAGATGGTTGCTCCAGGACAAGCAGGGAGGGCAGCACCCTGGCATTCTGGTGGGCCCATTTCAGAAATGAGGACAGCATAGCTGGTGGTGGCCTTTGGAGGCCTGACAAGGCTAAGTGAGCTGCTCAGGGGAGAAGTGCCTAATGAGCCTGCTTTTCTCCTTTCCCTATTGATCGTCACCTGCAGAGAACTGGTGTCCTGCAGGCACATTGCTGCCTCTTTTGGTGCAGCCCTCTGAGAGATGAGCAGAACTGATCTTCCCCTGGGGAAAGTTTAATTCTCCTGTGTGGTTTTGCATCATCTTTAATTGTTGAAACTCAGAATGGGACCATCATCCCAGTCCTACTTGGAATCCAGTCTATAGGGAATAGATCCATTATATGTATTCTAGAGTGTTTTCAGTGAGTTTATCTGGAGCTCCAGAGCAAGTGACATAAACTCATACACAGGTTATAATCCACCCAGACGGATGGCAACATCAGGGCACAGGAAGAGAGACCATCTCCACGAGTCATTGGTCCCTGTCAGTTATACTCACATAAAAGAGGCACTAGACTGTCCAACCCCTATTCATCAAGCTGAAACCCCATGCCTCTGCTTGCCCTCTGCCGCAGCCTGTGTCGGAGGAGAGTGTCTAAAGCCCAGGCAGTCCAGACAGCAGATAATTCCAGAGTCATCCACCTGGTCTCTCCTTGGACTATCACACTGCCATATGAAATGTATCTTCAGAAGGTGTCAAACCCCATCAGCTATCCCACCCCAAATATTTATGCAAACCAAATATATTTCCTGGTTGTTAATCCTCCAGGAAGATTTGCCTATAATCTTCTCATTTTCAGTTGATTTAAAATGTGAGAAACTGCCCATGTGTTAGAAAATGCAAAAAACAATGCCATATGTTTGGGGTCCATTTAACTCAAGCTGTGATATGTATTCCACACATGGAGATTTATGCCACAATTCCTGCTTTGGGGTAATCGTTAAGACTCGGAACCTTTGCAGGCTACTCACCCAGGAGGAATATTGACAGCGTGAAACTCCCACATGGAGCAAAACTGACAGGGAAAAGTGGGAATGGGATTTGTTTCTTTTGGAAACTAAGACAATATTTTTCTTGCTAAACCATCTGCAAGTGGTGTGTATGCTGTTGGTTTTGCTCAGTTTATTAAAACACTGGCTCCTGGAAGCAAGATCAGACACGTGGGACTGACTGGGTCAATGAGGTTCGTGACAGTGATGCGCCCCTCAGCCTCACAGCTCACACCTGTGTGTAGGAGTCATGGGAGGGATTTCCTGAAAGGATAAGAATGGCACAGTGCACATGAATCCCTAACTGGCTTCACTGGGGTTCCCCCAGGAGCACAAGCTGAGACAAGGATCCAGGGGCAAGTAGTTTATCAAAAGGTTGAGGGAAGTCCCAGTAGTCAGGTGGGGAAGTGAGCCAGTAAAGGGTACATTAATTATCAAGCCACTTGCCACTGTGGGCCCATGGAGCTTAATACCAGTGGAGAACCCTGGAAGCCAGGGTAGATCACACACCAGAGTTGCCCCAACCCAGGGGTGAGGGAGCCATATACCCACTCCTATCAGTTGTTAGTAAGAACTGCTCACAGATGGTGTGAATTTCAGGCAATTTCAGCCAACTACCTGGGTGGTAGCAAGCTTTACTTGCCAGAGGGCCAAGTAAAGCCCTCTGGCAAAGAAATGCAGGTGCTGGCAGTTAGTAGGCAGGCAGGGTGTAATTGAGAAGTCTGAGAAAAGATAGCAGGTGACAACATCTGCAACAGCTGCTTTTAGGAAAACTGCACGACACTTACATGGATCAAGGCAATGTCTCTCCACATGTGGTCCTGAGGCCACCTGCCTCAGACTCACCAGGGAACCAGACAGAAGCACAGATTCCTGGGCTGGATCCAGAGCTGTTTGAATCAGACTCACTGAGATAAGGCCTGGGGTCCTGTATGTTTTGCAAACATTCCAGGTGATTCTGATGATCACTAAAATTTTGAAATACACTGCTTTCAGGAAATCACTCTTCCTCACAGGCAACCAGCAGGCAGCATGTTTAAATACATAAAAAGTTACTTGCAAAGCCTAAGGAGACAAACCTTAGAAATTAGGAGCCTGGGGAGGGGATGCCCAAGCTGTCTAGATCCTTGTTCTCTCTTTTACAACGTTTCTTAAACTGAGGAGGTTCCAGCCAGTGTTTTCTAAGAAAAGAGGCTGAGTTTCATTCCTAACTCTGCCATTGATAAATCATATTCTTTTGCTCTTTTAACATTTCTGCACCTCAATTTTTTACTTGTATGTGGGTATGGAAAAGACAGCCTTCTGTTCCACTCCCCTATCAATAATGTAGAGTTGTCACTGGAAAGGGGATGCTAACACACACACAACGTACACACACACACGCACACACTGCATTTCCCCAACCTCTTCTGCCTCTAGCTGGGGTCAATTATCTAGTTGCTGTAGAATGAACAGAAGCAACGTGTGCTACTTCTAGGCTGAGGAAATCGAAAAGCTGATGCTTCCACCCTCCTCTCTTTCCCCTTCTTCCAGGTGGAGATAGAGACTTTCATGGTCCTAGGAATGGCAGTTCAAGGTGGAAGGGCACCTGGGTCCTCAAATTGCCAAGTTGAGGAATGCTGCCTGACGACCAGAAACAACCATGCGGAATTGTTAGGTGAATGAGAAACTTTTACCATATTGAGTCACTGAATTTTAAGGATTCATTTGTTATAGAACTTCGCTGTTTTTCCAGTAAAGTGGCATTGGAGGAGGTTATAGAGAGGACCCAACTGCTGTTGACCTGTGAGCTAGACCCAGGCAATCAGCGGCTCCCTACCCTTTCTCCTGTCCTTGGAATGCGCATTTTGCCTACTGTTCCCATGCTAGCAGCTGTTGCAAGGACGTAGCCTTGAGAGAGTAATGTGTTGTTGAGACCATCTGGACTGGATACCTGACTGAACCCCATTAAAGCTGCTATACAAACTGTTAAGATTCTGGTGGGCGGGCACAGAGATCTACTTACCTTATAGTCACCCAAGACAATCTTCATAAGTTCCCTTGCTTGTTATACCTGCCACCTACCAATCTGGGGCGGTCTGCCTCTTTCTTCAGTCTCCTTGCCCTCTGCATTCAGTGACTGGTTTCAGATTTTACCCAGGGAACTGCCAAGATTGCGAGCCAACAAGTGAACATGGTAGTGGGTCCTCACTAATCTAGGAGACACAAGAGAGAAATATCCCTGTTTCTCTAAGAACTACTTCAGTGCAGCTACTTGCCCTTCCTCAGCAACGCTTGTGCGCTCAGAGACATAGGGCCACGTATGTCCTTCCCAAGCCCCATCCTCCCTACCTCTGGCATAGCCTGGCCTGAGAGAAGGAAAAGATAGCAGCATTGCAGTGTCTGCCTCCTCCCTCTCTCCTACCAGACACATTGTCAAGCTGAGCGGACTGCTACTCAAGAGAGAATTGCATCTCACTTCCTCTTAGAGGACCTCCTTCAAGTATCAAAAAAATATTCTTTTGAACTAGCTGGGGAAAGGTATCTGTATTTCCCAGCACTGAAACACCTTCATTATTTCTTCTCCACCCACCCTTCTCAGACCAGATCAGTCCTATTTTTCCTCAAAAACTTTCCCAGACTTCTAGAACATCCTAACAAGACCAGCACAATTTAGCTGTTGGTGGTTTATATTAATGCATTTTTTTTTCTCTTATTGCACCTCTATCAAGTGGGACTGTTTTCTCATATGGTATAGTAGTGACTTCACTTGGGTCCTAGCACAGATAGTAAGAAATCATGAGTTCCTGGATTATTAACCTTGGAAAGAATTAAGAGAAATACCACCACCACTGTGGCTGCCACCACCCCCAGCAACACCCCCACTGCCTCTTTCTCCTCCATCTCACCACCTGCGCCACCTCTACCTCCCGGTCCTCGACCACCATCCAACAGGCACCCACCTTAGCTCCCTCCAAGGCTAAAAGATGACACTAGAGAAAGCTTAATGGATATCATATTTTTAAATCACTTTGTAAAAATTGCTAGATGTAACTCAATCCCTAATGTGACTTTGAGTCTTACATTTCAGTTTGGTAGGTTTAAAAACTATCTAAACCTTACTCTAATTATTCATGAAATTTTTAATCTGACTCTCAGAAACCTGTGTTCTTATAAGAACAACACTTAAAACAATGTTTGGCAAACAGAACATAAATACTAGCTACTAATTGCTATTGTCCAAGAAACAGCTTATATTACATTTCATATGCTTTAAATTTGTAAGAGACTTCTTGTGATAAGTTGAGGTCGGAAATGAGCATTAGTTTCATGAGAATTCCAGGGATAGGATAGTTTGGCTTGTTTTGCTACTTATCATCAACTGACTAGGAAGTAATAACCAGACAAAAGTATGCAGATGAGCGTGAACTCAATAATGAGTCCAGATACACCATTTGATTCTTTCCAAGGCTAATAATCAAGTAACACATGATTACCCACTTGCCCAGGGAACTAAATGAAGTCATAGCCACTACATCATAAAATAACAGATATGCCTAACAGATAACTAATAATACAGAGAAAATGTACAACATTCAACAGCTAAATGATATAGGTCAGATTAGGGTGTTCTGTGAGTTTGAGAAAGTTTTGAGAAGAGAGGACCAAGCTGGTCTAGGAAGGAAGGGTAGAGAACAAAAGAGTATGTTCCAGAGCTTACGGAAAACACAGCTTTTTCTTTCCCATAGTCCAAAAGAATCTTACTAAAATATTATTTTCTAGGTACAAAAATATGGCTTATGGTAAGCAAATCATGAAACTCACCCAGATATACTGAGATACCAAAGGAACCCAGCTTAAAAAAAAGTTAACTTACAAGACAGCATAGTAGGTATCTACAATCGTATAACAAATTACCCCAAAACTTAGCAGCTTTAAACAGCACACATTTATTATCTCACAGTTTCTATTGGTCAACAATCCAAGCCTGGCTTACACAGGTCTCCAGCTCGGGCTCCCTCCCAAGACCGCAATCAAAGTGTTGGCTGAGACATTAGCCATCTCAAGACTTGACTGGGACAGGATCTGCTTCCAAGCTTACTCAATGGTTGTTGGCAGGCTTTAGTTCCTTGTGAGATGTTGGACTGAGAGCTTCAGTTCCTTGCTGGCTATTGGCCAGAGTCTGCCCCTAATTCCTTGCCACATGAACTTCTCAATCAAGCAGCTGACAACGTGGCAACTAGTTCATCAGAGTATGCAAGTGAGAAAGAAATCAGGAGCGTGCTAGCGAGATGGAAGTCACAGTCTTCTGTAACCTAATCTTGGAGGTGACATCCCCTCACATTTGCCATTATTCTTCTATTCACTAGAAATGAGTCAGCAGGTGACTCAACCCCCACTCAAAGGAAAGGGGGTGATTACACAAAGGCACAAACTCTAGGAAGCAGGAATCTTCAGGAGCCGTCTTAGAAGTCTGCCTACTACAGGAATTGCTGCTTTGAACATCTCATCACAGTGAAGCTTGTGGAGCCCTGAATGTGCCTGCCTGTGGCTCCATCAAGTGCTCAGAGCCATTGTTAAGCAAGGAACAGCATCTACCATTTATACATTCTTAAACTTTGCAACTGACAACGTTACTATATTGTTGCATTTAATGGGGAAAAAATAAGTTTGTGAGGTAGAGAAAAAACAGTTGGCTGGGATTCCATTGCCTTTTAACTGTTTTAATTTTATTGTTTTATTTCTGGATGGTCACTGGGCATCTAATACAGGTCCTGCCTGTACTGAAGCAAAATTATTTCCTTTTTTCTCCTTTTCTTCCTTCCTTCACATTTCTTCCATTTTTGGATACTTAGTGGTAACTTCATTGGAGAGAAGAAGAGTGAAAAACATGATCATCTTCTAGCAAAATTATTGCACTTCTTAATCCTTCCCCCCCCCCCCCCATTGCAAGTTGAGAAGAGGGAGGCAGGAAAGCAAGCAGAAAAGGAACCAAAGAAGAAGGAGAGAGAGGAGGGAAAAGGAGGCTCTGGGAAAGACTCTAGCCATCTGGGGTTTTATTGCCTTAAATTAGAAATGAGGGAGGAATTCCCAGTTCACTCTTCTGAGAGAGAAAAGCAGAATCCAGGAGCATTTCCAGGGGCAAGTTCTGGATGCAGTTGTTTGAGTGGGAAAGCGAGTGGTGGCAAAGGTAGGAATGCAGGCTGGTGGGAACACTAGGGGCTGTAGACCAGGAGGGCTGCCCAACAGCAAAGGGGAACAGTGAGACCAGTGGAGTGGGGTTGGGAAGAGCAAGAGAGGGAACTATGCCCAGAATAATAGCTGGTGAGCAGGGACCGGTCCCCTTAAGGGGATACGAAAAATGAGAACTTAAACAGGAGATGGGGAAAGGGTAATCTTTTCCCAAGGACATGTTAAGGGCTGTTGAGAGCAGGGAGGGGTATTCAGATGGGCCCATGGAAAATCTTCATCCCTGGAGGGCCTCTCATTTTTCTCTCCTTTCCTTCTCCAGCCTTCCCTACCTTCACCTCCTAATTCTACCCTTTCTCTCTTCACATTTCTTTCTTCCCATCTTTCTTTTTCTCTCTCTTTCAGTCCTTTATGTGACCTAATTACAAAACAAAAGGATATCTATTATATATTATTACTTCCTGAATAGAATTTCCTCTTCCCTGCTCTAAGTTAAAAACCTTAAGAGATGGTTATTTGTTTAAAATCCCTGTTTTGGGGCACCTGGGTGGCTCAGTGGATTAAAGCCTCTGCCTTCAGCTCAGGTCATGGTCTCCTGGGATCAAGTCCCGCATCAAGCTCTCTGCTCGGCGAGCCTGCTTCCTCCTCTCTCCCTCTCTGCCTGCCTCTCTGCCCACTTTTGATCTCTGTCTGTCAAATAAATAAATAAAATCTTTTAAAAAATAAAATAAAGTAAAATAAAATCCCTGTTTTAATTTAACTATTTTTAATTTACATAACCTTCAATAGGCTTTTTTCCCCTTTTCTGACCCTTGATAGGAAAAAAATGTTCATGTCCCTATGTCAAACCGTTATAGTTGGGTTGAATCTCTATATGTTGTGCTTGGCTATGACATAACACACTTGTCAGTAAATTCTTCCCTGATGAAAGGGTCATTTTGTTTAAGTCTAAGGTTCCCAATTGGACATTGGCATGACCATCAAATCTGAACTAAATTTAAAATCTTTGCATGTAACCTATGGATTGAAAATATCTTACAATACAAAATCAGTACAAAGAGAGACTTATGTTAAACTGGTTTCAGTAATCTATATTGCAAATATATTGTTACATCCTAATAATTGACAGTAAAGAGTTTTATTGGCAACAATTAAAAAAAAGATAATGAGAAACAATTTGATCTCAGACTTTGAAGAAAAAAGAAAGCCAGGCTCTCAAAAGCCTGAAATTAAGCTTTTCACCTCAATTCTGATACTGTTTTAGCAGCATGTGTAGGGCTCCAGCAGCTAAACTCTGAAGTGCGATCCTGTCCCTGTCACAGCTTAAGAAGCACTATGTCACAGCAGTGCCTTGACTAGGAAAACTCCTAGAGATACCTGAATGTCACTAATGGTGCTCCGGCCACCACAAGTGAAGAAGGACTTCACCCTTCCCCAGACCACGCGAAGCCAAAACATCCCCTCTAGTCAGGAAACATTTCAGGCACCTTCAGTGTCCTACCATAAAGACATTTAGACAATTCACTGTGCTGATGTCCAAATTAATCAGGTGAGGATTTTTGTAAACTCCCCAGGAAACAGACTAGTATGTCTTGAGGCTAGTGCTGTGTGCAACCAGCAGTATATATAGGCGGCCATCTTACCATCTGACAAGACCAGCCATTTTGCCACTGTTGCTCCTTCTGAGGAACTGTTTTCAAGAAAGTACAGTCTCACACATTCACTTCTGAAGCTAAAATTATGCATATAAGGTCTAAGATTTTCTTTTTTAAAAGTACATAAGAGTCGGGGGAAGAAATCTGAGTCTCTCCAAATTTGAGTCTCTCCCAAATTTGAGTCTCCTTGAGACAACCACTCTCACCTGCACTCTGAGAAGAAACAAAGGGGTTAGAAAATAAAAAGAGGAGAGAAAGTGGGAAATAAGACCAGAAGGGAATCCAGAAGAATGCTTCAGTATGAAGGGATAGTATTAAAGTCACCCAAAACACAGGAGCATTGTTTCTAAAGTACTCAAATTTCAGCCAAACCTAGAATCACCAAGATAGAAAAAGCTGCTGAGGTTATCTTGTCCAAGCCGTTCTAATCACAGTGAGGAAACTGTTGCCCAGGGCAGGGCAAGGACTTGCCCAAAGTCAGCTGGTGAGTTAGAGGAAGAGACAGGAGTAGAAGACTGGCCTGCTGACCCTGGCCCAGTCCTTTGCTCATCACCACAGAACTCGTACAAGGAATGTTTAAGTTTACATTTTTAGATATATATATTTGGGGGGTATATATACACATATATACATATACATGTATAGGTATATACATATATATGTGTATATATATGATTTCTTTCTCTGCATTCATAAATTAGTCCATGCAATGTTCTTTTCAAATTAAGGTAATAGGTTTTCTACTAAATGACACTCTGTTGTTTACTGGATATTTAAATTACCTGACCCAAAGTCTTAATCACAAATATATTCAAATGAAGAAGACACATAAAGTGAATATTGCAGGTTATTTGCATTTCCCAAAAGCATTTACTAAGTATTACTCTTGAGCACAGCATTATCTTAGCCACAGCTTCCTATAGTTAATCTTATTTTCAAGATACATGCATAAAAAGCATGGAGCCTATAACAAACCACACTCCTCCCTGAGAATAGGATTAATTCTTGGCAATGCCAACAAACTGGCAAAGATTGCCAAAGCTCATTTTCCTAAGCTAACCTCACTTTAGTTCCCAGCCTTCCTCCTCCCAGTCCCTGACATACTCTCCCCCAGGAGCAAAATTAGAAACATTTTAACAGAAGGACAATAATGGAAACTCTAAATGCTTAATACAGGCAGTCTACTTCTTCATTAATGAGAACAATTCAAATCACTAAGCTACATCAAACCAAATAAGCCGAGGCTGAAAGCAGCCATATGTTAATTAGCTAGACAAGAAAATATGATTTCCTAGATTTTGTCCTTAACTACAATTAAGCTACCTAGCTTCTCAATGATGTCTCCTAAGTGATTTATTTTGCAACCTCTTTGACATGTTTGGGTTAGTGCCAATTTATATTAAGATGATGAGACCCTCTGCATTTCTAGAACTTGTTTCCTCTATCTGCTGTACTCCCTTTCCCAACCAGGACCCAGAGAGCTATGGCAAGTTATGGTGGAATTTCTGCAATGTCCTTCTCTCACTTCTATTCTTTTCTCTCTCTCCTCAACCAACCAACCAACCAACCAACCAACCAACCAACCAACCTATAACTAACCAATCCTTTTCTCTCCACACTTATTCCATCAACCCTCCCACACATTCTTAAGAAGGACTGAAATTTCTCAACAAAATATTAGCAAACCAAATCCAACAATACATTTTTTAAATTTTTTTAAGATTTTATTTATTTATTTGACAGAGGGAGATCACAAGCAGGCAGAGAAGCAGGCAGAGAGAGGAGGAAGCAGGCAGAGAAAGGAGGAAGCAGGCTCCTTGCTGAGCAGAGAGCCTGATGCGATGCAGGGCTCGATCTCAGAACCCTGGGATCATGACCCCAGCAGAAGGCAGAGGCTTTAACCCACTGAGCTACCCAGGCACACCCCAACAATACATTTAAAAAATCATTCACCACAATCAAGTGGGAGAGTCACAGCAATCAGATAACATAAAGAAATAAAAGACATCCAAAGTAAAACTCACTATTTGCAGATAGCACAATGCAACATACAGGAAACCCTACGGGCTCCTGGGTGGCTCAGGTTGACAGAACATTTGAGTAGCTAGGCATTTGTAGGCAAAACTAAGATAAGATTAAGGGGTTATATACAGAAGTGGTTCATATCCAACAGAGCCATAAACCATAACCTGTCTGGTTACCTATTCTACCAAACAACATCTACAAGTTAACCTGTTTCTCTGTGGAGTCGTAAACTGGCCTAGACAATAAAAAGCCAAGCCCAGACCTTTACTGAAAGGGTTCCCAGTAATCTCTTTTGGCCTCTTGCCAAGTTTCTGATAATTTTCTGACACCCGGGTGTACCCAGGGTTTCTTGCCGTCACCACTGTCTTACTGCCCATGCTGCTTCTTGCATTTTAGCAGAGTTCTGCGAAGATATATGCCCAATGCCCATCCAGTTTCCAGGACACAAGAAGCTCTCTTTTTCCTGAATTTAATTGATATATAGTTCAGTGGACAAAATTTAATACTTTCAAATCAAACTCTGTCTTCATTAGAGCACTGCTTTCAGAGTGATAATTTTCTATTGATGAAAGTTCCTATAGGAGAGTGCTAGAGTAGTGGATGACCAGGTAGCCATTTGAAAAAATGTTTGATTAAAATGTTGTTTTAGTCTGGCAAACAAAATAACTCTTGTGAAATAATTTTAATGGATGGCTTGTCTCACCAACTAGTTTATGAACTTGAATTCAGAAAAGACATAGATATGCTATCTGAAGGACTTATACTTAGCTCCTGATGCATGCCTTATCTATTGCCGGAGTTCAACAGATGCTTGCTGAATACATGTGAGGAGAATTGATTAATAAAAATAAAATGAATAGGAGGATGAGTGGATGGATAGTTGGAGGGATGAAAGAAAGAAAAAAGAAGAGTATCAATGGACGAGAAGGGGAGTCACAGATAAATGCCACAATTTACTTTCACCCAAGAGAAAACTTAAACAGAGGATCAATTACAAAGAAATATACATATTGGATACAGAAAAGGGAGAAGAAAAAGAAGAAGAAAGTATCAGTGCAAGAAGCAGCATGGGCAGTAAGACAGTACCAAGAAACCCTATTTCCTCCCTCTAACTCTATGCTCACCAAGATAACCAAGTCCATCCATGAATGGACTACTCATTCAACCAGCTAGGGTCGATGGCCCTTCCACTGCAATTTGGTAAACTGGGATTTCTATTTGTTAATAAAACATCGTAAGAATCGGGTTTGATTTAATCAACCGCAAGACCACTTAAACTTCATGAAGTGACAAATTCAATTTCATGACTTTACAGTGAAGATCTCACTCTGGGCTAGAGTAATACAATTTCAAAACTGAAAACCGTGAGGTTCTACCTGAGACAGGCAGCCAGCCATACCCTTGTCTACAATGAGATTGCATGTGTGGAGCTTTGACCAGAATTTAACTGTAACTAGGAGAACACCATTAACAAACTCATTGATTAGGCTCAGTTTTAATCATGTCTTCATTGAAGAAATTCTCCCAACTACATGGTGACAACAAAGAGATTTCAAGAAAAAGGAAAAATGTTATATATATAGTGAAAGACACTGATTCAATATCCTACAGCTCTAGGGTATTTAAAAGTTGTAGAACTTGGAGAGCAGCCTAGAGATACAGATGCTTAAGACACTAATATTTCAGGCCACTTGGGTGGCTCAATCAGGTAAGCTGCTGCCTTCAGCTCAGGTCCTGATCACAGGTCCTGGGATCAAGCCCTACTTCAGGCTCCTTGCTCAGCAGGGAGCCTGCTTCTCCCCTGCCAGCTGCCCCCCCTGTTTGTGTTTGCCTCTCCCTCTGTGTGTATGTGTGTGTCAAATAAATTAAAAAAAAAAATCTTAAAGACATTAACATTTCAACTTAACTATAGTAGTGAGAATTAATTGTTATATTTTATTTCTAAAGAGCTCTTCAATAGAGATTACAGAGCACTTGCATTTCAAGTCAACAAATATTTTCAGAAGGCATGTTGCACCCCAGAACAATACATTTCAATCACCACCCCTGTCAGTAGGTTCCAATCACTAACCAGCCAAATGGCAAAAGCTCCTTAAGGGAGCAGTTAAGCCAGTTTGAATGTCTTAATACGACAGACTCCTCCATTTTTTAAAAGAAAGATTAAAATTGAAAAACTGAATATTTTAGGGACTCAATAAGTGTCTCAAGTTAACTTTTTTTTTTTCTGCTTACAAGCCTTAGGGACAAATTTCTGGCTGTGATCTCTGGGTCACCTGCTTCAAAACCACAGAAAATGAAAGTGATGAGAATGCAAATTTCTGGGTCTAGAGATCTTCTAAACCAGTGCTTTAGGAGTGGAGCCTAGGAATCTGTATTTTTCATATACACCCCACAAAATTTCTAACACATGTTGGGTGAACAGGGCCCTAAAAATAAAAACTAACCTGATCACTATATTGCTAGCTTCAGATCCTTTTTCGACTATATCTACTTAACCTGTCTCCCTTCTTCTCTAAATTGGTTTATTTCATATGCAAACTCAAGAATGTTATAATGCAGCTTTCTGGAATCATCCCCTCTCTCTGACCCTCAATCACAGCCCCTCAAGACCTCAAAACTGCATCAAAGGTCACATTCCAACCTAGAATCACAAAACCCACTAATTTCTCTCAGTCTGTGTGGAATCGCCTCTGTCCTGTCATGACAAACCATAAGTCTGTTTTGCTCAACTATAATTCTGTTACAAAGGCTGTGATGCTGGTGCTGAAGAAAGCACACTGGCTTCGGTGGTTTCGGCAGACCCTCATGATCCCATCACCGGCTCTTTGGTAACTCTTTTTATTTCGAACGAGTCACTTAATCACTTTGAGCTCTCATCTTCCTGTCTAGAAAATGGGAATCGTAGCACTTGGGATTGTTTCTGTGATATAGATGTTCAGTTAATTCAATCACGCACTCAACAATATTTACTCAACAACAGCGGGGCACCTGGCACTCCTAGGCCCATGAGATTCATCAATGGAAAAAAAAAAAAAAAACCCTGTCCTCAACGAGTTTGCAATTTTAGAAAAAGGAGCTAAATGGTAAACTAAATGAAACAAATAAATGAATTATATCATAGCATAAACGTGTCAAATAGAACAGAAAAAAGGCAGGGTACATGGGATCAGGACAGCAGGGGTGGGGAAGTGGGTCGAAGTAGGCTTCTTTGAGAAAAAAGGATTTGAACTGATTGGGTGGAAGCCAGGGAGTAAGCCAGGAGAACCTTCCAGGCAGGCAACGAGTGGAGCAAAGACTATAAGATGGGGAATCTTATAAGAGGGGATCCCTTGTCAGCCACCTCGAGGACTTGGCTTCTATTCTGGGTGAAATGGAGAACAGTCTTAAGATTTTGAACAGAGGAGTGATGTGAGCATCATGATTCCTTATCTAGCAGTAGAAACAATGTGCTTCAATTAGACAGTCTAAGATACGGTCTTAGGTCCAAAAAAATTGTTCATAGATGAATCCTTTTCAGCAGGAAATTCTGCTTGGGTTTACAGTGATTATTCTTTATGACAGAGCTTTAAGACAGGACGAAATTTGCCAAAAGGCTCCATTACATTTGCGTAACCATCTCCAGATATGATCTCTGGAGATCAGTGTGTGTGTTTGTGTGTGTGTGTGTGTGTGTGTGTGTGTGTGTGAATGAGTGTGTGCACACACGCGCTCAAACTCCTACCCGAATGCTACCACCAGCCCTGCTGACATTTTAGGTACAAAAACTGTGTTCCTGGATGTGGAGCAGGGTCTGAAGAAAAAGTAGTAGCCCTAGACCTCTAGTCATAGGACATTATACTGATGCAAGAAATGAAAATTCAGCTCTAGAAACACACAGCTCAGACCACTTGACATTCTAGTGAAAGATTTTATAAATTATGCATTTTCTCAATTCTGCATAGTTAAATGAGAAATGATATGATGTTAGATCTGTGCATGAGGAAATGGGAAAGCATTTAAGAGGAACCACATAATAAGTCTCAGGGCGAGCAAGGGCAAAAGGGTATCCTTTCCATCTTATTTTTCCACAAAACCCTGCTCATGGAACACGACGTACTTCAAAGAAATTGTACTACTAGAACTTTGTGGTACATTTTAGGGATCCTAGCAGCAAGGATATTAATTTCCCATATTTCACTTCATTCCTGATATTTTTTATTGAAAGTTAATTTTTCTTAACAGGCCACTGGGCTTGCTAATATTGCCTGAATAAAATGTAATGGTGCAATAAGGTAAAAATTGTCCCATGGAATAGACAAATGCCAGGCCATTGAATGGGGACCCTTTGTTTGCTGTTCTATCACACTTGTATGATGAACTTCATGGGTCCTTTAACTATTAAACCTTCTTAACCAAACTGTACTATGTTAACGTGTTTCCCTAATAAGAGATGAGTGCAATAAAATGTGTTAATTTCCCTTTTTTTGATTCATCTGGAAAATTGAACTAAGCTGAGTCAAATCTTCTGATTGAACATACAAGCTAATAAACTTCCTTCTTCATCTCCCTTCTAATTATTATATAATCTCAGTGCCAGTACTCTCTATTATTATTTTTCTAACAGTGTTTACATCACGATTCAAATTGAATGGAAATCAGTTGAGGTGGAAAATATAGAAGTTTAAATGTATTCCTTTGCCAATATTGTCAATAAGACCGTGGACTCTGGAGCCAGCCAGCCTGGGTTTGAAACCCAAATCTGTGCTCTGTGCACCGCCCCACCCTCCAGCTGTATGATCAAGAGCAAGTTGCTTAAGCTCTCTATGACTCAATTTCATTGTCAGTGAAATGGGACTAGCAATAAGAATGTTAAGAGGATAAAATGAATTAACATATAAAGCACTTAGAGCAGTGCCTAACCTGTGATAAGTTGCTAAATAAACAAGAAAAAGGGGCTGCCTGAGTGGCTCAGTGGGTTAAGCCTCTGCCTTCAGCCCAGGTCATGAACCCAGGGTCCTGAGACCCAACTCGGGCTCCTTGTTCAGGGGGTAGTCTGCTACCCCTCTCCCTTTGGCCCCTGCCCTGCCCTGCTCATGTTCTCTCTCACATACTCTCTCAAATAAATAAGATCTTTTTAAAAATTGTAATAAAATAAAAGGATTTACAATGAAAAAATCTTCTTTATCCTTAATTCCTCACCCATCCTGTTCTCCCAAAAGTAACTTATGTTTCCAGTTTCCTGTGAATCCTTTAGAGATATTGGGCATTTGCCAACCAATTAGTCTGCCCTTGCCTTCCCTGCCCATTTATGACCATTTTAGACGACCTCTGTTCTAACCCTCTCTCCCCAGAGCTCTTGTAAATTTGCTTTGTGTTTTGCCTATTTTTAAAACGTAGTGTTGTTGAACTTACAGAGTTACCAAATCAAAGAATAATAATTTGACTTCTTTTAAATTAAGAGTGCCTCTAGTATTAAAAAATAAATTTTGTTTATAAAAATGTATTTTGCAACTCATTTTTCAGGAAACTATTTGTTGCCAAAGCCAATAAATGTAAAATCTGTAGATGAGTTCATGAGCAGATAATCTTTCTATGGTCTAGGATATATTAAAAAGAGTTTCGGAAACATATCTATGTAGAGCTGTGGGGTATTTTTATATTTAACATCAGTGCAAAAATGCCTTTTAAGCAGAGAGGGCTTCTTGAAACCAATTAGCCTCTTTTAACTTTTGATTGATTATTTTCCGGAATTACTGACATGGGTTAAAAATCTCCATGTCTATGTTTTTGAGATCTAATTATGCTTTTTGAGCCTCTAATACCAACATTCCTGTATTTCCACCCTCGCAACTGCATGAAGCCATGACTTATCCTTTCCTCCTTTCCAGAGCACTTTTACTTGTCCTGTCCTTCTCCTGGGTGTGGTAGACCAATTTCTACCCAGTACAGCTCTCTCTACCTGTTTCTTTTATCCCCATTTTCAGATTTTCAGTTCTTAAAAAAGTTTCTAAATCAACTGACTTAAAGTCAATACTTTCCCACCATGAAACCTATTATGGAAATGAATAAAACTGAAGAGTAATGAATTAAAGATAATTTTGCTTTTTATATCATTTGCCATATTTGACTCACAAATTTCACATTTAAACAAAAGAAGTTAAGGCTGAAGTAGAAAACTATTACATGATGAAAGAGGAAATATACTTAATAGAAATTAAATTAATTATGAAGGGCAGGTATATTTCTCTTAAAAGGAAAATAGATAACTTTTGACAAAAGTGTTCAAACAAGAGATTTATGACACTATTAGTTATGCATTAAAATATGATTTTTTTTCATAGACAACTCGTAAATTGCCTTGGAGAACTTGGGCTTTTTCCCAACCTGTGGAAAACGGAATTAAACACTAAAAAGTATTCTAGGACCCCATTTAAATGTAGAGGAGGGAGTTTTCTACACACACATATCAAACACTAGTAGGCTGTCCTACAGTTTAACTCAACTCTGACACTAGCAACTCAGAGACAGCATCAGATTGCATAAGTTAAGGGCTTAGTCCTACAAGACTGCCCACCTCCCATCCCGTTCAGAAGCCAGCTGGAAATCTAGGTAGTTACCTGTGTTTGTGACCGACTGGCTATGAATCAGAGGTACCCACAACTCCTTCCCTGGGTTCAACCCCTTCCCTCACAAAACTCAGAGAAACATTTTTACTTAATAGATCAGTGGTTTATTATAAAAGAATGTAATTCAGGAACAGCCAGATGGAAGAAGGTATGGGGCACGGTGTGCAGCAAGAGCACAAAACTTCCATGTTCTCTCCAAGAGTGCCACTCTCCCCTATTTTCCATGTTTTTACCAGCCAGGAAATCTCCACACCCCAACCTGTTGGAGTTTATGGAGGCTTCATTACATAGACACGAGTGATTAAATCATTCACCATTGGCAATGGAACTAAATCTCCAGCCCTTCTCCCCCACCCAGGGGGTCTAGGGATGGGACTAAAAGTTCCAATCCTCTAATAATAATATTGGTTCCATAGGCTACCAGCCCTCATCCTTAGGTGAGGGTCCCAAAGTCACCTCATTAACATAACAAAAGACACCTTTATGGCTATCATTGCTTAGAAAATTCCAAGCCTTTTAGAAGCTCTGTGCTAGAATGGGAATGAAGGACAAATATATATTTCTTACTATCACAATATCACAAATTTAAATTTGTCCTTTGTCTTCTAGTGCAGATAGACTATGTTTCAAAGTGGTTAGAGAAGTCAGAGAATGTGACTCAAGGATTTTTATAATTTATTCAATATTATATTTTTATAGTGCAAAAACTGCCTATATGTATTTCATATATATAAATATATGTGTGTCTATACATTTTTTTTTTTCATAATAGAAACTGTAGAAAGCAAACCAACACTTGACAACATTTCCTTGGCTGGAAAAAATATGCAGAATATACACTGATTCTCAATGGAGGTTCACCTGAGATGGGTATTAGAATCTCAAAAAAGGGCGTCTGGGTGGCTCAGTGGGTTAAGTCTCTGCTTTCAGCTCAGGTCATGATCTCAGGGTTCTGGGATGGAGTCCCGCTGCATAGGGTTCTCTGCTCAGCAGGGAGCCTGCTTCCCCACTCTCTGCCTGCCTCTCTGCCTCCTTGTGATCTCTCTCTCTCTCTCTCTCTCTGTGTCAAATAAATAAATAAAATCTTTAAAAAATAAAAATAAAAAAATTTTTAAAAGAATCTCAAAAAAAGGAAGACAAAGAATGTAATTTTTTTTTTTTATCAAACATGGGCAAGGATTTTAAGGGTTGCAAAACACTGGCATATGAGAGGTATAAAGACAATAGTGCTGTTTGGGCTCCTGCTCTGAGCTCACAATCATAATTATAACAGCCAACATTTTGACCATCACTCTGTGCCAAACACTGGGCTAAGCATTATGACACCATCTCATTTCTCCCTGACCCTCAATGTACACACTTCATTTTGTGGGTGAAAGCAGTGGGTGATTCCGGGGCTCAAATAACTTACTCAAGATCACAGAAAGAGTGAACTCAAAGACAATTTTTGAAACAGGACATCCCTGCTCATAATCATCTTATTCAACTGCAAGGAACGGATTTTTGCCTCTCATTAAAATATTCCCATTAATAACCTTTCTGTATTTGACTGTAACTACCTTATACAGTCTCTTCTCTTAAGCCGTATCATGTAAAGAGCTATGTTCCAAAATTATTTGGATATTCAGCATAAACTACTAGTCATGATTATACAAGGATTCAAATTGTTGAATTAATGGCTCCCTACGAATATGTTCTAGGATGAGGTATGTAATGAAAGCTCTTTTGTCTACTAGGAATAATAATAATAATAATCGCTAATCATTATTATCATGTGCTAGGTAGTATTCTGAGAGCTTTAAGCTTATTAACTGAAATTGATTTAATCTTCATCACAACTCTATAAGTAAGATGGTATTATTATATCCAATTTAAAGAGGAGAAAACTAAAAATGTGTTTCTTGAAGACCTATGAAAATATGTCATCCCCACAAAGATGTGGAAGGAAACTGCAAAATAAAAGCTTAACGTTGCTATATAAATATAAGCAAACATATAAATGCTACCATACATAGCATACATAGGTTCTGTTAATGATTGAATCCAGTGGACTTCAAATCTTTTATTACATCCAAAAACAACTCCTAGGATAGATTTTTCTCACTTACAGGGATTCCTGAGTATGTTCACTACGCTTGCTAAGACATCACAGCCAACCTTTAAACAAGCTCTTCACTGCCAGATAACTCAAAAACAAAACTATAAAAATCTCTCAAAAGTCTTACAAAAAGAGAGAGAGGAGGAGAGAGAACGAGAGAGAAAAATGTTTGGGAGCTTCCCAAAGAAATGAACGAAGCTCAAACTGCTATAATTTGTGCACGTAGCAGCTTAAGAAGCCTAGGAAGAGCGGAGGACTTGACATTCACCTTGATCAAGTTCATTCCAAGTTTAAGATGCTCCAAAGAACCACAAAATAAGATTTGAAAGCTGATGATCCTGCTCTGCTCCCTGCTGGCTGCGTGATCCTGGACAAAGGCCCCAGCAACCCTGTTCCCTACCATCAAGCAGGGCCATTGTAAAGACCAAACAAGATGGTATATTGGAAAATGCTTTGCCAACTATAAATTTCTACAGAAGATGTGGCTGTTAATCTTAGCCATACAGTTTTTCTCTTTTTCAGGGAAAGACCATGAAAAGGGTAAGGTATTTTTAAAGGAAATGTTGTTTTCTTACCATTAAATGCAGTAACTGACAAAATGTTTTCAAGTACATATCTGCCCTTTCTATAAATGGCTAAGAATAATTAGCCTATTGAATTCCTGGTAATGAGCATTTCTTTGATGCTGGAAAAGTTTATTAAAGTAGTTCCAGCCTACTCTCTGAAACATTCACTGGGCCTATCAGATCTCACCAAGGGATCTTGGACACAGTGGTGGCCACCAGCCTCTGGGTAAGGTGCTGCCAAAGACACAGAGGCCGAATATCCACTCTATTGTCTCGAGAGCCCAAATTCAGGAGCTGCCTGTTGGGCTGCCCTGGACGGTGTGAGAATCTCAGAGATTCTCCCTGTCACTCAAGGCCTGGGCCTGCGAAGAAGAGACACAGAACTTCTGTTCTTGTGTCTGAGGAGGCGATAACTCAATCTACCAGCATGGTTTCCCTCAGCCTCAAAATTTTAAGGGGACCAAAGTGAGGGGCACAGGCAGGCCCATCTTCACACAGAAGGTCACAAGATTCATGAGAGAAGCATGGTGGAATCCAGCAACTGTCCATCTATGTGCCAATTAATTTCAGTAATATTCCTATCTAGTGGAGCCTCCAATATTGAGTACAGTCAAATCTGCCTTCGTACCCCCAATGCCTGCTTTCATGCACTCACATGCATTATGCATAGAATTTCTGTTTTCTCCTTGGGAGAGACAGTGGCAGGGGTAGTTGGAGGGGAGAAAGATTAAAAAGAGGAAGGAGCAAAGGGTGAGGAATCTATTCTCCCTCTGTCTCTCACTCCTCCCCTCCATGCTTTGAGGGGAAAAGGCCAGATAATGGTGGAAGAGTTCCAGAGAGATCTGGTGCAGCAGAATCCGGAAGTCAAAATCCCCATTCATGGGAAATAATGCATATACAAGGAATCCAAGGGCCAGAATCCCACCTTCTCAAGGATCTTTTGTCTGTCCTTGTTCAACTACAGAGGCCAAGGATTGAATTAGTTGTACTCCACAGTTCATGATACATCATTTTCCTTGGCTCCAAGAAAGGTCTCACTTTTATTTTCCTTTGGAATTTTGTCCCTATGCCCTATTCCTCTTTCCATCTCCCTCTCCCACCACTGACCATGTTTCTAATGTGTTCAATATCTATTCCTTTCACTGAACCAATCCTACCCTGTACCCGCACCTCTTCCCAATGTCAGCACCAAGTCTCCAGGGTCTTCTCCCATCCTCACATTCGATCACACTTTGATGTCCGCTTTGGCACCCCCATTTACCTGCCCCTCTGCCTCCTCACTCACTATTTCATTCCCTTCATTCCCTGCTGACTTCATACTACTGTGATTGACCGGTGAGTACCTCCTCTCTAGGTTCAGGGATGTGGCCCTCCAACAAGGACAACCCTGGCAAGAATGGTCTGGAACCTCCAGGGAGGACTTTGGCTCCCCAGAGTCTGCTGTCAGGAAACCTCCATCTATATGTAACCCAAAAAATTCCTCATCTGGAGCTCCGATGATATGTCAGCCATATTCCTAATTCAGACTTAGGGAATAAAAATATCTTCCTCAGTGACACTGGGGTTTACTTGAAGGGAATTTGGAAAGCACACAAAGAAATAAACACTGGTCTGTATCTGCTCTTTATCAATGATGGTCTGCTCTTTGGGATTTTCAAGGCAACCGTAACACTCAGGCATTGACTAACTCTCCAGAATATAGACAATGTATGCCCCCAACTCTTAAGAAAAACAATGGAAAAAATAATTGTGTTTACAACACCATAAAGGGATTAAAAATGAGCCATGGCCTACCAAACTAACAACGTTCAGATTTGTGCTACTTCCAGGGGCCTGTTGCTAGTCTGGGATTACAGTGGTCCCAGCTGTAGACTGAAGCCTTCCTTACATGTCCAGGGAAATTCTGGTCACCCACTAGACACACTGTTCTTCTGGCAGGATTTTCCACAGCAGGCACATCATAGAGATGGCTTGGCAAAATAGACTATTAATAAATATGTCCTTTAAAAAAGTGTGTAGCTCTGTGTAGTGACAGATGGTAACTAGACTTATTGTGGTGATCATTCCACAATGTATATAAATGTCAAATCATCACGTTGTACACCTAAAACTAATATAATGTTGTCTGTCAATTATAATTCCCAAAAAAGTATATACTTAATGAAAAAGGCTTCAAAATATGTAATACCTTGGAAATTCTTTGAAACGGATTTTAAATCTTCAATCTGGCGGTGTCAGGCAGACACAATGTGAAGCAGCATATGTTTTTAAGTAGCTCACAGCTGTTGTCTCAAAAGCTGTGCCGGCTTTAGTTCAACCAACAAACTCATTTCCTGCAAATAAAGGGTGGAACAGACAAATACTCATATCTCTGCATTGAAAATGCATGTGCTTAAGTATTATTTTTCACTCACACAGAGCACTTTTCATTTGCAAAAGGCTTTGCAGGCGTCCTGGTTGCTTACTCCATATGGCAATCCTGTGAATTACATTTTCTAAATTGACAGACATGAGAACTGAAACAGATCATGTCACAGGTGGAATGGCCGGCACTCCTGGGTCCTGCAGCTCCATGGAGTAGGGTGAGATGGGGAGAAATGCAGGGTGTGTCCAGAGACCTGAGAAGCATGACTTCCTGTCCCATTCCTGGGGAGACCTGAGAGCTGGTAAAATCTCTCCTAGTCGGCAAGGTGCACGTAACGCTGGTCTACATGTTATGATTCTTTTCTCCTCAGATACTTAAAGTACTTTTCAGGTAATGGCTCACAAATTACTCGAACATCTTTGCGATACATGTCTGTGGCAGATATTATCTCCATCTTAGCAACGAGGAGAAAATTGAAGCACAGCATCTTTAACAACTCAGAGCCTCTCCTGGCTTCTGGGCAACAGGCTGATTTCACGAAGGACCACGCGTGTAAGTTCAAAGAGGGGCTTGTCGAAAGAAAGGACTTCAAATGCGATTATCTACTAGGAACAAAACCAAAACATAAGTATCTGTTAAATCCAGAACAGAGTTCTTTGCATTGCTGATTCTCACTAAATATTAATTGACTGCAGTAACAGTAAGAATCTGCTTGTTCTTTGCCTCGGATCCCAGCCCAGCCCCACTTTGGTCATTTAAACTTCTTTCCAAGGACAATAAATTCTTACTGAAGTATTTTTGTTCACCTCTATTTAGAAAATAGAACCCGTTTTGTTTCTCTGACAAAAATTCAACCAAAAAAAAAAAAAAAGCCACTTTATAAAAGAAACAGGAAAAAGAAATGGAGCGTGTCTAGTTCCTGTGATGCGTAATTAACCAGGTACCTCTTTGCATGTGTGTGTGCTTATTCATTTGATTTTCCAGCTCTCCCAGGAATCCAAATGTAAAATAGAGCACTTGGGAACAACTCACAGATTTACAAGGCACTCCAGGGACTACAAGGTCTATAAACTGACACATTAGCCTCATCCGTAGCCGGGTGCAAAGTACTTTTACTGCCACAATATGGACCACAGTGTTCCTAATACAGAAATAATTTGGTATCAGTAACCAATATAACATTGGCATTGAGATGTCCTTCATTTCCCTTAACTGCTTCTGGCCCGTAGAAAAGCAAATGCAATTGAGTGGAAATTGCTTTTCAAGGAGTTGTGTCTGCACAAGAAATGTGAAGCTAGGGACCGAGAGTCCATCTCATCAAACCAGGCCCAACGCCGAGCACTTTCTATTTGAAAACGTGACAGAAAGTTCATACGGTGCCTTCTTGTGCTGAATTTATATGATTTCAGTAGAATTGTACTGAATACAGTTTCTACCAGCCAATAATCAGGGGTGCGAAAATAGAGACTTTACTTTTCCTATAACTGAACTGAGCTTCTATCTCAAGCTCCCAGTCTTCTCTGTGGCAGGAAAGTTAATCTTCCTAATTTAATTCAAATTATTAATTCTTCAGTCATTTCATGGATAAAATCAGACAGATTCAGGGCTTCACCGCTTCCCTTTCATTCTCTTGAAATAGAAGTGTAGTTCTGTGGGTCTGTGTGTGGCAGAGGTTGGGGAGGGAGAACCCTCCCCGTCCCCCCTTCACCCCACCCGCCCCGCCGCATCCGCTGAGGACACTGCCACCTGCTGGTCTCTGGTGATTGGCCTCTATTTCCACAGCATACCCTTCCCTTGTGCCAGCGTGCATTATAGCCCCCAGCTTTCCCAAGCTGCTTCCGCTTACACTGAATCCTCATCACCAACCTCTCTCACCCATGTCCATAACCTTCTCAGGGACACTGAAAGTGATTGTGGGCTCTTCTCTGGGCTTTGGAGACTCCAAACTATCAGAACCTTTCTCACCTTGCCTGGCCCAGCTGCTGTCTGGGCTTTGCTGCTGCTTCAGTGTGTTTGTGTGAGGTCTGCTGCATATGCAGGCTTCACCCAGGAAGTGAGGCACAGGCCTTCCCTTCACTGGCAACCCTCCAAACCAAACTGAGCTGTCTAATATCTTCACCCAGGGATTGGTCACTGCTAAACAAGAACCCCAGAGCCAGACTACTGCATACAAACACTGGCTCTGACACTGTCGCTTTGGGTCTATCAGTTGACCACTCTGTGCCTCAGTTTTTCATCTGAAAAATGGTATCTATCTCATACAGTTGATGAGAAGAGTAAACGAATTTAAAAGAAATGCACATAGAATTATGCTTGGCACATAGTAAGTCCTCGATGTATTGGGTACTGTTATTGCTGTTAGTCCATGATAGAAGCTGGCATAAGGCATCCCTGCTCCTACAAACATATCAGCACCCCCCACCCAGCCTTTTAGGAGGAGAACTAGCTGCTACCCTCATGCTACCTTTCCAAATCTGTTGTCTCTTTTATGAGCTTTGTGCTCTGAATCCTTCAGTCTCTTAGCCTTCTGGTTCTCAAAATACTTTTTCTCTTTCAAAAACCTGGACTTCTGCAATTTAAATCCTTCACTCTGCTGTAGATATCAAAAACGTATGGCACTACTGGAAATTCAAAGTCAAGAATTTGTCTTCTGCAATTTTCTCTCCTCTAAGATAATAACCCTGCACCCCGTGATCAAGTATATACGATGGAAAAATAGCAAGCTAAAAAGTTAGCATTTCTCTTCCCTGTTCTGCTAGTCTGATCATTTCATGGGGAGAAGAATAACAAGGAGGCTAGACTGGCCATGCTTATTCCATGCTTCAAATATTCCTGAGACTCCAGAGAGCAGTTAAACTAGCCAAGGCAGTATCCCACCAAACTAACTACTAGAGACAATTCATGAAAAAGTGAAAAAACACACCAAAACAGGTGCTCTATAGCCATATGCAACAACATGAAAACAACCCACACCACCAAGACTCTGCTGCTATCATGACTGTTAGAACAAAGATGCTAATGGATTTACTGAAAGATTAAAACTAGTAATAATTCTGGGGCACCTGGGTGGCTCAGTGGGTTAGGGCCTCTGCCTTTGGCTCAGGTCATGGTCTCAGGGTCCTGGGATCGAGCCCTGCATCGGGCTTTCTGCTCAGCAGGGAGCTTGCTTCTTCCTCTCTTTCTCCCTGACTCTCTGCCTACTTGTGATCTCTGTCTGTCAAATAAATGAATAAAATCTTAAAAAAAAACTATTAATAATTCTGTTCCCACAAGAGCTTTGTCCTGAGCATGAATGGCATCAACACCTTGAGAACTAATGGTTAGCCGATTTAAGGAGGATCCCCTAGAAATGTATTTAAAGCATGGATTTCCCACTGGGATTTTCATTTTAAGCTCTTAATATGTTTTTGGTTATTGAACCAGATCTTCTGGCATTAAAGTACATCCCCAGGGCATACTCAGAGATCTATGGTCCCTTCCAGGCCTCTAGAGCAGTGTTTGGTGAGTTATGACCCACGCTACATGAGGACATTACTCACCCTGAGTCCTCGAAAACATCTGTTTGGCTCCACAGGCTCTAAAGTTACAGATTAAAGTCAAATCTTCAAAAGCCTTTTTAAGAAACACCCAAATGACACCACGAGGCATTTTAAATCAACCCACATACATTTGAACTTCAAGTGGTCAAACTTTGGGTGAGAGAAGAGAACACCTTTTTCTCAACTGTTTTACTCTACCTCAATACAATGTTCTTCCCATAACGTGCTTCAATATCAGCTTTTCAGACACTAATGAATTCACAGCCTCAGCTCAGTGGTTACAACTGAGTTAATTATGATAGATGAGAGGCAGGATCCTTGAGAATGCCCCAGGCAGGGAGCTTTTAAAATCTCAGATTCATTTATGTATGGAAATGGAGCCTGTCCCATGTTTCTGTAAAACCGCTAAACTATTGATCATTTTCATTGGCATCACTTTCATTCCAACAGTCTCAGGCTGATATTAAATGTATAATTAAATGACTGCCCAATTGTTTGGCTTCAGATAATGGTAATAGCTCACACTTACAGAGGGTTCATTATGGTCTACTTACTGAATGAAGCTATTTGTGAATATTACCCAATTTGGTCCTACAAACATTGCCATTTTCCATAAGCCTCATGAAAGTTTGGCAACTTGTCTAAGGTCACCCAGCTCATCACTGTGTAAAAACTTAAAGCAAGTCCTTACAAAATATGAGTATCCTTATAAGACTGTAAGAATATCGTAAGTAATCTTTACTTCTCAACTCTTAAAAAATTCTTTTTTAAAAAAGTGAAGTCCCATTATATAAACAGTGAAAAATTAAAAACCATTAAATTGAATAAAACAATTTGTCATAAAAACAGTTAATCTTATACTGATATCTGTTTCTTAATAGCCCATGCTTAAAATAACCTAAGTTTTAGAGTTACCCAAAACTTGTTTTGGACAGGGTAATTTTTTATTGTACATTGTGCTTGGATTAAGTGTTGGCTTACTGTCACTTTCATCTATTTTTCACTCTTTGATAATATTATGTTTGAGCAGTAGTTCATTTTTATGCCATTAAAATGTAGAAACACTGTAAATCCATATAAAATGTCACATGTAATGTTGTAAAAACTTCCACAGCTTACGTCTAGTAAGGTATTTATAATAATTAATTTCATCATGGGGCAACTTTTATTACATGAATAGATCTAAATGATAGGGTTGCTTTAGGGGATCAGTTGACATGGAGAGGGCATGGACACTATATGAAGTAAGCACAAAATAAAGTTTTTAGGAAAAACTTGTAGGCAAGTAGCAGAAGCTATAAGCTTCATTCTCTTGTTATCACACAAAGAAGCTATGTTGGGTCACACACAGCCAGGCCAGCCATGGAAAGTGCACCAAAGGAAGGACCCTGTGCCTGTGCCACTTTGCACCATTACAGAGGCACTGAAAGGGGCCAGGAAAGATCTATATACTTATGAAATGATGAGAACTCTATGGTAGATGAAATGACTGGTTAGGAAGAAGAACTCACCTGGGGCACCTGGGTGGCTCAGTCTATTAAGGGACTGACTCCTGATTTCGACTCAGGTCAGGATCTCAGGATTGTGAGATTGAGCTGACACCAAGACCCTCAGAGGAGCCCCAGGTGGGGGTCCACATTTGGCTCTACCCCAGGTTCCACACTGGGCTCCACGCCCTGCAGAGAATCTGCTTGAGGAGATTCTCTCTCTCCCTCTCCCAACTGCCCCTCCCCCTGCTCACACTCCATAAATAAATAAATAAATAAATAAATAAATAAAAATCTTTTTTTAAGGAAGAAAGAGGGACTCACCTGAGTTTCACATCTGGCATAGCCTACTCTTCCAAGAAGTTGTCTTAGACCCAGAACCAACGTCCAAAGGGGCAGGAATGAGCCCCCAGAAGTCTCTGGAATTGTAGATTTTCAGGACTCAAGTGAATATTTTTAGAATTTCAGTCTCAAATAGGAACAACTTCAAATATGTTAAAAGGACACAGTAGCCAACTCGAAGGGGCTCCTATTAGATCTGAGATAATCTGAGAAACAATGACAAAAAAGGAGAGTATTGGGTTATAATCCATGCACTGAAATAAAAGTCCAGAGTTCATAGTGACATAAATTAAATGAGGAGAAATCTCTTCCATACAATAGATTTTCAACTAACAAATATTGGGTGAAGGAATCATGAAAATAGAAAATCTAGTTGGTAAACACCACAGTAATAATTGTCTCCAACAAGAATCATTGACAAGTGCTAAAATTTGTAGGTGAAATTTTATAAGAGATAGGATAATTACAGAGTCTTAAAGTATCTACCCTTCCATATGATTTGTATCACTTACAATGGGAATAAGAGTAACTTTTTGGTGAAACATGCTAGACCTCCTTCAATAAGTGATTAAAAGTAACATCACTAGTAATGGGACAAATTAATACTCTGTGCCTCTGAATATGATGCATTGAAAAGGATACAAAATCATGTATCCATGTGCTATTCTTGGCAAAAATGCATAATCTCAATTTAATCACAAGGAAAAATCAGAAAAATGCCATTTGAGTTACAGTCTACAAAATAACAAGTCAATACTCTTCAAAAGTGTTCAAGTCAATGAAAGGCAAAAAGCAAAAGACCAAAGAACTACAGGAAGCACCATCAGAGCAACTCTATCAGCCCTTCTCAGTTCCGCTGCTGTTCCAAGATGTGAGCAGGCCCCCTTGGGGGGTGGGAGGGAAGAACAGTGGCAGCAAGCTTGCTCTGGTTGCCTGTGGCTAGGTGGTAAACCTGCCTAATCCTAGACAGACATTAGCAAGACCTAGAGCTATATTCTCCAACAGCTTTACCAGTTATGAAGCTGACATTTTGCTTTCTATCAGTCTGATTCCTGGACTACTCTCAGTAGTCTGAACCCAGACAGAAAAGAGATAGTGTTATTTATCGGTAGGGCGACCATATACTTTACTGTCCAAACAGACACTTCTGAGAAAGAAAAGCAACACTATTAATAATTACTCCAGACTACGGACAAATGCAGGACTTGTCCCTGGCAAACTGGGTGCGTGATCACCCTATTTATTAGCTTCGCTTATATGTGAGCTGAGATGTTGAGGATTAGACAAAATGAAATTTAGGGAGAAAAGTAACACTCTGAGATTGATGGGCTGGCTTAATCTTTAGGCTTTTTAGACTTTTCTTTAACATTTTTACTGTAAAAAAAAAACCAGATACTGAAAACCACACATAAATGCATTGCTTAATGAATACTATAAACACTCTTGTAACTACCTATATCAAGAAATCACCCTTTACCAACCACTCCATTAGCTCATCCACATGCCCAACCCCAACACAGCCACCTCCTTCCCTCCAAAAGGAACTTTATCTTCCCTTAGTTATCACTACCTTATATTTCTCTTTGGGTTTTTATGACTCAATAATTTAGTCTTGCCCAGGTTCAAAATTTTAAAATGTCATTTACATCTCTTTTAACCTACAGATTTTTCCGCTCTGATTTTTTTTCCCCCTCACATTTTATCCGATGGAAGATTCATACCATTTGGCCTGATTTCCCACAATCTGAGTGTTGCTGGCTGCACATTCGTGGTGCAGTTCAACATGTGCTTCTGTCCTCTATGTGTCCTGCATATGGCAGCTAGATCCAAATACTTGATTCGACTCAGGCTCAGTCACTTTGGTAAGTCTGTATTTGGTCATGTCATCTCACCTTTTGTGATGTTAACGGCCACTGACACTCCTTGCTAAATCCATTCATTCATTTGGAGTAGTCAAATGATGATATTCCACTTCTATATTTTATCTTCATTTGTTAGCTAGGATATGGTAAGTCTGTATTTGGTCATGTCATCTCACCTTTTGTGATGTTAACGGCCACTGACACTCCTTGCTAAATCCATTCATTCATTTGGAGTAGTCAAATGATGATATTCCACTTCTATATTTTATCTTCATTTGTTAGCTAGGATATTTTTATAAACAGATGCTTAACTCATCTACTATTTAGTTACCCAGTGTAACCACTGATACAGTTTATGTAAGAAATGGGTCTTTCCCTTTAAAAAAAGTTCTAAGATAATTAATTAGTTCCCCATCATCTTCTGAATATTATCAATAATGTTATATCACTGTGAACTCATTAACTTAAACGTATTATCTGAGTTTCAATTCACTGAGTTTCTTATCCTTAATAAACCTCAAATTGTCCCATCTTTGGTCAATGGAGTCTTCTTGAAGTCATGACTCCTGAGTCCTTTTGACATTACCAGAGTAGTCTTTAAGAGCCATCTTACTGTTTGATATGACAAGATATTCTAGACTCACCATGTACAAGAGGGATTTAAACTAAATGATTTCTAAACATCCTTCTAGCTTTACAATTTTGAGACTATAAAATCTTAAATTAATTTGGTACATTTGTTTTTACTATGTATCATAGTAAATCATTTTTCCATTTTTCCATTATAATTTTTTGCCCCTGTTATGGCATTTATCAAAACTTTCCACGTATCAGAATTATTTTAGGAGTTTCACATTTCTCTTGCCTACCACACTATGAACGTCTGGAAGGCAAGGATACACCCTGTTCTCTTATCCCCCACCCCATAACATCTTATAGATAATGGATAAATGCTTTCTAGATTGAACTGAACCATAAGACTTATCTAGTTAACAATCTTAGAAGACTATACTATTGGATGAACTCTCTCTATTATAGAGATACAATTTGAGGTATGATCACTGATAAACCAAGATAGCAAATAATTTACTTGCTAATATGGAAGAAAGAACAGGAGATCCATCAATACCACATTTCAAATTTAACAGTACAAAAAAAAAAAAAAGTTTAGCACATCCCTACAGTTATCAGCTCTATCCTCTATTCTGAGAGGCTTTCAGAAAAATTTCACAACATCCCCTTTTATTTTTGTAAGGAATGGAGAGTGGTGAGGTTTCTATCCAGAACACTACAAATTTAGGACCTATCAATGTAGAACCACTGCCATGCATATGGACAGGAAGACCAAGAACCATGAGTTTGCAGTTTTTTTTAAAGATTTTTATTTATTTCTTTGAGAGAGGGAGAGAGAGAGCACAAATGGGGGAAAGAGAGGGGGAAGCAGACTCCCCACTGAGCAGGGAGTGCAATGCAGGACTCAATCCCAGGACCCAGGGATCATAACCTAAGCAGAAGGCTAAGGCTTAACTGACTGAACCACCCAGAAACCCTTTTTTTAAAAAAAAAATTCTTGCTCTTTATTAGTAGGCAGCTGAAGAGGGAACCCTGCACGTTCTGGGGTTTTGCTATTCAAGACAGAGTATGAGTGTGGGAGACGCCAAGAAGCCTTTCTGGGGACTCTGACCTGCTCCAGGTCTTCACATTTACGAAACCTAAAGAGAAGAAACTTTTCCTTCTGTTACAAGAAAAAAAAAAAAAAGACATGAATAATAATGTTAAAATTAGTTACTAGCAGTATGTTCAAGATGGACTATAGCCATATGTTCTTATTTAAACTAAGCAACAGGCAATGTAAGTATTTAGCATTTTTTAATGAAATGGTTATTGTGGGTATCCTACTGCTCTGTGGAAAGCTGTGTCACTGTTGCCCTTCTTGTCAGAAAATGGGACTTTTCCCTCCCCAGCATGTGCCTTAAGAAGCATGTTGGTCACTCAGTACCTTCAACATACAATAATTTCCTTTGTTAAAAATCATTTTTGGGGCGCCTGGGTGGCTCAGTGGGTTAAGCCTCTGCCTTTGGCTCAGGTCATGATCTCAGGGTCCTGGGATCGGGCTCTCTGCTTAGCGGGGAGCCTGCTTCCCCCTCTCTCTCTGCCTGCCTCTCTGCCTACTTGTGATCTCTCTCTCTCTCTGTTAAATAAATAAAATCTTTTAAAAAAATCATTTTTAGAAGATTTCTGCTTCTGGGAATATGGAACACACGCTTTTCTCCAGTCCTCTAACGAGTGCTTGAGAAACCTAGACATTATATACAAAATCAACTCAAAAAGACACTGAAAGGTGAGGAGAATGTTAACCTGACACCTTGTTTTAAGAGTCACCTGGCAGCACCCTGCTCTGTCCATAGTCAACACTGTTTCACTTTGTCTAAATAATGCATTTGATAAGAGTCTCATCGTCAAAGAGTCCAGGGGTCGGTGTTTCTCCATGGACCACTTGTTGCCCCTCTCCCTGATAATCGAGCTAAGGAAAAACACACTCCCAAAGCACCCAAGTGGTGGTCCAATAACAGTAGCTATGAGTATCACCATGTGACCCGATCTCTGGTCTATTCTAGGCTGAGAATATAAGTTCGGACTGTAAGTTCAAAGAAGTTTCAAAAAAGTCCCAGAATGGTGAATTCTTCCTCCAGTTCTTAACAACAGCTAACACTTACCGAGCACCAGCTAGGCACCAGCATTCTTCTCCGGCTTTAACTAGATTAACACGGTTAATTTACACACCATGAATTGAAGTCACCCTTTTTATTTGGGAAACTGAGGCAAAGAATGGTTGCATAACTCACTCAAAATCATAGAGGAAGTGGAAGAACCAGGATCTAGATCTCAGTAATCCAACCTCTAGACGTCTCTGGCTTTGGAGACAAAAGTGCTTAAAGCGGTGATAGTAGCCACTTGATAAGAAAAGCTCTAATATTTTGCTTGCTTATTTAACTGAAAATTATGCTATACTCCCGGCCCATACTCCAGACCACGATTGCCTTTGAAAATAAAATAACTAACTGGATGAATGAAAGAATGAATGAACAAATAAATAAAATTTATAGGTCATGCACAAAAATAACTTAAAATTCTCCATTTGCCTTAACAAATCTCTCTGAAGGCACAGCCACTTATAAGTGACATTATCCACGTTACAGTAAAAGATACTATGAAAGTTCATTTACATGGACGACATATAAATGCTATTGAAGTTATTATCAAAATTCATTTGTTTTGTGATAATTTTTTACCAAACAATAAATCACTATTAATCTGTGTAAAAAGATATTATCAAAGTTCATTTAAGTGGATAGCATTTGTTTCCTGAGCAAATAAGTATGTGTGTCCTTTAAGATGTAATGTTTCAAAGCTGACCATTTGTTGGTGATATAAATTGACAGGACTGAGAGGTGAATTGTGGGAGAATCATTACAAATGTTGTACAAAAGAAACAAAATATATTTCTACCATGTAAGAAATATTAGTGAAGGGACTCCTGGGTGGCTCAGTCAGTTAAGCTTCTGCCTTTATCTCAGGTCATGATCTCAGGGTCCTGGGGAGTGGGGTATGGGAAGGAATATGCTTCTCCCTCTGCCCCCCCCCCTCCTCCGGCTTGAGCTCTTTCTCATTCTCTCTCAACTAAAGAAAAATAAAATCTTTTAAAAAAATGAATAAATAGGGGTGCCTGGGTGGCTCAGTGGGTTAAGCCGCTGCCTTCAGCTCAGGTCATGATCCCAGGGTCCTGGGATCGAGTCCCACATCGGGCTCTCTGCTCAGCAGGGAGCCTGCTTCCCTTCCTCTCTCTCTGCCTGCCTCTCTGCCTACTTATGATCTCTGTCTGTCAAATAAATAAATAAAATTAAAAAAAAATTTTTTTTAAATGAATAAATAAAATTGTGATAAAACATCACTACATACTAGAATCTGGAATAAGGTTGGCCCCTTTGAACCACCCAGGGCCATGCACTTGACAAATGATCCCAGACTTTGGAGTCAGACAGTCCTGGATTCAAATCCTGCTTACTAGCCATATGACCTTGATCTAGTCGTGTAAGTTTCCAGAGCATCCTTTTCCTCACCTGTCACATGGGCACAGTTACACACACTTTACGATACTATTAGGGATAATATATGCAATAACAAATGTTAAGCACCTAGCACAGCATCTCACGCATGTTAGGCACTCCATACACAGTCCTCCTCCCTTCTCTCCTCCCCATGCAAGCAAGCCAACACATTTGCCAGGATAATAAACATCAAGTCCACAAGAGGACGTCACCAACAAGGGACTCGGCTGACGTGACCTCAGATGACAATAATATATGGAAGTTGAACTTGCAATGATTCATTATACACTGGGCATTCCTAAATAGGGTAGGAGGAAGGTTAACCTTAACCTTCTAGCTACTCTTTAAAAAAAATACTAACAGCTTGTTCCCATAAATTATAGAATAAAAATTGCAGAAACAATAGTTAAAGTATTATAGGTTGTCTTCTGTTTCGCACCTTTCTTTTTTTTAAATCTTACATTTTTAAAAAGACTGGTATAACCATACAGCCGACCTAGTGGCAGCACAGCAGGGTTTTGCAGTTCTCTGGAATTACAGGTAATAATGAGGCTCGCAAACTTCACTCCCCTCCCAGGCTGGTGTGTGAGGGCAGGAATGCGGCTCAGCTGTGCAGCTGGTGGTTGCTCGGGTAGGAACAAAGCAGGGCAAACAGAAATCTAGAAGCAGGATCACACTTTTCACAAACCAAGGCGGCAAGCTGAGCAGTGCTCAAGCTGGGCACGTGTGCAGAGGTCCCATAGGGAGGTGATTATCCCACACCATCCTCACCTCGAGAAAGACATGCCTGGCAATGTGGTTTCTGAGAGGCAAGAAGGAATCGTGGGTCATGAGTAGCCTGCTGCCTGTTCCACCCTATGTGCACATCTGACGTGCCCCTTAGCGAGCCTCAGAAGCGCTCACAACCTCCATCTGTTTCTGTTCGTGGCTCTTCCCCACGTCTCACACTGCTCACACCTGTGCTCTGAAAGAGTTCCACTCCTTAGGGCCATGTCTCTCATACAGAAGCCAGGGATCATGTCTCAAGCCTGACGGGTGGAAACGGGACTTGAACCAAGATGGGATCACTGTGGTGGCTCTCCATCCTTGGTCCAAATCTATCCCGTTCTGAATGAACTCTTGTGAGACACAGCACAGAGGACCCCCCTCCTGCCATCCCAACCAGCCACTGGCACCTTGTCATTATCCATTATCATGGGACAGTGTCTCTCTCAGTCCTTCTCTCCTGTCTCTGTTAGCTCAGCAAATGCTAAGAACCATGGTTTCCTTTTCTCCCCTCAACCCACTGGTCCTCCAGCTTTCATCACCAAGAAATGTTTCTCCTTTATCCATCATGAGATTCAGCATGAACATATTCAAATCTCCAGCTTTGAATTCCAAATTAGAGCTTTGAAAGCTCTGACTTTTCGTTTTAAAAGCCAGGCATTTGTGAGAAAGAATGTTAGGAGGGAAGGGGTTGGTGGGGGTGGATTTCAAGCTTGAATACCAAGAGCGAGGCTGAGAGACTCAAGGTGTAACATTAAGCAAAAGAATGGGAAAGGGTGTGCGCTGATTTAAGAGCCAATTTGCTACCACACAAAGCGGAGATTATGGGCTGGGAAAAGGAGCTTGGAAAGAGGAGGAGGGTTTCCATATTGGCCTGGGCACTTGGACCACCATTTTGTCCCAGGTGGTGTCTTTGTGTGAGTTAGAAAAAAGTGCTTGTCCCTTAGGACATAGGACTTTTAATTTCCAGAAAGCTGTCATAATCCACATACAAATCAATGTTGTCTCTGATGGGAAAAGGGCTCCCTTAGATGTTGTGCAGTGAGTAACCATTTCACAAAGGCCAGGGGGCACACACCGTCCCTGCCTGCTTCCTTGGTAAACACCATGGGGACGAATAGTAGAAATTCGTCAGGAGCTTGGGAAACAGACCGGAGTCAGAGCTGTGCCCTGCTTGCCACCATCTTTGGAAAGAGGCAGGCTCCACATACCCTTGGAAGGGTAGCCACCCCCTGAACCCCGGCTAGTTCCGAGATACACACCACTCCCCCCACCTCAGTTCCTGGGGCTGCCAAGAAGCCCCGAGAGGCACTAAAGGCAGCTGAGGACTGAAAGTCAGCAAAGCTCCGAAGGGGAAACTGTGTTCCAGGCAAACGGACCCCGAGCTGAGGCTGCAGATTAACCAGTCGGGACCTGGAGGAGGTTGCCGACTCAGAATAGCAAGTCCCAAAAAGAGCCCCATGGTTGGGACTAGATCCCGAGGGGGAGAGACTGAATTTCTGGGGAACTTGCCATGTATGGCTTGTGCCTAAGAGAACAGATGATGAGCCACAAAAGTGTAGATGCCCACAGGGAAACAAGATGGCCCAGAAGACTTCCCCAGATGCCAGGAAGGTGGATAAGCCCCTTGAGGGAAACAGGGAGAAGGGGAGGAGCGGAGGAAGGAGACTCGGAAAGTGACTGAGTTACCTCAAACTGCGAAGATTACCTCTCCCCTATTCATTTTCTTCTCAAGACTGCTGTCTATATTTTCTTGACCTCTTGAATTTTCTAACTATATGAATGCCGTGACTGCCAGAAACAAAACACTCATTATGCATTTCTCAGGTGTCTCCTTCTCATTTTTCACCCCTCAATCAGCTGCAAGCTGGGAAGTCAAATTTCATAGCAACCAGAGGAATATTTAACCTTGGAAATCTTCAGCCTTTTGCTTTTTACCTGAGGACTTTCCCCTATTTCTTTTATCCTGTCTGTTCTTGTAGAGTAACGAGCAGTACAGGTTTTAGAAAAACTTAACCACACATCGTTGTTGAGAAAATTGGAATAAAAGGATTAGTAACCAAGCTGTGTTCCCAATTTCCTGTAGACAAAAGAGGACGTGCTCCCAGGCGCGGGTGTCCAAGGTGAGAGCGAGGGAGCAGCAGGTGTGCTGGGAAGAGCTCCTTCAACACCATCACTGTGATCTCGGAAGCTTCCCCCTGAGATGCTCCTGCTGGAAGGACCAAGTGCTTCCTCCTTGAATGTCTCCTCCCGCAGTGACGGTGGTTGGGTGCAGCACACAGTCTCTGGTGTATACTCTTTAACTTGAGAAATAAAATAGGAAATGCTTCCTTTTACAGTCTTATATTTAATCTTAACAACTGCAAGAATGTAGATTCTTTCTGAAAATGAGTAGTTTAACTCCCTGCTCTACCCAGGCTGTTGTTTTAACACAACCCAGAACCTCTCCTATCACCTTTCTTCCTTCCTGATCCAGCACTGGCATTATAATACTCCGTGTAATTGTTTCACGAGGCTAACTGCTAACATTTATCGAGCATTTACTTACGTCGGGAACTAGTCTAATGGTTCTACATAAATTAGCACATTTAACTCTTGCAACCATGGGAGTTAACCACCATTATTGGTCTCATTTTATAGATGGGACGACTGAGGCATAGGCAAGTTAAATAAGATCGCATAGCTAGTTAGTGAGTTCAGAGCCCATCTCTAAAACATACTATTTTCATATTTCAGCTTGGTCTTTAATAAGCCTTAAAACTCTTTTAAACGAGGGATTGTCTTCTATCCTTACCACCTAGCATTTGAGCAGAGGATAGGCAACAAATAAGATTGATTGACTCAGCTTTCACAAATACTACGGGAATTCCTCTGTCACCTCTCTTCTTTGTAGATTGAACACAAACCCCCTCATTTTATGACAGGTTTGACAAAAGAGTCTCACTATGGATCTCCTGGTTAGGATTTCTGCTGGACTAAGTCTCCAGGAAAATTGGTCTAGATATTATACCTGTGATTTGAACCAAAGCTTTGATTTGACCTCTCTGAAACATATTCACACTACATTTTGATTTATTGGTTGCTGTTTTTTTTTTAATAAGACTTAAAGTCTGCTTTAAAACATGTACTCATAGGAATGACTCCTGCCATATGTGATATACATTCATTCCTAAAAAGCTGTACGATAAACAGACTCAAATTTCAACTGCACTTGGGAAGTTTGTTTCTAACAGGTATTCTATATTTAAATCTTTTTTTTAAAAGATTTTGTTTATTTGACAGGGTGGGGGTGACACAAATAGGGGCAGAGAGAGGGAGAAGCAGGCTCCCCACTGAGCAGGGACCTGATGCAGGGCTCAATCCCAGGACCCTGAGATCATGACCTGAGCTAAAGGCAGACGCTAACTGACTGAGCCACCCAGGCACCCATAAATCTCTTATAAAAGAAAAAAAATGTCATATTTGTTACTTTTGTAAATCTGTATGTTATGCCTGTGTCAACTCCTCGGAAAGGATGCTGATGTTTCCAGTCTGTCACCCTAGCGATAGTGGTAATGTAACTAGGGGCCTTTTTTAGCCTTTTAAATCATAGTAAGATCTTTGGCTGAGAGAATGCCTCCTCAGACTGATGATGTCAGAGAAGACCTGCGGTTTCTTCCATGAGGCTCTTCCTGGGTCCCTTTCGGAATACAGGCATCATCACTCTCAAGTTCCTGGGGGAGTCATGAAAATGAAGAGACAGATTGACCCCTGGAATAGAGTCACCCCTGCTTCACTTCCTCTGCTCCCCTTCCCACAGGGGACTCACCGGGAGCCTTCCCGTGGAAGCTCTGGAAGTGTCCAGAGCCGTGTTAATAATAACCTTAGCTGCAACACCTCCTCCTCGCCGGGGCGTGGGCTTAAGTCTCATTTGAGATCCAGAACGCTGGCCACAGCTGCAGGGCTCCTGGGGACCATCTTTATGCCCACCCGCACCCCAGGCTTGCTTTACTCCCAAGTGGATCTAGTGTGCTAAGGGAACTTGGGGTCTGGGTACCTCCCGAGTTGAAACACAGCCTACCTCCTAACCAGAGAACTTCTCTGCCTCCCTGACAGGCCTAACAGGGGGGCCCAGTGGCTCCCTTGCCCTAAATAGGCCTTTCCTCGCCATGGGTGGTGAGGCTGACTAGGAAATGAGCTAAAAATAAAGAGTGCTAGATACACAGCTGCCTCTGGTGGCGGCCAAGGGGATCTTGCACTCGAAGGTTCTACATGAGGGTTTGCTACAAAAGTTAGGTGTGGACATCTGCAGTCTTCTGTCCTTGGTGCCCGGATTTCCCACAAGCTCCTTGAAGAGATGGAAGATTGCCTCAAGACAAGGTTTATCTGTATCAGGGGCTTCTGATCAAATACCACTACCTGATTTTCACTCATGATTCTACATTGCCACCATTCTGGAAAATTTATTATTTATATTTATATTTATTATGTTATCAATATAATTCATCTTTTGGGTTGAAAGTTGTACCCCCTAACTTCTAAAAGTTCTAGTTAAATGCTTCTAAATAGCATAGAATACTGGATAGCTCAAAGTCGCTCATGTCTTATACTGGAATTATTTTTTTAATTGCATTCCTCTAACTGGATTGATAGTCTCAGTGCTGTTGCAGCTGTTCTAAGAGTGGAAACTGAAAGGCAGAGATCCCGAGAGCTGAGGCTGATGGGTACTTGCCTGCGTGTCTGCCGACCTATTCCGATGGGGATAGACATTTCTCAGCAGCAGCCGGAGGTGATGGTTTGTTTTTAGTTAGAGACTAAGAATATCTCCGATGGTTCCATTGATCTCTCGCCATCCTCAGACCATTCTCTACTTCTTAGTAACACTTCTTTTTGTCCGTTCTTAGGAAGAATTGATTTTTTTTTTTCAGTTTAGTCCCTATGAATCGCAGAGGAAGAATATGAAGATTTTTGCCTTTAGAAGATGGAAGATTACGAAGAAAGTGTGGAATTAAAACAGATACTTACTTTTAATATGATATCCTTTCTGAAAAATCAATACGGCCGAACAATAAAAGAGCACGCCCCCTAAAGTTTCTGCAGATATGTGTCTACCATAAATCAGAGAGAACATATTTAAGCTAACTTTATTCAAACTGAAAACAACAACAACAACAACAGTGAAGTTATCTCTGAGAGAAGAAGAAACGTGAAGCCTTTGGAAGACTTTTGCAGCTGTTTTGGTGGTAGCTTTCCAGTCCTCCTGAGGGGGAGGAGGAAGAGGAGCAGGAGGAGGAAGAAGAGGAGGAGTGGGGGGAGGAGGAGGAGGGGCCAGAGGGGGAGCAGTGGCAGCAGTCGCCCCTGGCACCAGAGTACTTACTGTGTGCCTGGACCTGAGCAAGATCCTTCCATGCTTTATTTAATTCAATCCTTAGGGAAATTTCTGAGAGATAATAATTATTATTATTCCTACTTTGCAGATAAGAAAACTAAGACTTCACCAAACAGAAGCAACTTGCCTAAGGTCACATAATTAAGAGGCAGTAGGGCAAGCTTTGACTCTAGGCATTGATCTAACCACCTGGACTCAGAATTTTCGTGTTGAAGCAGTCTCCGCATGGTCTCCAATCCAATCCCTCATCTTACAGATTTAGGGGCCGAGGCCGAGAATGTAAATGATCCAGGGTTGCATGATGAGTTAGGGGAAGAAAGAGCCCAGAGGAAGTCAGATGTTCCCCCCTCCAGATGGGTATCCCTAGGACAACACAGCACCAATATAACAGCCCCTTCCTTGGGGGGCTCCAACTCCTAGAGTAGCAGAAACGATGCCGTGTGTATAACACCGTCAAGCACACATTACACACATTCATTAAGATGCACACACACATCTAACCCAAACCCCTAGCAGGGTCTAGAACACAGTCATCCTCCCGAGACTGCCCTCAGGCTTCCCTCCAGTCAATACCCAGCCCCCACAGGTGAGGTGACTACTATTCTGACTTTTTTCACCATAGATCAGTTTTGCCTATTCTAAAACTTTTTCAAAAGGGAATCGTATTTGACGTGTTCTTTCATGTGAAGCTTCTCCTTCTCAGTATAGTGTTTCTGAGGTTCGCGGGTGTCCATGAGTACTCAAAGTCCAGTCCTTTTTACTGCTAAGTAGTGTTCCTTTGTGTGTTACATGTTAGATACCACGGTTTGTCCATTCTCCTCTTGAGGACATCTCAGATATTTCTAACACTGAGCTAATATGAATAAAGCTTATATGAAGATACTTGTACAAGTCTTTGGGTAGACATATTCATTCATTTCCCTTAGATAAAGACCTAGCAGGAAATGTTCTGGGTCATTGGGTAGATGCAATGTTTAGATTTGTTTGTTTGTTTGTTTGTTTTAAAGATTTTATTTATTTATTTGACAGAGAGAGATCACAAGAGGCAGAGGCAGGCAGAGAGAGGGAGAAGCAGGCTTCCCACTGAGCAGAGAGCCCGATGTGGGGCTCGATCCCAGGATCCTAAGACCATGACCTGAGCTGAAGGCAGAGGCTTAACCCACTGAGCCACCCAGGGGCCCTGTTTGTTTGTTTGTTTGTTTGTTTTAAGATTTTATTTATTTATTTGACACTCAGAGATCACAAGTAGGCAGAGAGGCAGGCAGAGAGAGGAGGAAGCAGGCTCCTCGCCGAGCAGAATGCGCGACGCGGGGCTCGATCCCAGGACCCTGGGATCATGACCTGAGCAGAAGGCAGAGGCTTTAACCCACTGAGCCACTCAGGTGCCCCTGTTTGTTTTTTTAAAGATTTTCTTTACTTATTTGACAGAGAGAGAGAGAGAGATCACAAGTAGGCAGAGAGGCAGGCAGAGAGACGGGGGAAACAGGCTCCCTGCTGAGCAGAGAGCCCGATGCAGGGCTCGATCCCAGGACCCTGAGATTTTGACCTGAGCTGAAGGCAGAGGCTTAACCTACTGAGCCACCCAGGTGCCCAGCAATGTTTAGTTTTATGAGAAGCTGCCAGACTTTTTCCCAAAGTCGTTCTCCCACTTTGTACCCCCAGCAACGGTGAACATGAGAGAGTTCAGGTCAGTGCGTATGTTCACCAACCTTTGGCATTGCCAGTTTTTATAGTTTTAGCTGTTCTTGTGGCCAAAATGTATTCACATAATTTTGTTTGTTTGTTTATTTATTAGGGTTTTTTAAGTTTTTATTCAAATTCCAGTTAGTTAACATCTTCTGTATAGGAGCTCCAGGTGGACAAGTTAGTGGTTCAGTACTTTCGTACAATACCCGGTGCTCATCACAGCAAGTATTTGCACAATTTCCCATCCATTTTCCTCTCCCATCCTTTAGAGAAGGGAAGCGGATGCTGGGCTAAGCACGCGACCCTGCTGCATAGGACTTCCTTTATTATTATCATTTCCTTCATGAAAACACTGAGACTTAGTAACTCCGTCAAGGCCACACATCTAGTCAGTGGTAGTAGCTGTCCAGGCCTCCGAATCCAAAGCCCAAGGATTTAACATGCTCTGCTATGCTGCACCCTGAGGCTAGGGTTAGAACAGAAAAAGGTTTCACCTTGGGAGCGACTGTCTTTCCTTTCTTCTGCATAACCAAGTCTCCTCCCATGAAGCCCGTGATCCCTCTTTGGTTAGTATGTGGAAGAACTGGGGCAAATTCTAAACTTAATGGGAGTGTGCAGAGCCATGGCTAACCCATTTGAGCACCCGTGAGAAATGTAACCAGTTCTGGGGCCCACTGCCATTCACCCTTCCAGTCAGCGAGGTACCGCCTACGGGGCACTCCCAGGGTCCCTGGAGCTGTGCTAGACTCAGGATTCCAGAAGAACCAACATGTTTCCTGAAACCTAAAAGGCCACTCTTTTATGTATTCCTAAAAAACAAATAACACTGCTCTCTTACCATTTGGAATTTGTATTTTACCCTTATTGAAAGAATTATTTTTATCCTTAGAGACAGGTGTCCAGAAACCTGTGTTCACCTGATCTTGATTTTTTTCTAGCAACTTTGCAGTAACAGAATAATTTTGAGACAGGTCAAGAAACACCTGGGTTGTACTAGCATTTACTAACCACTTTGACTTAACTTGTAATTTAATTTTCTCCCTCAATAAAATCACAAGTTGCTGGAACTTAAGGAATTTCTACTCAAAGGCAGCAGAAAGTTTCTGATAAATTCATGTTTGATGCCTTAACAATAGATAGGCACCAGGCCTGACTGACCCCAGCAGCTTCTCCCATCGAATTCCGTCTCCTAGTCCAGGGGTGACAAATTCTTCTGCATTCAGGGGTTTTGTTTAGCTTACAATAGGTAGTCCTCTTGCACATATCAAAAGAAGAAACATACCATAGCTTCATCTGCTGGCTTTCTTAAGTATCTTTCTTAGTTACCTGAGGGCATTTGGTTTTACTTTGTATGAAAGTATAAAATTGCAATTTTCCCTCTAACCATAAACACCTGACTTCCTGATATCAAATGTATGTGCAATTACTCTGTTCCTCTGCCTTTCTTTGTACCTTTTCAACGCTGAATCCCGAAGTAATGTTTTTGAAGAATTTTTTTTTTTTCTGGACCAGTAAATTTATTGTCTTAACCAAAAAAATCTCATGAAGAATTGAGATTGTTCCGGCAGTTTTAGGCCTGTTTCTGATCCCTGAGAAAGCTGGCCACCTTCTGAGCAATCTGGTCTTTTTTCCAGACAAGGCCTATTTTAAGACAATTCTATCTTTTCTTTTAAACCCTTTTCAGTTTCTTATTATAGACTGGATTCTCTCATGTAACAGCATGAGCTTTCTCATACAGCTCTTCCAGCGAGCCCGGGCTTAACATTTTTCTCTAAGTGTTGACATAATTACTTCTTATAGGCATCCAAGCCGTAACACATTGGCCATGTACTTCGGCATGGGTTTGGTTGCCTTCTGAATTGTAAACCAGGGAACTTTGGGTGCCTGGGAGGGATAGAAAGACCCCTGCGTCCTCAGCCTCCTCAGAGTTCTGAAAAGGGTCCTGGGATAGAGCTCTGGATCGGCTCCCTGCTCAGCGGGGAGTCTGCTTCTCCCTCTGCCTCTGCTGCTCCCTGTGCTCGTTTTCTCTCTCTCTCTCTCTCTCTCTCTCTCTAATGAATAAATGAAATCTTTTTTTAAAAGTGGGCCTTAATTAGAGTTATGTTTATTCATCTAATAAGAGAATTTTTTTTTTAACTTAAGAGATGACTTGGAATGTGGTTTCTGGTCTCAGCCTAGAGAAGTACTGAAGACTTGCATTTCCGCAATAAAAGGATGCAAGGTTCTAATCTATAAGTAGATATTTAAATGCATTATCAGTTACTCCAAGTTTCTAATAATTAAAGGAAAAACTCTTACCTAGGACAAGTAAAAGGTTCATCTTGAAAATAGAAGTACACACAGTACCCTAACTGATGAATTCAAGGGTTCAGTTTTTTCCCAACAGTCACCAGTAGCCTTCTCTCTGTCTTTAAACATACTATGTAATATAGCCAGACTTCCAATGCCCAAGTATATCATAAGCATTTTGCCTTTATTAATTTTGTTTTCCAAGAACACAAAGAGAGTCCCATGGATTCCATTCTATTCATAATCAAAAAATCAGCATCAAAAGATAAAATGAGTGTCTGTGGCCAAAACTATTAGATGTTAGACCCATGTACCCATCTTTTGCTTATCCTAACTACACTCTCTTTCCATTTCCAATTCAACTCTCTTCATTCATTTCTATTAACTTGTTCAATCAAAAAGAGCTGAGTTTCTTTGATGGGGGCCCCAGAACACTGACAGCTCAAAAGTAAACCATTTCCCTTCATTTAGTTCCTCTATCACCTTTTCAACTTATACAAGAACCCAGAGCACTAAAAGAAAAAGTTTTAAAGTAAGCATGACATTTTTGAACAGTTTGATTATTCCAAAACATTTGCCTTAGCTGGATGTTCAGTTCTTTCATAATGGATTTTCTCAAGTTACTTATCTACTTCTTCCTTTGGTGTCTTGATTTTACATCTATGATATAGTGCTGATGTGGGCAGCTCCTGGAAGTAGTGATATTCAAGACGATAATCACCCAATCACAAGAGATATTTCCTGGACAATTAATCAAGAGAAATAATTTCTGACGTTCTATTGAACTTAATGGACTGTCTTACATTCTAAATAGTCAGCAAATATCTAAATTATGAAGTATGAACAGGAACTTTTCTGAGGGCTGTGAACTTGAAGTCTTAGCCTCACTCTTCTTTCTGAAACTCAGTCCACCTTTATTAAACACAAAACTTCTACTGACTTAAAAAATGGAACCACGTAAATAAATAGCCAAAGGGCTTTCAGAAGATCAGCATTAGGCCTTTGTGTTTGATTTATTCTGCACCATGATAAATAATCATATATCATTGCGTAATGAAGAGTTGAGTGACTAAAACAACAGCGAGAGCTTTTAAGTGTTGTTTTATCCTAAGAAACTTGAGTTTGCATATATCATTTTCAGGTTTCTGCTAAGACTACAAGCAAAAGCCTACAAAGGAGAATTAATTCTATTATTTGCATGAAATCTGATTTCTGCAAAGCACTTGACAGTATTTGAATGGAAGAAAAGTATAAGAAAAAATCATCAAAGCGATCAGATAAATTAAATTGCTAATTTCGTATCCCTTTTAGAAACAATTACTGCTGTTAAGGAGTGGAATAGAAGTAAAATTGCAAATTTAAGGTTTATAATGTGGGGAATATTTTTCATTCAGCTCGAAAGGGATAAGCAGGTCATTAAGTCCTGCCATCAAAGTTGAGACTTCAATTTTTTGTTGTTGTTGTTTCTTTCACAAACAAACAATGAAACTGCTTAAAGAGCAGTTCCACCAAGCAGCCAAGCACTGTGCTGTTTAAAAATGAAACTGAAATCTGACTTAAGGTGAGTCAAAGGGGAGGTACTCTGAACAGACCATCCAAGTTCGGGGCTACAGTGAGCCGGGGTTTCACTCTTGCTTGTATTAATTTCCACTGCCACTGTAACAAATTATCACAAATTTCGTGGATCAAATTGACACAAGTTTATCATCTTACCTTTCTGAAGGTAAGAAGTCTCAGGAGGCTCAAATCAAGGTGTTGGTGGGGCTGCATTCCTTCTGAAGTCTCTAGAGGAGAATCCATTTCCTTCTTTTTCCACCTGCCGGAGGCTGCCCACACATGTGGGTGCGTCACTCCAACCTCGGCTTCTGCCATCACTTCTTGCTTTCCTGCCTCCTCTTTCACTTATAAGGACCCCTATGATGACACTGGGCCCACCTGGAGAACCCAAGATAATCTCTCCATTTCAAAACCCTTAACTTGGGCGCACCTGGGTAGCACAGTCAGTGAGACATCAGACTCTTGGTTTCAGCTCAGGTAGGGATCTCAGGGTCCTGAGATCTAGCCCCACGTCAGGCTCCGTGCTGAGCACCGAGTCTGCTTAAGATTCTTTCCCTCTCCCTCTACCTCTCCCAGACCCCAACACTTGTGCACATGCTCACTCACTCTCTCTCAAATAAATAAATCTTTTTTAAGAATAAAATAAAATCCTTAATCACAACCCTTTCGCTCAACCCTTTTTGCCATGTAAAGTCACATTCATGAGTTCTGGGGATCAGGCATGGACATCTTGCCCTGGGGAGAGGGGTGTCCTTATTCTGCTGACCACACCCCAAGAGTGCCTGCTGGCTAGCAGCTGGGAGGGGGACCCAGAAGAGGCAGCCCCATTGGATAACCTGTGCCCTGGGACCAGGTCGGAGCAAGGGATGCCTTACTCTTTTCCACTGACCAAATGATAGGGGAAATGTGAGTGAGAGAAAGGATCAGAAGGATTCAGGCAGTGTCAGGAGCAGCCATGCCTCAGAGGAGAGAAGCCAAATGAAGCCGTCTCTCAGGCAACTAGGGAAAAAAGCAAGCGACGAGCTAAATCAGTGTTCCGCAGTCTGAGGACTGGTGCTGGTCCCCAGACTGCTCGTCACTGGCCTACACTGTTGTAAAAGTACAGAAATCCAAAGTAAGCTTTTAGGAGATCGTATGGCAGTTTGACAGAGTAACTTAATGTCTGTTGAATGTGGTCATTTAAAACGTGCGTTTATATATTCTGTATCTTTCTTTCATTTCCTATGTCTTTTTTTCTTTCATTTTATTTTACTAGCAATTCGTTTTTATTGTATATTTTCAAAACCATCTGTCCTCAGCAGATTGGAAGTAATTGGAAACTAATGTTCCCTTTCCCTTCCTTTCACACACTCAGAAATTCTGGTTCTTCACCACGGATGGCTTTTCAAGAAGTCTTGTGTGAAGGGAGAGTACATGACTCTAGGTGAGAGCCCCTAGCAATATCCAAGGAGCTAGAATTAGCTGTAAACACCCGGCAGGCCCAGGAAATTCCATACCAACTCACAACACTCTCAACTCATTACAAACTTTCCTGGTCCCCTTTCTCTCCTCACTCCCCATGCTCCAACCCCAGAGGCCGGGGTAGCTAGGAGAGAGGCAGGAGCACTACAGTGAACAGAAAAGTCATGATGACTGCCCAAGTTCTTATCCAAGGCCAGAACAAGCCCCCACAGAACCATTGTAAAGGGAGAGCTGACAATAAGAGAATTCACTTTGTGGTTTTGTCCCTTAAGTCATAATTGTTCAACCTAACAATTATGTAATTCTTAGAGATAGGATAAGTCTTAATACAGAGCCACTACTGTAATGATTTAGGTGGGGTTTCTCAGCCTCGGCAATATTGCCTGTTGGCTGGATAGATTTCTTGTTGGGAGGTGGGAGGGATGTCCTGTGCATTATGGGCTGTTTAGTGGCCTTTCACCTTTAACCCCCAGCACTCCCACCCCAAGTTGTGACAACCAAAAATGTCTCCAGATACTGCCAAACATCTGCTGTGGGGGCAAAACTGCCCCAGTTGAGAGCCACTGATATAAGGCAAGAAGTAAGATTTATTCCTTCCCCTATCCAGTAATTACCTTTCTACCAAGATCCAAAGCCTCTGAAATTCCATCCTTTGACACACTTATTCGACACATTCCAGGCATATTCTTTTAAACCCGAAGTCCTCTGAGGAAGGACATCTAACTGTAATCGGTCATTGATACATGACTGTGAATGGAGTCATCAGATTTGCTCTTTCACAGAAAGGCCTATTTTTAATGTTCTGGTTGTCCAAAATCAAGATGAGATGAGTAAGGCACAAAGGTCTAGGGAAACCTGTTGGTTCCTCCCATTCCCAAATCATCCCCTCCCATCTTCTCCCCACACCTATTATCAACTTTCTCCTTCAGGAGCTTCACCTCTCACCTGTATTTGGGCATAAATCTTTACTATGTCCTCCAGCACCAGTTACATGTCCCTCAAACTTATCCTTCACATTGTCCTTGGAATGATCTTTCTAAGCATGCCTTGTCCATACTGGTAAGTCTTTATATATCTGCCATCACTCAGAGGAAACATCCAAGCAATGTAACAGGCACACACTCTAATTCCATCCAGAGTGCATAATTTCCGTCCCCCAAGTCTTTGTGCCCTTGCTGTTCACCTACCCGAGGCTCACTGGGAAACTCCCATTCAACTCTTCTGGTTCAATTCAAGTACTTACGTCCTTGAAAACAAACTCTTCTCTGATTTCCTCAGCAATATTTAAGTGCTCCTTTTCCATGCTCCCAGATAATAGTAAATCTTGTTGTGTTTAATAATTTTCTTACTGGATTTTTTTTTTTTTTTTTCTGTGCTAGACCATGAGTTTATTGAAGGTAAAACAGTGGTCTGGTTGTTTTCCTGAAGAAGCTCATGGTTTACAGGCCCCCATGTGATCAGGACTCAGCATTCCTCCCCAGTCTTATCTGAGTACACTATCCATCTTGCTTCACAATGGACAACTCCCAACTCCCACACCACACAGACCTCCATTCACCTCCAATCCACCATGTTCTCTCCCACGTCCAACCTCCCCAGATGGCCTTCTTTCCTGTTTGCAATGTCCTTGCTGTCCCGAAAATTCTGCTCACTGTCCAAATCTCAGCTAAATGTAACTTCTTCCAAGAACTTAACCTTAACTTCCAGACCAAGAGAGGTTTCATTCTTCCAAGACATCCTGTGCTTCTTTTTGCACCATTTTTCACTTATTACAATTTCATTAGTGGGATTCTCGTACACCACACTCAGGTATAAAAGAGGTGCTATTACTTTAATTTCTAAGTAAAATTTAATCTGATTCTGAACTTCCCACTCACTGGAAAGGGGGAATTATGTTTTGGCAAGGCTGTTGGAGGCATCTGGAATGCTTAAGACTTGGAATGAGGACATCTAGACCCTAACCCATTGCAGCCTATGCTCATTACTGAGATTCTCACAGTCCCAGCTGGTGGTTCATTCAAAGACAGAGGCTCCAATGCTTCATCCCAAGCTTTAGGGCTGCATCAGGCTGAATGTCATGAAGCTCAGGGTTCTGTCTCCCTAGTGGCACTCTTTGGCCACTTTCCTCTGAGGTCCCAAGACTTCCCCAATGTGCCACTGTCCCCAGGGCTGCAACTTTTGCTTCTAGACCTACCAGTTCCAATATGACCCCTAATATCTGCAGGGGCCAGGCAGGAGTAGAATGGAGACTTACGTCTCAGACATCCAAATATTTTCAAAGTTACAAAAGAAGCCAACAAACTATTAAATGAGTTCTATTTTTCTATGCTAACACATACATCTTCGTTATTTCCTAGAAGGCCACATTTAAGTTAAGAATTCTTGGATTCCTCAGAGTCTCATGCTGGAGCACGGTAGCCTAGTCATAACTCGTCCCTATCTCACACCCCCAGGTGCATCCCACACTGTGAGGGGCCTCACATGCACTTGTGTGGACTCTCCATCCTGCAAAACCAAGCTGCGTCCACACCCTTGCAAATGCTATCCTTCGGTTGCTTTTTGGACCTACAGGTGTTCAACTGATGGCACAAAAGGATGGGCCTGAAGAGGTTCCAGAAGGTAAGACTGTGTGGATTGGGACTTTTGGGTTATAGGCACCCAAAATGTAGTCTACAGAAGAGAGCTCAGGGTCCAGGCAGGCATACACCCTTGCCTCCCTAAACTCTTTGTCCTGACAAAGTTAAGAGTAACTGAATGGAGGCCAGAGAAGGGCCCAGCTCTCCTACCTGGATCTGACAGCAATCTTGAGATCAGATCCTCAGGCCCAGCTAGGACTACCTCCTTGGTACACAATAATAAAGTAAACTTGTTCTGTATGCTAATTCAACTGAGAGTTATACGATACATACTAATTAAATTATTACTGCTGTGTGGAAGCCAAGAGAAAAGGCCATCAATATATTGCTAAGCTAATAAATAAAATCAGTATTCCTGAGGTTTTATAAAAAATATTAACAGTTGTATGAAAAAAAATGTATTCCAATAATGAAGTGTTTGAAATATTTTTTAAGATTATTTATTTATTTATTTATTTATTTGAGGGAGAATGATTGAGAGAGAGCATGAGAAAGGAGAAGCTCAGAGGAAGAAGCAGACTCCCCAAGGAGCTGGGAGCCCGATGCGGGACTCGATCCTGGAAGTCCGGGATCATGACCTGAGCTGAAGGCAGTCGCCCAACTAACTGAGCCACCCAGGTGCCCAGTGTTTGAAATATTTTTAAAGCAAGCCTTTTTCTTTAATGTAAAACTTCTCAGAATCTTCAGTATAAGAATTTGGTCTGTGAACCTCCAGATAGACCAATAATGTAGACAATATTCCTCAAATGTGTATGGGTGTGAGGGTGTTTGTGTGCATGTGCCATGCCTCCACACACATGCATATTTCTTTTAACACAAGAATTCTGAAAATGCTCTCAACCAAATAAAACAAGACCCTGTATCAGTCAGAGTACAAGTGATAGAAACTACTTATTCTATTTAAGAAACAAAGAAATTACATGGACGATTACCAGGAGAGTCTTCACAGACAAGGCTGGAGAAGTAAGCAGTCTGAGCCGTAGAAACCACAGCAGGAAGACCCCAATCCTTACACTGCTAACAGTGAAATAAATTAATTCCCAATCACCTCCACTTCCTATTTCATAGAGGAACTCTCACAAATAATAAGTGATGCATAAAACCAAGATAAAAAAAATATGATCCTAATTCTATCAAAAAGAAAGAAAGAGCAATGTATAGAAATAGTCCTAGAAGAAAATATAACAAAATGTTAACAGTGTTTTTTCTGAGTTACAGATCATTTTTATTTTATTTATGTACATAAATCACATAGATAATTATAAAAATGTTTTTAAAATTACTTTCTCCAAGTCTAAAGAAAAATTGTTCTTAATGCCAAAATTTTATGACAAAGTCCATGTTCACAGTTCTCAAATCCTTCCTAAGTTCATAAACGTTGATAATGAGTTTTTTTAATTATTAGATGATCATTTAAGTTCCATATTATCTGAGGATTTTGGATTCAATAAACATTTTAAAGCTCTTTCTTGCCTTTTTTATGAGCAACTAGAACATTACATAGAAATCGCAATTTCAGTAAATTATTGGTATTAGTATGTGAAATCCCTATTGTCAGTAATTAGTATAGACACCACTGGTTGATGTTTTTGGGAGGATCTTATAAAAGAAACTCTAGGTAATGCTTGCATATAACTTCAGATAAGAGCACTTCACAGATACCTTCGCTGTTACCAAACAAAGTTAGCTCTTTATTAAAATAGCAACATAAATATTAATAAAATTTATTCTTTATTAAAAGGAAGTCAGCATTCACAAAAACAAACCTCACAACACTATCCTAAATAACACCAGTCAAAAATAAAATAAAAACAGCAATTATAATCCATTCTTTTAAAATAGCAACAATTAAGGGACTACATACCAAAACTTTTGAGATGCAGTCAAAGCTGTTCTCACAGGTAAATTTATAGCCTTATGTGTCCTATTATTAAATAAGAAAGAAATAAAAATAAATGAACTAAGTCATCAATTGCAAAGAAACATTCAGAAAACAAACTTAAGAAAAGAGCAAAGAAGGAATAAAGAGTAAAACTTACATTTGTGACATAAAAAATAGACAAAATAGAATTTATGAAATAGCTAAGTGTTGTTCTTTTAAAAGACTGGCAAGTCTAATAAAAGAAAGAAAAAAATGCAACCAAAAAATTAGAAATGAGAAAGGAGCTATAACTATAAATATAGAGAAAAATATTCTTAATTATAAGATAATTATATGTAAAAGTTTGCTAATACATTTTTAAGTTCTATGAAAATGCATGATATTCTTTTAAAATATTATCTTTAAAATTGATATCCACAAATAGTAGTTAACCTTCTAGGCCAAAGTCATGGAAGAAAACTTTAATGTTTCCTGAAATTAATCCCCCATTCACCTACCCTGAAAAAAAACTTGGAACCTAAACAATTAGTTCTTCCAAATCCTCAACGATTAAGCTATTCCTATACTCTATACTAATATAGTGTGTAGACATGATTTTTTGATGCTGATAAAAATAGACTTAAAAAATGTAAAACTACCATCCAATCTTATTCACAAATATAAATGCAATTATCCTACATAAAATGTAAGAAGCTGAATTCAACATTATATTATGGACTCACCATAACAAAATAGAATGTCTTATGCAGAAATAATCCAACATTGAGAAATCTGTTAATATGATTTATTATAATAATAGGTCAAGGAAGTAAAACCATATAATCATATCTAGTTTCCCAGATATGTTTAATGTAATCAACAACTTCCAATAAAATGCTTAGTATATGCGAACCAGGAAACTACTTCCTTAACCAGACGGAGACCTCTATTTTGGTCCAACAGCTAACATTAAAAGCTGGTGAAATATTAATGACAGTCCTCAAAAGTCAGGAATAAGAGCAAAATTAATACCATCACTTATTTAATATATGAGGTATAAATATTGTAAAGGAAGAGAGAAAACTACCATTAGTTATACTTCAAATGATTGCCTACTTAGAAGAGAATCAACTAGAAGGATTAATGGAGGAGTTCAGAAAAGTTACCAAAAATCAATAGCTTGAGCCTATGAGGAGCAACCAGTTATAAAACATCATGAGAAAATGATCCCAACAAAGATACGTCAATATCTAATAATATAATTAACAAGAAATATGCAGGACCCACAAAATTACTGAGGAATATACAGGAAGCCTTCAACAACCTTGACATGTGACAAGTTCCTGAATGGGAAAATTAGTATTACAAAGATGGCAACTCTCCTCCAATTAACTTATAACATTGAAGCAATTCTAAACAAAATGCCAATAGAATTTCTTTTGGAATTTGACTGAAATATAGCTAAAGTTTATCTGAAAGAATAAATGCACAAATATAGCTGAAAATATTTTGAAAAAGAAGAATAACATTTGCCCCAGAGTAAGGTTTGACCCATTAAAAAGTTAATCACATAATAAGGCAAATTATAAAATGACAGTAATGGTTCAACATGGTTCAGGAATAGAGAAGGATGCCAACCAATCAAAAAATAATAAATCCAGAAAGCACTCCAAGTATATGTAAAAATTTAATATTTGGTAAAAGTGGTTTAAAACAGTAGAAGAGGGAGTTTTCAATAAATGATGATGCAACAACTAAATAAATATTTAGAGCCTTAATCACATCTATATCAAAAATAAATTCCATTTGGAGTAAAGATTTAAATCTTTAAAAAGTCAAAAGAAAAGAAAACACAAATATTTATATAATATTGAGATGGAGAAGACTTTTTTAAAACATATCACCAAAAGCAGAAATTACCAACGAGATTTATCTAAATGGAAAATGTAGTATTTCTACCTATCAAATACATCATGAATTAAATTTGTACGTATGACAAGGGGCAAAATGTCTGCAGCATACAGAACAAATGGCTGATGGTTTTAATATATAAAGAGCTCTTATATATCAATAAAAAGTGAACTCCCAACAGAAAATTAGCAAATGTGTTTATTCATTCCTTCAACAGGTATTTATTGTGCATCTAATATGTGCCAAATATTGTGCTAGGGGCTAGAAATACAATGTTAAAGAATCTAGACATCCAGACACAGTCTCTTCCCTCATTCATTCCAGTATGAGAAACAGACACACACATGAAAAGTAAATAAACAAATAAATAAAGTTACAAATTGAGATAAAGGATTGAGTAATGAAGAAAACAAAGAACTGAGATAGCAAATGGGAGAAGAGTGGTGAGGACTACTTTCAGTCAATGCTCTGGGCAGGCCTTTCTCAAGATCTATTGAAGCATTATAGAAAGGATAGCCAAGAAGAGCAGTTTAAGCAGAAATAACATTTACTAAGCCCCTGAGGTACAGAAAAGATCTCGGTATGTTAGAGGAACCAGTGTGGCTGCATCATAGTGAGCAATAAAGAGGTGAGCATGAATGGGGATGGAGAGAGCGTACAGGACTGTGTAAGCCATGTAGGGGGGTTAGATGTTTATCTTACGAGCAACAATTTATCCAATTCCATTTGTAGTCATTGTTGCCACTGTATCAAGAATGTACTGAAGTGGGTCATGGGGTCAAGAGTAGAAGCAGAGAGAGTAGGTAGGACTGGCTGTCACAGTAATCAAGTGAGAAAAAGCATTCATCGGGATTAAGTGATAGCATTCACAATGGAATGAAGCAGATTAAAGGTATATTTTGGAGATAAAACTAATAGATTATGCTGGTCTATTTGATGTAAAAAAGGAGGTCATCAAAAGAATCAAGAATGACTCTTAGGTTTCTAGCTTGAACAAGTGGTAGGATGGGGTGCTATATACTCTAATAGAGAAGGGGGAAACAGGTATTGGATAAGAATGAGAAATTAGATTTGGGACATGTTAAGTTTGAAAGATCCAACTCCTCCTAATGAAGATATTAAGCAAACAATTATATATGTGAGTCTAGAACTTAAAGGTAAAGGTCGGGGGAGGGGGGGAATGAAGCCCTGTAGCATACAGATGGTACTTAAATCCATGGAAATTGATAAGACTGTTCTGGGGAAGAACACAGAAAAAAGGTGAGGGGGGGGGACCTAAGTGGATGTGAGAAACCTCAACTTCTCAAAGGTAGGCAGAAGGAGTGTAACACTGATCAGTGAAGGAGGAGAAAGACCAGGAGAGAACAGTGTCTTGGATAGGAGAGAACATTTAAAGAAGCAGACAGTGGTCAAGGTGAAGACAGAAAAGTGTCCTCTTGGACAGGGTAATATGAAAGTGACTGGTGACCTTAACAAGGACACTTTCTGTGCTGGTGGTGGTCACATTATGGACTAAAAAGTAATTGGAAGATTAGAAAATAAAGACAATATATAACTCCCTAGAGAAGTTTAGTTAGTTACAAAGGAGAGCTGAGAAATGGCTAACAGATGGGAAAGATGTGGTTTAGATGCGGGGGTGGGGGGCACTGGAACATGTCTGCAGGCTGATGAGAATGGTCCATTCAAGACAGAGCTTGATGATGCAGAAGAGAGAAAAAGGGAAATCTAAGGAGAAATGTCCTCAGGAAGGCGACAGGAGACAGTGTTCAGAGCACAAAAGGAGGAGCTAGCCTTCGAAACTTCCTCCTAGTCACCCAAAGGAAGGAGATGCTTACCAAGGTAGCTGGGTTGGGGGTGGGGCACGGGGCTCTGACAGCGGGAAGTTGAAGGAGTTTTTATGTAATATATTCTATTTTCTAAGGGAAATTTAAAGTAAACAGCCAGGAAGGGATCGGAAAAATATGAGGAGAGATGAAAAGATTTATCAGTTTTTAGTGGGAAACTGAGACTCCCTAGGAACAATAGCACCAATTTGAGGTTGGAAATATTAAGTTGGAAGTGAAACTAATTGACTGTACTGTGTGATTTTCTTGAGCAAAATGTTCAGTTGTCCCAATCAAGCCCATGGAAGGCAAATGCTAAAGTTGATCCAGAGTTGGGAATTTACCAGACAAGTGGAAGAAATTGACGTTCAAGACTGCTGAGAGCACTGTGTTTCACGGAGGATGATTAGAATGACGGACTGTGACATCTAGGCTAGACAAGGAAGGAAGTGAATCTAAAACAGGGGCTGATAGTGGGGAAAACGAGGTTAATGAACTAGAAGTCAGTAAACAAGGGATCCAGAAGGATAGGAAGACGGTGACTGGAGTGGAATGTCTGCTAAGGTGTTAGCTCGGGTCCATCTAGAAGCAGACACCAAGGCAGGGTTCGACTTGCAAGTTTTACTGGAAGGAACATCCGTGAAGGAAAAAGGTAAGAAAACAGGGGCAAGGAGGGGAGGTCTTCACACCACAATGCAAGTGTGACACTATGAAAGGACAGGGCCCTTGAGCGAGAAGAGCCTTAGGCTGCATGCAGCACAGTTCGAAGAAAATTTCAGCCAGGCTGCGGAGGAGTCCCCAGGACAGTTGCTTGTTAGAGGAGCCCGCATGTCACGTGAACAGGCCATCACTAACACCCACACTGTCCTCAGTTAGGGGCTGGGAGCACCCCAGGAGAAACATGGCATCAGTGCAAAACTGAGCAGATCCCCTGGGGTGGCGGTCTAGAACTATGAGGGCAAGGACTGATCCGAAGGAAAGAAAATGGTCATTGGAGATGAAGTTACAAGGAGGAGACTGGATGTTGGAGCTCAAGTTCAACCACAGTTATGCATTACACACTCCAGATTGTGTTGATGACCCCGTAGTCACTAGGGGATTTGTACATTAATTAAAACAATCTTCTGGCAGACGGGGAGGGGGGTGGTTGGGGAGGTAACCAGCTTGCTGATGAGGAGGATTTGAGGTGAAGAAGACTAAGGCGGTAGCTAGTGTTTGGAGAACTTGGGAAAGAAACTGCCTAAGAAGTTGATAAATTACATGGAGGGAAAGAGGATGCTACCGCCCAGTGGTAAGATTCTCAAAAAAGCCGGGGTTTTGGCAGGCAGGATGAGGAAGTAACGCTCCGAGAGCAGCATCGACTAGGAAGGAGGCCATCCTCCCGACCCGCCGGCCCTAAGGCACGCGGTCCTCCCGAGGGGCTGCGCGGGCAAGAGTCCTGCGGTGAACGAGGCTCGATGACAGCGCGGGCCGGGGGGGTGGGGGTAGTAGGAAGGTGTGCGGACAGCTGAGCCCCCGGGGAGTTCGCGGCTGTCGGAGGGGACTTCCCGGAACCGGAGGCGCTGGAGGGCGGGCGGGGAGGAAGGCGGGCCACGGCGGGGCGCCTGAGGTACTCGGGCTGTGCGCAGCGCTGGCGTAGTCCCGCCGGTGGCCGGGCGGCGGCGCCCGCGGCGGCGCTCAGGGAGGCGCGGGCTTCCCGAGGCCGCGGGCGGCGTGCTGGCGCTCCCGGGCGGCACCGCCGCGGAGCTTGGCGCGGCAGCTGGCGGCGGCCTGGCGCGTGGTGACGGCGCCCGCCGGCGGGCAGCGGCTCCCCGGGGCGGCCGGGCGCAGGGCGGCGGCGCTGCGGGGCGACGGCTTCCCGAGGCTTCGGCCCGCACGGGCGGCAGCGGTCCCCATGGAGAAAGACAAAGACACGCCGGTTAGAAACGGGACTCACGCGCCGGCTCCTCCCAGCTAATCTGGGAGCCGCGAACCCAAACTCCGCGCGATGCCGCTTCCGCCCAACAGGTTGTCCCACCGTCACAGGAGAGAAACCTGTGTTGATCAGGGGACGCCAGCACCCAGCTGAAGTCTCATCCAGGTTTTAGCAATGTAAGGAAATGTATCAGAACCCTTCTTTTTTTTATACTTTGACCCGCAATTCTAGTTTTAGAATTTTCCCGTAAGGAATAATTATGAATACATACAAAATTTCCATACAGGGTATTCAGTGCAGTATCTGTAACCGAAGAAAACAGCAAAAACAAAAAGCAACGAAAATTTTAAAAATTCAAGAAAAACTGGAAATATCCTATATCCAACAGTAAGATGTCGCTTTGATTACTGTCTTTTTCTTATAGTGGATATTAGCCTATTAAAATAATGCTGGGAAATAATACCTAATCATATGGGAAAGTATGTATACTACATGGAATGAAAAAAAATCCGTTTTCATCCCCATTTGTACTGTGTGTGTAGAGGTGTATACGTATGTGTGTACATACACACACACCACACCACAGATGTGTAAAACACTCCAAAACGTGACATGGTCATCTCCAGGTGATGAGGCCTCAGGTAATCTTGAGATATTTCCCAAATTGTATACAAGAAGCACTTTTTATTTTTATAACAAAAAAAAAAAAACAAGTTAATTCAATAAAATTTTACTCCATTCTTATGTACCCATTCTAACTTTCTCTCAATTCAAATTTATGAAAATAATCATCTTATTTAACAAACTGGTGGGCATTAGACCTTATTTTACTCTAGTAATCATTTCTGCTTCAGACAAAAGTTGGGGGGGAGGATTCCTGGGCTTTTAACAAAACTAATTTGATTTATAATTGCCACAGAAAAAAACAACTATATTTTTGGAACAAATGTTTTTTTATAATACCAGTGTTTTAACAATGTATTCAATAATTTTCTCTTTAACTTAAAAGAACTTAGGGGGAGCAAAACTAAAATGTTACAATGAACTGGAATCTAAACATCTTTGTCTTCCAAGAGAACACATTTAAATTTTTAGCAGTTATTAATACTTAAGAAGTCTGTTTTGCCAAACCTTGTCCCAGGAAAATGCTTAAAGATCACAGAAAATTATACTGATATAATGTAGGGGTGGGATTCCAGGGCATTGTTGTTAAATTGATAGAAAACACATTATAAGTTCCAAAGATATTTTAAACCAAAATGACCTCAGAGTTGTCAGGCTGATTTTACTTAATGATGAACAAATCCAAATTTAGATGTTCATTAGAATATTGCTTAAATATATGATGACCTAATCATCCTCACCATCCTACAAGTTTCCTTCTTTCTGAAGGGACTGGACAAAATCATCATGTCTAGAGGCACACCTCTAGTAAATGTTTATCAGAAATAAAACTTACACAGAACAAATCCAAAGAGGCCAAATGTTTGCATTAACTAACCATTCCTGAACAAAAAGGTTGTTTGAGCTATATAATATAAAGCATTCTCTCTTCAAAAACCTTATTTTCCACCAAGAGAGTTATAAACAGGATTAAATACAGATAAAACAGAAGAACATTTATTTTGGGTGTTATAGTCCAACTTTCATTAACTGTAGAGTGATTCAATTTGACATTTTTGAGTACCTATTTTCTCAGGCACTGTGCTTACACACTAAGACCGAAGAAGGTAACAGGGGGTTCCTACCTTTGAGAAGCTCTATCTAGAAAATTACCTTCAGATTATTAGGATAACTCAGAGCCTGGAGCTAATCTGAATTCCTAAATCACCCCTCAGTCCTGCTGAAGCTTTTTTCTCACATTCTTCACATGAGCTTTCTAATTTCCTGTCATTCCTTTGCTCATCCATAGCATCCTATTGACTCCACACTAGCTAAATTATTAGTTCCTAACCTTTCAGGGGAGTCAAAGACCAGTCTGAGATTCCAATTAAAGATACAGACTTCTTTTCCAGAAACATGCACCCAAATGCATACACCCTATACTTTATTTCATGGCACTGGAAACTGATTTCCTGAACATAAGCAATATATAAAAACCAATATTTATAAATGACTATGCCTCCCTCACATTGTTACTTTTCATAAAAGAAAAATGGTAGCTTCCTGAAGAAAATTACTTTAAAAAATTCTAACTGCCCAGTAGTAAATCTGAGTGAGTTTTGGCTTGTTGAGATGAAATTACAATACGGTCTTTGACATAGCAACACATACATCTTCTTCAATGATCAGCTGCAACTTTTTCTCCATGATAACAAGTAATGAAATCTTTGACTCACAAAGGTATGCAGAACCAAAGCAGAATTCCACAGAATGTTTTGTCAGATTGAGGTAGTCTCTGTACTGGGACACTAAATTCCTCCAAGACTTTCAAGCTAGAGTCAAGTGACACTATTTCCTCTGCTTTCACATTCAATTAAGGCCTCTTGAAAGGCAGCAGACTTCTGTCTAGTAGAGAAAAACAACATATTCTGTTCCTCTTTCTTAGTAATATCTCTTGGAAAGGTGGTGGTGACAGCAGCTGATATGGAGAATAATGAGACACAGTAACGTGTGGCTATCCTTCCCTCATCAAAGCAGGGAAGCCACGAAGTGTACCTGACATGACAGGCGCACATCCGCCCTCAGAGTGATATCACTTTTTTTTTCTTCCACTTGAATATTAGAGAGATACAGAGAGAATTATTTTGAAAATGTTGACAGCCTTTCCAATTTCCAAAAAGTGTTTTAAAATGGAATTCTTTGAGGACATCAGGGAGCACATGAAAACAGGAAGCTTGATGCACTGAGAGGCATCAATAGTTCCATCCAGTTCCGTCCTGAACGACCACGTTTTTCTAATCCTGAAGTAAGTGGTATTTGACAGGAAGCACTGCCTCAATTCTCTCTCGTGGACCATATTTTAAGAAATTTTGTACCAAACTACTTGGCTCTCCACTCCCCTAACATACACTACTATTTCTCACCTCTATGCTTTTATTCTTGGTATTTCACCCATCAAAAAATGTTTTCTCCCTCCTTTCATCTATTCAAGCACTGCCCATCCCTCAAGACCCAGACCAAAGCCACTCCTGACAAGCTTTCCCTGAATATCTGTCTGAAATGATCTCTCCATTTTCTGAACTCCCACAACAGTGGTTCTGAGACCACCAGCTTCAAAAATTCACCATAATCTGTATTTTTACAAATACGAGAAAGCTGTGGCAATGTCCCCACTGTTTTCCTAAATCTATTTTGCCACTCTTAAAAGAATAACTGATCCCTGGATGGATGAAGAGCAGAAGGCTGACAGTGCTCATTGTTGCTGGAGCAATCAACTGTTTTTCCTTTCTATACTCCTTTACATTCAAAAAGTTCTGCCAACTGTGTACTTGTCATACCTGCAATTTCATTGTTGACTGGTGGTGATCATTTACCATCATCACACCTCTGCCTCTGGGGTTTTCAATTATTGCCTCCCTGTAATTCTAACAATCCTGATGCTGCTACTATTTTCAAAATAACTTTACATGCTATGAGAAAGACTCGGGCAGAGCTTGAAATGAAAGTAAGCGTGATTAGATGGCAAGGGCTATACCTGACATGATCTGTTCAAAAAAGATCTAAAATTCTATCTATTCTAGAGCTGAGCAGTAACTTGAAGATGATCTCTTTCAACAGATTCACACTGCAGATGGGAAACTGTAGGGAATGAGGTATTTTGGAGCAAAAAACTGAAATTTGAAAAGAATCAAAGTCTCAAAAACAAAATGGTAACAAAATCATTCGGAGCCAAAAATGATTGTCCTTAATTAGCTCATGGATTCAATATTAAGGATAAATGAAATTAAGGAGTTAAAAGAATTAGAGAATAAAGAATGAAAATAACTCAAAATGTAAAAGATGAAATAGATCGCTCATCTAAAGAAATGGCCCAAAAGACTGTCTTTGACGATACAAGTATCAAGGTGACCTGAACTCAACACTATTTATACTTATCAATATTAGTTATCATTTAATTACTGTATGCCAGGCACCGAGCTATTTTACAGATATGAATGCCATTTTATTAAACTCTAATGGGAAAAAATGTGCTAAAGGAGATCATCTATAGTAACTATGTAAGAAAAAAATCAAGAAATCAAAAGCTGGCCATCTGTCTGCAGCCTGGTCTAGTAAAAAGGATGCTCTGAGAATTGAAGAACATCTGGTCTGGGTGGCAAATCTATTCCTTGGGAAAGATGAATGCATTATACTACCAGAACTTGCTGATTTTGGTCACTGATTGCTGATTCAATGCTCATCAAGCAATCTTCTGATTATAATTTAGTAGACTGTAGATTTGCCTATTTGGAGAACATACACTGAGCCCTAAAAATGAGAAGCCAGTATGCCTGATAGCCCTCATTGAAAATTTTAAAACTAGCATTGTGGAATTTGCACACCATATCTAGGAGGTTGGTTAGAGCGACCCAGTTCTCTAGCACCCAGTCACCTTGCTAGATCAACCCGTAATTAAGGCCAGCCTTAGAAAGTAATGGCCACGTCAAAGTTCCCTGTGAGGCCTGGTAGGGAGGCTAGCCTGCCCTCCTTGTCTTGTTCCCCATTTGCAAACTACAATGCCATGTGCCATGTGATTTCAAACACATATACACATCCAAATGCAATCAACACACACACACACACACACACACACACACACACGCACACACACCAGAACCAATTAGGAATGAACATTATGGAAAAAGGAGGAAGAAAATACAGTGTTTCTCCAGGCTCCAGGGCACCACCTTGTGAATTTACAGCTTAGTTTTTACAGCAGAGAAGGCTCAAGATTGGTTTTTTTTTTTAATGGCAGCGACAAGTGTTTGTTTCACTAGTTAAATTAGTCATTTCTGCAAAAACAAAAAAAAATTCAAGTAGAGGTAGAATTGGAACATATAAACTTACACCATAGAATAAATATAAAAATATTTTCTGTGTCTCACGTAATACATGGTTACATGAGTTTGTTTTCGTTTGGGGTGCTCTGTTTGTCAGCTTTTGTTTTCTGAAAACATCTCCATAGGAGAGAGACCTATAAATACAGGTTCTAACCTGACTTATCACAGTTTTGACAAGACTAGTTCTCTTACATCAAGAATTCCGAAGTCAGAATGCAGTAAGAACCAGGAGTACCCTGTATTCAGGGTTGAGGACAACACACGTAAAAGCAGCACTAATGCTATAAGCCTCAAAGATATGATCTTATTTGTTCTACTACTGAATTTTAACTATTGTGAAAGTATTATAAAAATATACTTTTAGTATGATTAACTTTTTTCCGACCAGTAATGGACTTATAATTAATACTATTTTCAAACAGAATTACTCAGTAAATAGTGCATTGAGAGGTACTGCTGTCTTAGTGAGAATGCAGGATTACTGTCCATCTAAAGTAAAATTCAAATATAAATACTTAGCCTCCATAAATCCTATCATGGACATTTGGCATGGGACATATTTTTTTAATGGATTTGCCTTTTGTGATATAGTTTGGTCCGAAAGATCTAAAACTGTGTTCTTTAGGCCCCATTAATGTCTGAAAAATAAAGCCATAATTGCATTGATATATATATATATGTTAGCCAAAATAAAATGACCAAAATTAAGGATACATTTTTATGCAGATGATCATGAGGCATATTAAGATTAAAACACATAGTTACAATCTGCTTTGAGAAACAAATGAAAAATTGTGTCTGTTATTTGCATATGAGGTTGGAGATTAAAAATTTAGAAAATAGGGGAGCCTGGCTGTATCAGTCAGTAGAGTGTGTGACTCTTGATCTCAGGGTTGTGAGTTCAAGCCCCATGTTGGGTATACAGATGACTTAAAAATAAAAATCTTAAAAAAATAGGTATTAAAAATTTAGAAAATAAAGATTTGTGGTTTGATATTTATAAATCATTGCTTTTCACTGGCACTGAGAAATTAAACATTTTTGTACATACCAAACAGATTTTACACAAGTCTAAAGGTAAATTATTTTCCTGAAAACTCTGCCTGTCATTTCTTTCTCAAATGGGAAAGTAAATATCCTAATCAGATATTTTAGGTTACTAGCAATAACTATTATATATATTGCACTTACTTTTTTTACCTTCAACTTTATTATAAAATAAACCAATGACCATGATCTCTTTCTGAAAGCAGTGTGACATAGTACATTATGGTCACATGAGGAATGCAATATATACTAGAGACAACGAATAATTTAACACTTTGTCCATTCACATGAACAAAAAACTGGTTGTTTAAATGACAGACAATGTAGTAAAATGGAAGTTCATGGACCAAAGAATAAGCATATCTGGGTTCCATAAAATTCAGACATATGCCATGTGGAAAAAAAAAGTGGAAAAAAAAGGTACAGAAGAGTGTATACAAACATGCTACCATTTGCATCAAGGGTAATGTATACATTTCTATGTTTATCTACACATAGAACAGCTCTTGAAAACCCAAGAAACTAGTAATTTGACTCTGGGGTAGAAAATGAGGGAAGAGAAAGATGGGATAGGAAAAAAACTTACCTTTCACAGAACACCTCATTGTATTGTTTTATTTTTTTACATGTATGTGTTATTACCTAACTAAAATAATCTTTAAGAGATAGCTGGGCTCCATTCCTGACTTCTTCATTTACTAGATGTGTGACCTGGTGCAATCACTTACCTCAACTTTCTCCAGTTTAAAATGAGGTTCTACTAAATCTCTAGAATCCCCATCTGTAATTCAATAGAATTATGGCTCAAAAGATGGTATATACAAAATGCCAGGTGGCTAAAAAAAAAAAATAGTTTAAGACCTTACTTTGCAGTTACTTATATAATGCAATATTATAATTATTTACACTTCTGTGTGTTCTGTTCCCATTAGGCTATAAGAGGGGGTGGGGAAGAAGTACCACAGCAAGCAAATGAGTCTGGAAATAAAATTCGTGTTTGGCAATTCAACAGTATTTCTCTTCTTTGTTTCCGGTTAGTCCTCCTTCTTTATATATCTAAACTATTGCTTCCAAGATACAGAATTCCAGAATATATTTTGATAAATGAATACCTATTAAAAATAACTGTAAAAAAGTATAGTTTTTGTGGCAGAGTTTTAAAAATGGATCCTGAGATAGGAAAAAAGGTGGAAAAATCACCCCCTAGTCCCATAAAATTAGCCCCAGGATCTCCTAAAATCATTCATAATCTCCACTAACACAAGATACTAACAGAACCAGAGTAGACAAGTCAAGAGCAATAGGTGGTTTAGGCCAAAGGAAGACACGAAGAGGACCCTGAAAAGAAAGAAACCCAAACTGACATCTAGAGAACAGAGAATAGGAATATGCCCGACGATTCATTTATTCATGATGCTGTGGAGAAAGACTGTCAGGCCTCAAAGTGTTGAGAGTCTAATCACCAGGACACTCTAGTTAAATAATAATGCAATAACAACACAAAGGATGAGTGTGGAAAAATTAGTGGTAAGGTAAATATTGTGAGTTCATCCAAGGAAGAGGTCACCATGGGTTGAAGCTATCAAGAACACAGTCATAAAAGGACTAGAATTTTGAAATCTGCAAGATAAGCAAAATGATGGTGGTTGCATGGACAAAACAGTCAGCAAGGGAAGTCAGTGTTGGTAGAATGATGCATTTAGTTTTAGTCATAGTTTGATTTTAAATAGCAACTTTGCAAAACCTGTTAGAAATTAATTTCAAATACTGGGTTGCCAAATTTCCTTCACAGACTACTACACGGGAGAGATGCCATGCTAGTATTACACCAAAAGTGACTGAACAGGTTCCAGTACAAGAACAACATGCATCTAGATGTAACTTTAAATAGGGTAGGGCTCTGAGGTATGAGAAAATCATACTTATACAGGATGTTTGGCAAACATCTTCCAGTATTTTCTTGCAAGTACCTAGCATCATTTCCCATCACAACCTTTACACCCAGGAGTCAGCTCCACCCAAGATACACAAAACCAGGAAATCAAGAGGTGCCAGTTTTACTTTTCAATTGATTAAGTCTGTAAACTCGGTCTAGTCGATGTAATAGAGTGCTGTGGATTTTACTACATGAAAAAGAATGTCAAAACAAAACAAAAACCACCCTCTATTGCTCAGTGATCTAGTAAAGCTAAAAGAACATCTAATTACTTATTAAATTTTGGCATAATACATACTATAAATTCAAGGTATTCATTATCTTTTGGATAAAAAAATCTGTGTGTGGGACGCCTGGGTGGCTCAGTTGGTTAAGCGGCTGCCTTCGGCTCAGGTCATGATCCCAGCGTCCTGGGATCGAGTCCCACATCGGGCTCCTTGCTCATCAGGGAGCCTGCTTCTCCCTCTGCCTCTGCCTGCCATTCTGTCTGCCTGTGCTTACTCTCTCTCCCTCTCTCTCTCTCTGACAAATAAATAAATAAAAAATCTTAAAAAAAAAAATCTGTGTGTGTTATTGAAATATGATAAATCTTGTAAGAAATTTCTAACAAAATTTCTAAAACGTTGGCACAGGGCATTAAAGAATATCAACAAATATAAAGAAGGTTATTAAATGAAGTCCTCAATGCAGAAAATATATATTCTAAAATTCTGTTCAACTCTTCATTTTTGTTACAATCCTACACATGCCTAAATACACAAATTACCTTTATTCAATAATCACTTAGTGATTTACTGAGGTGAGAATGGGTATATAGAAGCTTGCCAGGAAAAAAAAATCAATTTTTAAAAACAAATTTATTTAGAAGAGAAGATCTGAAATACGTATTAGTTAAAAGTTTATGATTTAAAATAATTCTATGCTACAGCAATGTGCCTTGTCTTATTTTGACATGGATATTAAGTTTATGCTAATGTCTATTATTAAAGTTCAAATAACAAGAAAAAGAAATTGTTTTCAAAGCATTAGAACAGAAAACTTTAAAGGTTTCTTTTCTCATTTAACTACAGATTATAAGACTATAATATAGCTGTCCTCTTCTAGTTCAAGTCTGTCAGCATTTCTGTTACTGACTTCAGTTTTTAAGGGTCATAACTCATCCATAAAATTCATTCTATTAAAACTTGACAAAAATAGTCTCCCAGGAATTCTTCCCTTTAAAGGCAGATTTTATAAGTTAATCAAAAGCTGGATAGCTCAAATGGTATACAGACCTATGCTTTCAGTATTAAGTCACTGATTTCAATCCCAAGCAGGGCTGACTTCTCAAAACTCATTTGGCATACCGTACTCCTCAGTATCCATTGTCCTGGGCAGGGTAAACAGGCTGCTTCATGTCAGTTCTGAGGGCACAAAAACCTCCACCTGTGGAGAGCTCTAGTGGCAATCTAAATGGCAAGGTCTAAAGTTTCATCGTTAGGTTCTCCCTTCAGAAAGAAAATGAAAAGAAATTGGGAGAAACCAGTGAGGGCCACAGGAACATATATAATAATGCAGGACCTAGTTCTTAACTGTTATCTTAAATATTCACCCATGCAGAAAATGCAGCTTAGCAAAGTAAAATTAATATACTTCAATCATCTGGTCAGTGTTTAATAGCACATTTTCCCCCTTAGAATCTGGCTATGGATACTAAATTAAGCCTATCCTAAGGATTATGTCAGACTCTATTGGTTTGGTGAGATGGCTTCCTCCTAGTTTTCAGAAATAGTTTCTGCCTTGATCAGAAGCACAGGAACTAGGGACACCTGGGTGGCAGTCAGTTAAGCGTCTGACTCTTGATTTTGGCTTAGATTATAATATCGGGGTTGTAAGACTGAGCCCCACATTAGGTTGTGCTGGGCATAGAGCCTGCTTAAGATTCTCTCTCTCCTTCTGCCCCTCCCTGTGACCCTTTTCTCTCTCCCCATCTATTTAAAAAAAAAAAAAAAAAAAAAAAAAAAAAAGGCAGGCAGGCGGGCGGGCTAAATCACAAACAAATCCTGGACATGTCCAAGGTATAGGACTCAACAAACAGATCTTATTCTGTCTAAGAACACTAGTGGTTTTATTTTTTAAAATAAGGTATTTCCTTTCTAAAGTTAATCTTTTAAAATAGGTCTTACAAATTTTTGTAAAGCCTTCTAAATAAAACACAGGTTAGTTCACATTGCCTAACAGTATTAGAATTTAATTATCCAGCACTTTTTAGGGTAGTATGAAATATATGTTACATTACAGACTGTACACATGGCAGCAGTAAGTAGTACTGGGTGGGGCAGATTGAGAATCAGTGCTAGCCAAACATCATTTCCCAAAAGCAAAACTGAAATAGAAAGGCATCGGCCCAAATTACACAATAAACCAGAAGAATGTGAGTAGTATGACATGCTGACTCTATTTATTCTTCTTCGTAACCTCTTCAAAACCTAAGGCTGAAAATACACACACACTAATGACTCATAAATCTCAAGTCCCTGGATAAGCTCTCTCTTGACCTCTAGTCTGTATCTCCCGGTCCTACTAAGCATCTCCAATGAGATGTTCCAACAGCACCTCAACCTCAACACATCTAAACTTTAATTCAACATTTCCCCCCAGAAAAGTATTCCTCCTCTTGCGTTCCCTACCTTGAGGAATGGTCTAACCCACCTGCTCAACCAAAATTCCCAAACCTGGCAATCATATTCAATTCCTTATCATCTCCACAGGCTGGAAAATTCCACTTTCAAAATAATTATAGTTAGTATCCATATCTGTCTCCACAGTTTCATTGCCTTACCTAAATGTAGGCCCTTATCACTTCCTACTTAGATTTCTGAAACTGGCTTCTATTTGGTTTCCCCACCACAAATCTTACTCTCCACCCCAATTCAATCTCCTCAATGCTATCATATACCCCTGCTTCAAATTCTTCAACAGCTACCCCTAATCTTCAAAATATGATTCAAACTACTTAGTTGGTACATAAGATCTCTCTTGATTTGGCCATCACTTTATCTCACATTCCTTCCCTCGATCTACATGTGGTCTCGTGTTTCTGTACCCACCTGGAAGTTTTTTCTACCTAATTCTTTCAAAACTCAATTCAAGAATGAATTTAGGAATTATGAAAAGCTTTCTCCTACCCTTCAGTGTGCTTTGATATTCCATTTGTGTGTATCCTTGTAATACATTCTTCTTCTATGATACGTGAGAGAAGAACTGTCTCTTATCTCTGTAACCGTAGCACCTAACTCAGTATCTCACACAGGCAGGAGCTCGATATGCCTACTGAATAGATGAAGCTAGTCACCTAAAAACAGTGAAATCTGAAGAATATGCATCAAATACCTGAGCAAGTTTCACTGAGGCAAAAAACTTTAATTTTCTTATTATTACTGATCTATCCCTAGATATTTTTTAAAGGATTTTATTTATTTGGCAGAGAAAGAGAGATCACAAGTAGGCAGACAGACAGGCAGAGAAAACGGAAAGGAAACAGACTCCCTGCCTAGCAGAGAGCCCAATGCAGGGCTTGATCCTAGGACCCTGGGATCATGACCTGAGCCGGAGGCAGAGGCTTTAACCCACTGAGCCACCCAGGGGCCCCATCCACAGATATTTTTAAACTATTTATTTTAGCTTCAACAAAAGTTTGTTAAATTGAAATCTTCAATCTTTAAAAGGCAAATAAATACCTCATTTCAAATACAACTAGTCCTATAAGTAATAAACACTTTAATTAATATGTGGTGTTAAGGCTTGCATCACTCAAGAAGCTAAAAAGGAATCTGGGTTAACTTGACCTAGCAAATAACCAGTTTGCCTGCATGTCTGGGGCACCACCTATCATCAATAATAGGTAAAACAAAATCTAGCTGCCACCACCCAGTAGCCCCCAAACCAACAACAGTCACATCAGCATTAGTGTGAGTACGGGGTAATGTAATTGTTGACTCCCATCCTCATGGAAATAAATGCAAAAGACAGAAGGGAGAAGCCCATTACTATTACAGAAAAGCCAGAACTACAGACCAAGGTCTGTGTGAATGTACAAAGAGTCTAGGACCTGTAACTTTTCTGCTTTTGCTACCTCCTATTTGCCTATACTGATAAGCTACCATCCACCCACTCATTCAACAAATATTTTCAAAGCATTACTATGTCCCAAGCACTGTGCTAGGCCTACAAAACTCTCTTGTCTCTTACATAAACCTCTCCAGCAGGAAAACAGACATTAAACAAATCAATGCACAAACATAAACATAATTACAAACTGTATTAGATGACAAGAAGGAAAGAAATATGAAAGAGAACTACAAGGAAGACATACTTTAGGTTGTCTTTATTCAGAAGTGACAATTAAGCCAAGACCTGAGAACAAGTCAGTCAAGTGACAGTAACAGCAGATCTGTGTTTTAGGAAGGTAGTTCTGACAGCAGCATGGAAGACAGATTAGAGAGGTCAGTTACAAGACTAATGCAATAGTGTAGGTACAAGATAAGAGTCCAAATTAAACTACTAAATATGGAGATGGCAAGGAATAGCCAAATGTAAAAAAACATTCAAAGGCAGGATGGACAGGCACTGATCACTGACTAGGTGAAGAATATAAGAGAAGGAAAAAAAAAAGTCAAGGCATTTCCTAGGATTCTAATTAGTCTAGGCAACTGGGTGGGTACGAGTATAAATAACTGAGACAGGGAACACATAAAGAAGGTACAAGTTTAAAGTGAAGATAATAAGTTTAGTTTACTGAGTTTTTGTTGCATTTAAGGTGCTGGAGAAACATCCATAGAGAGATGTCTGACTTACAACTTTGAAAACAAATGGGATTGTAATCAGAATACCCAGGCTAGAAAACAGGTCTGGGGTCATCTTCACGGGAGTGATAACTGATGCACTGGAAGTGAAGGAATCACTGAGGCAGTGTAAAAAAAAGAAAAAAAGACTAAGGAAACTTCAATTCATATTTAAAGGCCTAGTAGCAAAGGCCAGTGGCAAGAGAAAAAGGATGAGAGTTCACAGGAGGATCAGTTCAATAAATATTTATCAACATCTACCATGTTCTAGGTCCTATGACGGATGCCAGGGTCATAAAGAAAAGATAGAAGCCCTACCCTTAAGATGCTTATAGCCTAAGGAAAACCACAAATAGATCATTTCAATTAGTTATTCATGGGGCACTATAGAAACATACAAGGGGGAAACCTAGCCAAACCGAGAAGTCAGGAAATACCCACTAAAGGAAATAGTGTCTGATCTAAAGCTTCAAGATTAAGTAAAATCATGCAAAGAAAGTTGGTAAGGGCAAACCAGATGATATCAAGAGAACATTCTAAACTTTTGGAATGCTAAGCAGGATAATGGATATAGAAAAGAACTGGAAGAAGCTGAGAGGCTAAGGTGATTTAAACCGGAAAAAAAGTTATTCTTGGAAGAAAATAAGATGGGAAAAGTGGAAAAGGGTTTTTTTGGTAGAAACTTCATGGAAGGTTTTGGGGGAAATGTTATAGAAGACACTGGAGGAAGCTGCCAGGTTGTACGAGGATTTGGGAAGAGAGATGGGTAAAATAACTTGTATAAAGTTCACTAGGCTTTATGTAATTGTACCTTTTTATCTCCTTAGAAAATTTCTATAAAATAGTAAACAGATTCATTATTTTCCAAAGAATCTTGGGCCTGTCTGGTTTTTTGGATGCAATACCATGCTGAGATTAGCCCAAGGTGACCCAGTTACAAGTCACCAAAAAATCTGGGAAAAGTAAATTTGTAAGCATTATTGGCCATAAAGGGGTCAAGCATGATGAAAAGCAAGAAGTCATTAGACTTAGCATTTATGTTGCCATCGATGTCCTTCAAGTAACCTTTTTTTTTTTTTTAAAGATTTTATTTATTTATTTGACAGAGAGAGATCACAAGTAGGCAGAGAGGCAGACAGAGAGAGAGGAGGAAGCAGGCTTCCCGCCGAGCAGAGAGCCCGATGCGGGCTCCATCCCAGGACCCTGAGATCACAACCTGAGCCAAAGGCAGAGGCTTTAACCCACTGAGTCACCCAGGCGCCCACCTTCAAGTAAACTTTTAACAGAAATGTAGGGGTGGAAAAAAATTGCCAACGGTTCATAAATGAATTGTTCATTCATTCAACAAGTATTTACTGAATGCCTACTATGTAGCAGGAAACATCCTAGGCCCTGAGGAAATCAGTGGTGATCAAGACACAGATCTAAGAGTTTTACAGTCTAAAGGAAAAGGAAGACAAGGAACTGAACAGTTAAAGTGAAATTAGTGTTAACACAGAGCAGTAAGAAAGCACATGGAAGCTTGACAGTGAAAAGGAGGAGGAACAGATGGCAGTAACTCGACTGAATAGTATGGAGGCAAACTTTACTTTCTGGATGAAGGGAATTTGAGCATGTTTGTGAGTTGAAGGGAAGAAGCTTGTGGAAAGGAAGAATATGGGGAGGGGGAAAGAGAGGAGGGTCTTGGGAAAAAAGATTGGTGAGGGTGTAAGTGTTAGGTGTGGAAAAGAAGAACACTTCTTTCTGCAAAGAACCAAAGCAGGAAGAGAAGACAAAAAATAATTGTGATGCGGAAGGGGAACATAAAGAAATGTCCTCTATCTTTTGCCATGATACAGGCTAAGGTACTTACTAAGGAAGCAAAAACACACTTGGGGCTTTAAGGATGGTGCAAAAGTTTTAAAGGAGGCAATGTGAGAAATAGATAAATGAAATAACTGATCAATTCCAATTCCGAAGATTACACAAAGGACAGAAAGAGCAATCAAAAATTAGTTGCCTGCTTTTTGTTTGGATCGGGGAGTAGGACAGAAGGGAAATGTGAGCTGCACTTCAAAGAATTCAATAGGCATGAATTAAACAAAAGTGAACCTTTAAAGGAATTATCTAAAAAAATCACTAAATGTACACCCATATGGTGTGCAATTGATTATGGATTACTTACAGTGTATACAGTCAATACAGCACTCTCATGAGTTTTCTTCTGTCACCATTACTGAGCAGCAATGGCAGAAGCTAAGAGGCTCACACAAAGGAGGAAAACAGAAGCCATCAGTAACAGAAACAAAGAGGAACTCACAGGTAGAGAAACTATATAGATCAGAAGATGAGGTAAAGGTAAGAAGAGTTTAAAATGAAAGCTATATTGTGGACCAATGATAAACCAGAAGATAACTGATGTCATATTCCTGCCTCCCCCCTTTCCTTCCTTCAGCGTTCTCTTAGCACCTGCTTTATGCCAGGTACACTGTGAGGCACTGGTGATACAGAGAGAAGACATAATTCTTGCTTATAAACTCAGAGTATATTCATGTACTCACAGCGAATGCTTACAACAAAAGAATAAAACCGAAAGCTGCTTTGAGTTTTGCTACTGAAACTATACATGCTTCTGTAAGATATTAACCACAAAGCAAAATTATATGAAAAGTTCAACAAATTCTTCAACAATCAGCAAAAGGTGCTATCAGAAATGGCAGCAGATTAAAGACCCATAAAATAATACGTTCTAACTTAATAAACTACTGTGTATCTTGGCTTTATCACAGATGTTACATCTGACTTTTCATTAAACGGTTGGATTAATGCCAACAAAAAGGCAACGAACTGCAAACGGCAAAGCAAGATAACCAGAAACTAAGTGTGAGAAAGTATTTCAGCAGCAAATTGATAACAATTTTAGTGATTACTATAACAGTAATAATGCACATTTACTGAGCTCTTACTTGAGCCAGGCATATATCACTAAATTTGTGTAAAATCCCACAAAAAAACCTACCTATAAGGTAGTCTCTAATAAATCATTTTACATACCAGAAAACTAAAGCTTAGAAAGAGTAAATAACTAGTAAGTTAAGGAGCCAGACTTGAACTCAGGTTTGCATGTTTCTTAAAAATCCATGCTTTAATCACTGTATGATTCCATTTCCCCAAAAGAATGGAATAGTGTCAGGCACATGATGGACACTCAACAGTATGTGTCATTGAAGGAATGAATGAAAGGATATAAAGCGGCTATTGCAGAGTAAACCCAAATATGGAAAGTACAAGTAGAAAAGCAGAAGCAATGCATTAAAGATTCACTCAATCACCAGCTCAAACTCTACAGAGTAATTGGAGGTATCTGGTAAGCAGCCGCAATTGACAGAATGGCCTAATACGTTGTTACAGGAGATGTAATGGTTCTTTTTGAGTGAAAACTTCAGGCTATGAATCTGCAAAGCCAAAGATGGAAACACCACGAATCAGTTCAGAAAATCAACTGCAGATGCTGACCAGAAAACTTTCCCACATTTTCCCAGTATGGAAAAGGACTGGTGCTGTAAGACAGAAGAGTAAATCCCCAGGCTACCTTTAATTTTATCATTTCTCTGGGTTTGGGGTGGGTATTTTTTCCCCCCAGAGCAAAACAGATTCACAGCATGAATCTGGTACCTATAAACTCCGACTTTTTTCCTTACTTGTAGTAAAATTAACATACAGTGTTCTATTAGTTTCAGGTGTATAATAGATTCAATTCTATATATTATGCAGGACTCATCATGGTAAGTGCACTAACCCTTTATCCTAATTATATCACCATTAAAATAGAAGAAAATCATGTGTACTGGAAAGATGATTACCATTCTAGGACTATCCAGATCCTTTCTCTAAAAGATTCCTACCCAGATGCCTTTTACTGAGTCCACAGACATGTTTTATGTCACTGACATGCCACCAAGATCACCAATGACAGGAGCCACAGAGAGCGCATATCCCAAGAGTACCCAATCTGTGAAGAGCGACTTACAGCCAGCAACCTATAGAGGCCTGGCATCAAACATTTGCCCAACAAGAAATGTACCTAACACAACCAATTGGATCTTCTCTTACAGGAGTCTGAACACAAGCTATACAGAGGGAAAGCTAGCTGAAAGACAGAAAAGGCAGGCAGCAGAAGTAATGAGGGAGTTACAACCACACTGACAAGATACAGAATGAGGTAATTAGTTTAAAAATAAAAAGTAAAAGCAGAATCTTGCAAAGGACTAATAGCAGCAGAGAAGTAATACTTCTGCTCCTAAGAGGACCGCACCCAGTCACTAGAGTTGCACTGATTTTTTTTTTTTTCCCAGTTTCTATTAAGACCTAGTTGAAAGCCAATTATACGGTGAAGCCAATTTGTATATAATGTCTGGCCACTACAATCTCCCTTATTTCCCACATAAAGCTACACATACTTCTCATCACTAGCTACAGACCAAGTAAAACTCTGTCTTGCTTGCAACCAAAAAAAAAAAAAATGTGGTACAATATTTTTATATATGAGTGCACATGCACTCACACACCTGCAGTTAGGTGACAAGGCAAACTGGGTGGTGGGAAGTTATACAAGCATTATGGGTCTTATTTCCATCTTATAGCATCTGGGATTTGAAGACACTGTTACTTAGCTCTAGTTAGCTGTTTTAGGAAAAAAAAAGGGGGGGAACCTCAAAGAAGCATCTTCAACCCTAAAATTTTACAATTCCTATCATTATAACTGTGCACTTAGAGATTAAGAAGAGATTCAGAGAAGTTACAGGAAACAAAACCATCTCTTCCTCTTGTGCAGCCAATAATCTGTTTGTGTCTGAATTTTATGGCAAAGAAGGGATTCTGTTCTCTTGGATTACAAGAAAACAATACCTGACTACTCAAGATGGCCAAGCAAAGAAAGGACAAATTGGAAAACCAAGAAAATGTTTTGAAAAAAGTTTAACTTGAGGACATACTGAAAATTACTCATAAACTGTGTTCTTGCCTATCTTTATGATAGTCCCATTAGCCTATCTTAACATCTTGAAGCCTGTCCATTCAAACAGAGGAGAATGAAGCTCAGAAAAGTCTCAACCATCTATAAATGCCCAACACATTGAATTCCAAGGAATTCCAAAAATATCTAATGATCAAAAGGCTTGAAAATGACAAAGCCACTCTCCTAGAGAAGCTTGTACAAAACACCCCTAACAACTTATATGTCAAAAATTCAAGAAAACTACATAAAAATCCTTTCCCTAAAAGTATAATTTTTTTCATATAATTCAATCACATTTACGCACACAGTATTTTCCTAGTCTTCACTATTTTTTTCTTAGAAAAGTATTCCTTGCTTTTCCTTTCTCTCCAAAATAAAAGCTACCAGTCACAACTAACAGATATTTTAGGGTTCAGATCTACCAAAGCACCAATCTATGCAAGAATCTCAGCTTCTTTAAAAAATACTTTTGCACAGCTTAGAAAGAAAAGCTCACTAAAAGCCACAGTTCCATTTCTCAGAGCTAATCCCACAGATAGAAGAGATTAAAAACCAGTATTCAAAACCTGAGTTGTAATAACAGTTTCATGCACTTGGGGTTCATTTTGGTGTAATAACTTTTCCTCTTGATATAACATCATTACACACTCTCCTACTGAAAGTGTTATGAGATTATATAAAGCAGGGACACCTAGATAGATTATATTAAGCAGGACACACAGATAGGGTGCAAGTTATTACTGCTCAAGCATTCAGGGTGAGAGTTTTTTTATTTTTTAATTTTGGTTTGGCTATTTTTTCAAGCATATCATTCTATTCCTTAAACATTATAGAGTTTGTGTGACAGGAATATGCTCCCGGCACCTGACACAAGTATTTGAGCATCAAAATCACTACAAAGCCACCAACACAGGTGATGCAACCCCAGCACTTGATCTGAAGTTCAGAGTATGAAGGTTCATCCAAACTTAAGGACAAAGGTTCTCTAATGTTGCTAATTATACAAGTCCCTAAATACTAAAATTTTTATTATCTTATTGTTAAAAAAGCAAAATCGAGAACAGGCAGGTGTGTGGGTAAACCCTCTCAGCAGATAATCTAACAGTACTTGGGCCTTAGTTGAAATTTTAAGTACTGCCTCTAATGACTACCAGTGGCAAGACTCTTGAAAAAGTACCATTTCTTCTTATCTCTTCATGACCCATTTACCAACAAAATTCCTGACCTGGACCAAATCGTGCTTTCCTGAAGAATCCACTAGCTCCATAATTGAAGCTTTCTTTCAAATAGTACTGCACATATATCTTTGTTTTCTAGAAACATTTCAGCTGTGTCACTCAGTTAAAATTTGTTCCGTGTCAATATTCTGCACACGACCAAAAATAAAATATTTGTGATAGGGCAGATACTAATGAGAATTTTAAGACAGAGGGGTTATTCTGGGGAGTAACATAAAAATAAAGCCTAACTTAAAATGAATGTGCTTACAACCACCTGCTATCTTTTTCAAGACAAATGAAAAATCTGAGTAAGAATGGTAAACTAGTAATATCTGATCAGAAAATCGACAGCAAATAGTAATACAGTTAAGTGTCTTCATTGTCCCAATTAAATACAAAGCAGCAATTAAAATCTGACATGCAGCAATAAAGTTCTCTCTTCTAAAGCACCCTTTCGATCTAAACTTAGAGTGGTAATAAAAAAATTACACACTTTAAAATGCCATGAAAATCACTTACAGTAACCATATCTAACATTTATTGTAACATGCCAAACACTATTCTATATATTTTACATGTACTTTTCATTTTATCCTCAGAACTATTATCCCCATTTCATTGGTGAGATAACTAGGGCAGAGAATGTTTTAAGTAACTTGTACAAAGTCACACACGAAATAACGTGTGGATCCATAAATTTCACCAACTAATCTAGCTCCAGATCATTACACTAAACTGCCAATAAGGTAATGTAGCAAACTTGCTTTGCAAATGGTATAATGTGCAAATAAATGTAACATGCACAGATTAAGAGCACATGCTTTGTACTCAGATCTAGTGTCAAGTCTCAATTCTGTAATTTACTAGCTATGTGAACCTAAGTAAATCACTGAACTCTAAGCTTCAACTTCCTATTCTATAAAATGGAAATAATGAAGTAACAGTTCTTACTGGTGGATTTTACTGGTGGATCTTCTTGGTAGATGAGGGGCATTTTGGATGGAAAGGATTGGTAGAGTGCTTGGCATGCAGTAAGCACTCCATGAATGTTCATTATCACTATCTACTACTAACAGTTCTGTTTATTATTACAAATACTCATTTTAGTACTGGTAGCATTTTCTAAAATAAGTAAAGTCAACATGGAGGTAATTAAAGTTTATGAAATGAAGACCCAAAGTCTCACAGTAAATGACAGCACAATTTTAAGATGGAAAAGACTATCACTTACTTTAATACCATTATCAAGTTTTTATTTAAAGTGCCTGGGTATACATGAAATGTGCTAGGCACTAAACAAAATTACCAAGACACAGTCCCTGACTTCAAAAACATACAATCAAGCAAATTAACTCTGCTGAATGGACACAAACAGCAAAACCTCCAACTGTGGGCATTTTCCCAACCAGACACAACTATGGTCATCATCAAGTTCCCCTCTGTCTGTGGTGTGGTGTAGAGAATACATGCAGAAGCAGCAATTCAAAAAGAAATAATAAACCCAACCAGCAGAATTTAGAATGATGAAGATTCAGGAAGAAATAAGCTGACTTTCTACCCTCTTACCTTCTTAAAAAACATTTTGGCTATCTTGGTACTAAGGATCTCTGTTAATCAACCAGAAGAGAAAAAAGGAAAGAGCCAGAAATTCAAGAGAACTCAGAGTAAAATGGTACAGAAACAAATTCTAAGAGAGAGAAGGAATGAGTTTCAAAGTTAGAAAAGCCAAAATAACTGCAGGTGAGTTTAAGTGAAACATGTTTTATTCAGGATTCTATCATGTGTCTAATGCCTTAGAAACCAAACAAGTAATAGCCATTCTTAAGATTGCTGACCCTTACTCCTTTCCAATCCTGAGGTTTCTGTTAGCTTTTAAAGTCAGAAAAGAAAGAAAAAATAGCACAGGGTACAGAGGGATTTTGTCTAACAGAACAGCCAACATCATACTGCACATCTTAGAGCTCGGCTTCTGATCAACTAAGAGAGCCACAGCTAAATCATAATCCTGGTAACCTGATTCCATCAAAAATGTAGCTTCTAAAACTCCTAAGTAAGGATGTAGGGTATTTCCAGGAAATATTTCCTGGAAATCTAAAGTTTAATAAACATTTTTATCCAGTAGTCATGCTATTTGAAAAGATCTTTTGCAACTTCACAACAGGAAATGATACACACTCATGCCTATCTCCATATCTTCTTGCCAAAACACCTACTGAGAAACCTCCATTCATACCCACAGTCTAAAACAATAGCAAAACCACATAATTCACTGCTACTGAATCCATAGGCTCTTTAAAGCAAACTGAGTAGAACAGCCTATAGATCATAAAGCAATATTCCTTATTCCGAAAAAAAAGGTACTTTTCAATAATACAAGCAATCTGTCAACCAAAAACTTAGCTCATATCTACATAAGTAAGCCAAAAATTAAGGATGTGTAACATATATATTCTGCAAAAATACATGTATTCTTCAAGAAGGTTTTCTTCCTGAAGTAGGGAAGAAGGAGGGGGGGAGAGAGACATGAGCAAAACAACAACAAAAAGCAATTATTATGCATTCAAGGTCTATCTGTATGTTCTAATGAACACCTGCCACGTGTCAGCCATACCTCCTCCAGCTCTCACTTGCACTATCCAAAATTAGGAAGTTGAAATGCAAGCCATACTTTTTATTGTTTCTCCTCTTCCACTGCAGTTAGATGTGGAAGGTATCTCAGGAAACAGGAGGGGTTGAATTCTGTAGGAAAACTAACTGATCAAAGAACAGCAAAAGTAGATATAATTTGTAGCCAGAAGGTTTTAATATAAAATAAGCAGGTTTTGATGGCTCTTTACCTCCTTAACTACTTGTCCCCACAACAAAAAGTGCTATAAATATTTGCTCATATAGCCTGTATGCAGAAAAGCTTCTGGCACAAATTTCTTAAGACTGTTCTCCTTAAGAGCCTCAGGCCAGAGCCCTCTGAGAAGACAGAGCTCACAAGTCAAAATAAAACCAAAAAGTAAGGATGAAGACCAGAAAGAAATAGGAAGAACAAAGAATTTCTAATAACTTCTTACCTGTTCATTCTACCTTTTTAAACTTGTCCTGATTTAGCCTCTAATGCCTATTTGCCATAAGCCACTGATTTGTCTACTGTAATAAAATATTCCTACTCTCTCTAGGCAATTCTAATTTAGATAGACACCTCCTGACATAGTGCTATTTTTTCTTCTATGACCCAGATGAAACCTTTTGACAGTCCTTGGAATCCTCAATTCCTCCTTCTAAATTCCTACTCTGTGGCCCTAGAGTTATGACAGAGGAGACAAAATGTGAATGGTATTATGGAAATAGGTGAGCTGCAGTAAGGAATTCCAGCAATTGGGCTCCCCTCCACCCACATCAAGCTATTTTTCTTTCTTCCCTACAGTATTTAAAAAGTAAAATAGAGAGCAAGAGGCTGATATGCAGATGAGAGGCTACAGCAAAGAGCCACTCCAGCTTTTTAGGAATACTCGTATCTTTTCACTGGTTGTAGGTACTTAAGTCTGGAAAATATCTTTGGAATATGTCATGTGTAAGAATGCATAAAAGATAACACCTTGCAAAAGTCAAACATACAGATTTAATAATGTGCAACTAATGAAGATGGTTTATAAATGAAATACCACCTACACATTTAGTTCCCTAAATATATTATGCTATTAATCATTAAAGTTAGATCTATAAGTACAAGTTTTCCATACGTGGAAAAGTCAATCTGTTTTTAAATTAAAGAGAAATTATCACTCTAATTCTTAAAAATAAAACTATCAGGGTATAATTCAAGTGTAGCTGCTCATAGTAACTGAATAAACTTAAATTTGATAAAACATTTAAGGTTCAACCAATGCACCTTTGTTGAAGCACATTTAGCTGAAATAACTTTGAGTCTGGTTTATTTCCATCACATATAGTACATTTTTCCAACAAGAGCATGTACATTCAATATAGAACATTTCCAGCAACAGTTACAGTCTTTCTAGTTTCCTTTCACAGTATATTTTAGTGCAAAGCACTGGGAAGGGTAAATGTTTTTCTAGCTATAGAAGCATTTTATTATGACCTTGTGGATCTTCAACATTTTAAAATTTTATACAAAAAGTATATAGATGGACAGGGTCCCTCCTAAGTACAGGTGTGAACCTATATAAAAACATGGTATATTCTCTGCTGTACCTTTTAAAATTATAATCTGACAAAAATTACTAAAAAATAAAATATTTCCTAAAAATTACAAAATATTGATACACAAAAACCTGCCCAATATTTCATAAAGATAGATGTACTTGTTTTTCCTAAAATCTTGATTACAAAAATGGACAAGAATTCATTATTTTCCAAATTTTACAGTAAGAATCAAATATCATCTAAAGTAGTCATTTAAGATTTTACTTGGGAGAAAATTCAGGGTTTATACTCCCATCATCCTTTTTTAGCAATATTTAAAGAAATAAACTAATATCATAAGAAGTGGTTGTGCATGGATTGTCTGCATCCATAAAATATCAGTAAGCTATTTACTACCTTCATATTAACATTAGTAAATGTGTGGTCTTTAAAAAAAAAGAAGAAACTGAAAAATTAAGTTGCATCTATTATTAAAGTGCTTTGTATAAAATGTAAAGAAAAGGGGGGAATGTTTAATTTTCATAAAAACCTCAGATGTTTACAAATAAAAAATATATGATCCATGGATGAAAATGAACTGGAACTTTCCTGTATTATATATTTTAGAATGAAACGTTCAAACATTTAAGTGCTAGAGAACAAGTTAGAAATAAATGAACGTAGAATTATTACAAATATTTAATAGACTAAATATTTATAATTTGTTGATACTAATTTCTCTTTTGGTCCTAACATATACTCACTAGGAAATATATCTGTACAATCCAGATAAAATTTTGCCACATAAAGTGAAACAAAACTAAAATCACTAAGATATAGTCCTTTGTCAATTAAAAATCACCAGTGGTGATATATATTCTTCAAGTTGTTGATCACTTTAATCAACAAATTGTTTGGAAAACAAACTTTGAAATGTTTTTGTAGAAACTGTAGACCAAATTCACAAGGTCAAGGGTGGTTAGCTGATGGACTGTGATGACAATATGTAACGTCACAGCTACTTGGAAGTGCTGGGAGAGGCAGTGCCTTAGAAACGAGTGGTTAGATGGTTATTATTTTAGTCAGAAAACAGCAGTTACAGTTGAATATTTATGAATTTGTTTTTCCTTTTTTTCTCATAGTACCATTTGAAGACGTTTAGTGGTTCTAACACCAATTTAAAGTCTTTCCACAAAAATGAACTCCAAACCTTTTCGTACATCACTTGAAGTTATCTGAGGAGAAATGGGAATAAATTAACACTTTTGAGTTTACCAATAAAACCTTGTTTTTAAAATTATACAATAGTAAATGACTTCTAAATGATGGTTTCATCTCAAGTTTCCACACAAATAAAAAAATGTGTGATACTCAAACCACAACATTTAACCTACTCAGCACTCAAACTAAGTATACTGCTTTAAAACCTGAATCCAAAACTAACTTAGTACTAATTAAATATATTAAATGCCTTAATACAGGGAACAGGTACTGAAGGTAAACTTTTAAAAATATAGAGAGACTTGCAAAAACAAGTATAGGGAGTCTACTCCTCATTTTATATTGCATTTTAAAAATCTACATTTATTTCAAAACCTTCTAAAAAATTAAAATTTTTTTCTTTCTTCCCAATAGGGATTCTCCTTTTCTTACACGCACAACCACAAAAAGCCAAACCAAACCAAACCAAATCAAAACAAAAAAACCTCTGTTTAATAATATTAACTATGTTGAAATGATCACAAAAAGTCTATTTAAAACAAAAAAGGGAAAAGTTAAGATTTGGAACCTATATAATCACTTTTTCCACAGATCAAAACTAAAAACAGTAACTAACACATACTTCCAAAGAGAAGGAAAAAAAAAATCCAAACTTTTGTCTATCAAGTTTCCCCCGTTGACTGGAAGCACTAGGTTAAATGTAAATAATAAATGCTAATTGTTCTAAATCCAATTTGGGGATTTTTTTTTTTTTTTCTGAGTGCAGCACTTTATTTAGCCATCACAGATTAATTTTTACAATAATTACAGTGCCTCAAAAGACTTTTTTCCTATAATTATCGCCTTCGCAAATTCATTTTAATATATTTAACTTTTCCTACAATGTATTAATTAGTAGACTAGGTCACTAAATCAAATTAAACCTGTGCAAAGTTAGTTAAACAGAAGAGTTCTATTGTAAACATAAGCCAATATAAATGTATATATTTTACAACATTGAGAGGAAAGCACTGACCCTGTGCCATCTACCTACCACTATATTGCATTGTCCTGTGGAAGATAAGTTCTGAAGTTAACTTTTGTTCCCAAGCCACTGGAATAAAGGTCACTGAAGAGGTAAATGCAATATGCACATTACTCTTGCAGTTCCCATTGCCATAAGATATATGGAAGCAAACGTGTTAAAATGGAACCAGCTATAAATTATGGTCAAATGATTTTTTTTAGTTCGATGGGGGAAAAAAGCAAAACTCTGTAACAGTTCCTCACCAGACAAGAGCCTTAGATCTTGTACTTCGGCCTTTGGTTTTGTTTCCTTCAGGTGAATTGGAAGCATTTGCCTTATGAGTTTTCTTATGATGTTCAAGATAAGTCTTTTTGGCAAATGCCTTTCCACATTTATTGCATCTGTGAAGAGAAAAGTTTTTTGTGACTTTTACTTCAATACCAACGTCAGCTACTTCATACTTTTTACTAGGAGAGTTAGAAGTGCCATCAGGTTTTGAATCACTATGTTTTGCCTCATCCCTCGAAGGGCCTCTTTTTGCCACTTTATTTAGAACAAAATCAATGGGCTTCTTTATAGCTCTGATCTCTAAACTGGCGGTTATTTTCCCAAGGTAGCGGGATGACTTTTTATGAACCACAGTTATATGTCGTATCACATCACGCTTCCGACGAGTTTCATAAGTGCAAAGAGGACACTTGTAGAATTTAACATAAATGTTATTCCCATCTGTGTGCAACTCAATGTGTTTAGTCAAGTTCTGTTTGGAAGTAAACTGACGTTTACAAAGTTTACAGTAAAGTTGCTTAAAGTCAAAGCCAGCTGAAAGTTTTGGTTTCCTGGTTTTTTGCTGGCCACCTGCAGCAGACGGACTAGTTGATTTAGGGCTTTCAGAGTCTTGTTTAACTTTATTTTTCTGTGCTGCCGGTGTGTTCTTTTTTTCATTTGAATGATTTGTTCCCTTTAATTCATTCTGTGGAGAATGGGTGATGGAAGGGGGTGAAGGTTCTACAGAATCTGCTGGTTCAACTTTAACTTTTATTTCTGAACTGCTGGCAGTATTATTAGGGCCTTTCTCTCTTTTAGAGTTTGTTCCAGAAAGAGTTATCTTGTGGACAATTTGCATATGTCTTTTAAGCATTATTTGTGAACTATATTTCCTCTTGCAAAGGAGGCATTTGCATGCAGTTAAATTGTATTCAGCCTTTGAAGACGACTTTTGTTTTCGAGTCTTAAAAGATTTTTTAGGAGAAACAGAATCCAGGAACAAAGGTTGCCCAGGCTTTGTTGCTATATCAGGAGTAATTGAATCCCTTCTTAGTCCTCTATGAACT